>NC_090935.1:51111921-51429004 GCF_040938575.1 Ambystoma mexicanum | reverse complement strand
CACATTTTTTTGGGGGGGTCCCCAACCCCCCCTTTTTTTGTTGCTAAAAAACACATTTCCCTAAACGAAACCCCAAAAAAATATATATAATTGTAAAAAAAATCGATCCTTTGACCTGTTGACCCTTTAGATTCGATCCTTTTGACTAGACACTGTATAGAAGCCTATGGGAAACTATGGACTAATCCCAATGGATGTACAGAACGCAACTCAGTACTGTTAAAAGATGCCAGTGCAAATGCTGGCTACCTACATCCTGTACATCTATCTGCTGATCTCCAGCTAGTACCGCGTTTTATACAAAATAAAATATAAATCGGGGGAACGCAGCAAAAAGAATGTTTCTGAACACTGGTTTTCAAGCAAATTTACCAGAATGCAGCGAAGAGTCCTGAAAAACCAGTCCTCTACGAGCGGTATGGGCTGCAGAGAGCTGAACAAAATCCAGTCTCCATGAGCCTGCCGAGGCTCTACAGAAAGCTGTGACGTGAAGAGAGAGGAAGAACCAGATTCCCAATGTGCAATGCAAGAACTTCCTGAGCTCTCCAGTGTTGGAGAAGGTCATGCAACAACCTGAAAGGCTCCTATATTATTGGAAACTGAAAGGGAGAGGAGAACCCTCCCTACCCTACGAGACTTATCAGGAGACCCCACGAAAAAAAAGGCCACGAAACATGAACATTGACCTTCCCAAGCTGTCGGATTCAGTAGGAGTAGTGTGTCTGGAGGGATGACAAGTCTCTGTGAAAGGTGAACATCAAAGGGTGGAGACAAGACCTAGGAAGATTGATAACATTGAAGGGATAGTAGAGTGGTGGAAGGAGTGAATCAGCCTTGACCAGATGGAAAGAGTAGGAAAGAGAGAGATGAGAATGAACATGTTAGTAGAAGCCTGAATTAACCACAGTATTTATACGGCACCATCCTAAATCCCATTAGATGACAAACTGGATAGAGTAGGGACGGTTTTGAAGTCACTGACTGAGTTTAGATAGTAACATTTAGACTAGCATCTCTGACTCGCTGTATTTATACAGGAGGGCTCAACATTCTGCAGTTCTAACTAGATATCTGGGCTCCTGTGTTGGGAATAGGGCCGTAACTAGGTGAGCAAGAGTGCATGACCCCTCAAAGGAAAACATGTAACCATCTCTGCGACTGGAGTGATTCTTGTGCCATCTTTGTGACAATGATGGCACAAGACTTTTTGAATGGCCAAAGAGCGCCCTCCAGTCATACAAAAGACAGACGCACACAGGTTTTGGTTGCCAGCCAATCGGCATGCTCTACAAACCACCAAGTACCATTCTATGTGTGTTGGGCTTTCTAGGGAAAGGCACCAATCGAAACTAGTCCATACCATTACAGAGGGTGCAGGGCTGGGCTCAGAGTAAGCACAACAGCCATTGTAGGCCCGCCTTGTGGGTTCCCCAAGTAAAGGAAGGGTCCAAAACAAAATGGCTGAGAAATTACCAACGACAGCATGATACTTCCCTCCTGGGTCTAGGTATCTTATACTCACCGGAATACATGGGTGCCAATGGAAGGGGGTGGTTTTAGTCTTGGCAAGGTCACAGCTTTGTACTTTACAAGAAGGGCTTTGTCTCTGTCAGCAATACAGTGTTGGGAACCCAGCTGCATTCTGCAGCGCTCATTAGTGTATCAGTAGACAGCACAGTGTAACTAATTTCTTCAAGGCAACTATACTCCCTTCGGCCACACATCTCGCCTCGAGGCAGTCATGAAGCCGTGTAATATGATATTGGGCTTCTAATGCAGCCTCACAAAAAGGTCAGAGCATAGAACAAGCTTGGTTATGCCAAGACGGAAGTTCGTTGGAAGCGTGAACATGGAAGGTGAGCATTCTTAATGAGGCGCGTCTTGAGCAGTGACACGCAGTGCGATTCGGCAAATTGCATGGTGTGGCTAATAAGTGGCTCAACATGGCGTGAGCCAAACAAAATATACTGTTATGCAATTGTGGAGTACTGTGATTCACTAGTTGTCGTCCCTTCTCCGCAGGGGGGTAGACCTTACCCATGAGGCAAGGAAGGTCAGGCCGCTACCAATATTCTCCCTATGGGTGATTAAATCATAGGGAGGAACTCACCTGTTGGGGATAAGGACGACCATCTGGGTAAAAGTCGGCACAACACCCCAAACCTAACCTGCCCAAGCCTGTTACCATCTTTCTACCACACCCCCTGAAGGCACTTCTATTTGTCATTGTGACGTTTTACCTGTTACTAATACTGAGACAAAGAAGATTAGTAACCATGCCATCGGGATGACTTACTCAAGTACTGGTATGGGAAAGATCATCCAAAACCCTAAGAGTTTTGACAAAAGTATGGAAAAGAGGAGGCTTGCAGTAGCTATGCAGAATGGCCCAGAGAACAACCTGCTCAGTATAGACGTGCATGGAGGCAGGGTCTTGAAAGGCACATAAAGACAAAGGACTTCAATAAAGGGACCCGCCAACTAGCGCAAGGAATAGTTCAGCCCACTAAGTTCTAAGAAGACTCTGAGAAGATGGCGGGAAGCCGAGAGCAGTCCACTCAGAGTCCAGAGGTTGGAGAGGGAAATCCTTGAACCCAAGGTGGAGCTGGAAGGTGAAGGTCAGTGGCGTGACCTCAGACTGGTGGACCGTGCAGTCCTGTAATTGCACCCACACCGTCGAGGCAGAGGACTGGAAGAAGACAAGCGGGCCATGAGAGGGAGCAGTTGGAAGTGCCAGTGCAGCCTGACTGAGAGAAGCAAGCACCCAGAAAGAACCGGCTGAGAATCCTGGAGCAAAGCCAGTTAACGGGCCTCACAGGCTTACACGTGTTGGAGAACAATATGATGTATGAGAATAACGATCAAAATCTACTTCATCATGGCAGTGCTTGGTGAGAAGTTCAACCAAGGGAGCCTTATCAGAGTGGATGCTCTAAAGCAAGAGATAAATAACAGTGCAAGTGATTTTCCTGTTGGCCTCATTTGGCAGGGAAGTGAACCAAGTGGGCGCAGTGAGAAGGTGGAACTGGGAAGTGTCTGGGACCCAAATAGATACAAGATAACCAACAGAGGGACAGACCCTCCAACCAGTGGCGAAATAAGGGCCATTGTCTGTCTGGGAAAGGCACAGGGCAGTTTCGAACTGGAAGGTATTCATTCCCCTGGTTGCATTTGGAACTTTGGTTGGAAGCCGTATCCAGGGGAAGTCGGGAAATCCCCCTGGAGATGGGTTGAACTCTGTTGAAGAAGCCCGAGGAAGGGAGTCACTCTTCCTGGCCCCGTTTTTGTTTTGAATTGTGCAAGAGTCCTGACATGCGGAATGGAGTCCTTACCTCTGGTGAAGATTTGGAGGACTTTCTTTTAATGCACCTGGAGAAGGGAGTCATTTTCCTGGTGAGAGAATTTTGCTAAAGAAGCTTTGTTGTAGTGCAAGGAATAGAATCAGGATTTTGACACAGGATGGTGCGTTTTCAGTTGACAGGCATTCTGACCGTTCCTTAGTTTTAGTTTGAAGCAGGGAAACCCCCTCTTAGAGCTAGGAAGGTTTTTTAATCTAATAAGTCTTTGCCCAAAACTATGATACCTCTTGGTCAGTTCACTTCTTCTGCACCCTTACAGTACATGGGGAGTACTTATGAGGTGTGGGGGGAGGTTTCCTGCTTTATCTAATTTGTTTTTTCCACATGCCCTAATACTTTCCCTCAGTTAAAGGATGCTCAGTTACAATCTCTCGTTAATTCACTCTTTGATAAATTACTACTCGCTTGATTGACTGTTAGGGGATACTTGTATGCGCTGGCAAGGATCTGTGGACCCAATAGATAAGTTTGACACAAACTCTTCCAGGCTTCCTACTAGTATCAATCATCCCTGCCATACTCTTACACCCTGTCCCCTTTCCTCCATACTGCATGGGCTTCCCTTCCAAGTGACGGGAGACGGAGCCATAGAGGCGCGCAGGGGTGCGGCCCTGGGAGCTTGCGCAGCCCTGACTCCACCCTCCGGCGCCGCACCACACCCCAGTACCCTTTTCCGCATCGACGGAAAAGGGCCGAATTTCTCTAGCGCGCCTGGGTTTTGCTTCGGCCATGTAATTCCACGCGCAGATACTTCTTCTTTTTGTCTTCTTTAACATTCAGGTATTCGGTACTCGGGCGTCACGCTACTCCCTGGCGCATGTTGACTTCCACAGGGTTCAGCAGGTGTCCATCCTGCGACGGGCTCTTCCCAACTTCAGACCCCGACGCCCTCTGCCTACGTTGCCTTGGCCCAGACCACGGTTGGCAAGCGTGTACAGCGTGCAACGCCCTGTCATCTAGGTCTCTGACGAACAAACTAGCCAGGTGGAGGGAGCTCTTCCAGAAGTCTCCTCCAGAGGACCTCAAGAACTTCGTGAAACATCGATCCAGGCCCAAGGTAGGGCCTCTATGTTCAATCGCACCCCGCAAGGGAGACTCCTTCCCAAGGACTCGTCCGCACGGGGAGGGACTGCTCGGGTCCTCGTACCAGCACGTGCACCAAGGCTGCTCCAGCTACCGGCCAAGGCCAAGGGATCCCTGGATCCTCCCGGTGACGGTGTTGAGGGCCCGGAAGATTCTTGTACCGGGTCTTAACCCGAGGGGCCATGCCCTAGTTACCAGCAATACATCCGAGGGGGCACCTAAAGGCAGCTCTACCGGGCCGCAGGACGAGGGTGTCACACCTACCGGGTCTAGGCCCAAGGAGCAGGTTAGGCCTTGCGATCCACACTCGAGTCTTAGAGGAGGCTGGGCCCAGCGAGCCGAGCAAAACGATGCAGACATGTGGCAGGCAGCTCGACAAAATGGCCACCGGGCCAGACATCTGCACCTGTCCGATGCCATCTCAGGAGTTCGGCGAGGAACAAGTGTCAAGGTGGGACTGGCCTCAACCAGGTACGTGGCCTAAAGCATATCTTTCATTTGCGCAGGGCAGGATCCTGCTGCGTCTGTATGGGCAGGGTATGCAACGGCTCCAGCAGCCTCCCGCTACCCGGTCTGTATCCCCTACCACTGCTCCGGCCTGTGAAGACGTGTTCTTTGAGAGGTTCATCAGGCTCATGAAGTCCCCTCGGATGGGGGTTATCCTCCGGGATGCCATCAGGGACGTGCTCCCTCCAATATTTCCGGCACCTCAGGCTCCTCTGCCGGCGCCCCTGGCTCTGGTGCAGCCTCTGCCTCAGCCTCCCAGCCGATTCCTCATGCGGTTCGGTACCAGCCTCCTCCACAGCCTCCAGTTCCCCTTTGCCCCCAACCCCCCCCACCTACGCAGGAATCTCCTGATCCACAGGATACCGATGAGGAGGACCCTGACATGCCTTCAGCCAAGGCTTTCCACAAACGTCTTGCAGGGCTGGCAGAGTATCTGGACCTACCTCAACCCGAGGTCGAGCAACCGGCAGAGAGGGTGCTTGCTGAGGTCCTCACACTACGCCCTCCTGCCAAAACAGGAATTCCACTGCAGACCGATGTAGTTTCCCTGGCCAAAAAGGGTTGACTCAAACCCCACTCTGGCCAGCAAGTTAATTGCCGCCTGGACGCCAAGTACAGGCAGATGGAGGGGGGCTGTACTCTTGCTATCAGCCCATCCTCAGCCACACTCCTCGGTGATCGCTGCGGCATCACTATACTCAAGCCCCAGCCGTACTCGGCCGCATGCTCTGCGACGCTGCTAGGCAAGGAGATTATCTCGGAGGCGTACGGGAAGAAGCTGTATTTTAACGCGTCCTTGCATCTTCGTCAGGCCAACACCGATCCCATGCTGGCTGCCGCTAACCAGAGGTTATGGCAGGAAATTGTGGACTTCCTCCTGGAACTCCCTACGTAGAGCCAATCACTTTTCAAGGCAGGCCTGGCTGAGGCCAAGCAGGACCTTATGGAATCCACCGTGGCCTATGTTGACACCTCTGGCTGTGCAATCTGTATCACCACGGACATGAGAAGGTCAGCCCTGCTCTGCAACGAAATTCAATCCGGCTCTGTGCAACGAAATTCAACCTGGATATGCAGGAACGCACATTAGACCTGCTGTTTGTGGGGGGTTATGGGGGAGGACCGCTTCCACTCCACCACAGACGAGGAGCTGGACAAAAAGGAAAAACAGCTCACAAACTGCCAAGTCTTTATCCATCTTGACAAAGACGAGGCCAAATCGTACACCCAGTCACAGCAGCGCTCCGACAAGGAACGTATGTACCGAAGGTTCCGTGGCCTGACGAAAGGGCTTTTTCCAGCCCCCCCCCCCTCCTCTGCAACAGCCTCCGAGGGAAAGAAGGCATGGCATGCCCTTCCAGGTCCACGTGCCCCCAGTGGGGGGGCAGGCTTGCTCTCCATGCACATTTCTGGCACCAGAATTTCACGGACCCCTGGTTCCTCTCCATAGTATCCCCGGGATACCACTTACCCATCCCAGCCTCTCCTCCCTCCTCCCCTCCACTCCCTCAAGTTGGGACAGCAACTCTTCTGGTGAGGTCCTGTTGCTTGTCGAGAGCCAGATGTGGAGGATGTCCCAGCCGCCCAGCGAGGCTTGGGCTTTTACTCCAGGATTTTCGCCATTCAGAAAAAGAACCAGTCGGGCCTGAGAGTTGTGCTGGACCTTTCCACCCTCAACCTCTCCTTACCTCTACAAAAATTAAAGATGGCTACGCCGGCTTTTATAGCGGAGACATTGTGCAAGGGAAACTGGATGTGCTCCCTGGATCTGAAGGACGCGTACCTACACCTCCCGATTTGGCAGTCCCATCGTTCTTTCGTACGGTTCAGGATCATGGGCTACCATTTCCAATACAAGGGCCTTCCTTTTGGCCTCAACTCGGCCCCCAGGGTCTTTATCAGACTAACGAATACTGTTCCTGCCCTCTTCCGAGCGCAGGGCCTACATCTTTCCATACCTCGACAACTGGCTCGTCAGGGCTGTATCTCCAGAAGCTGTTCACCACTCTTCCCATGCCCTTATAAACGCACTGCATGATCTGGGATTTTCGCTCCATCTCAAGAACTTGCAGCTGCAGCCCACACAGACTCTGACATTCTTGGGCCTCATCTGGGAGACCTGTTCCGAGAGGGTGTTTCCGTCGGAGTACAAGATATCGGCCATCAGGAGGGCCACTACTCACTTCCTCAGCAGAGAGATGACCTCGGCCTGGTGGTACCAGCGTCTCCTAGCGGCAGTCCTATTAGCCGTCCCACACATGAGACTGAGGAAGATTCAGCTGCACTTCGCAGCTTCATGGAACCAGGAGCGGGGCTCTCAATCCGAGATGATCAACGTTCCCCCATCTCTCCGTGCGGACCTCACATGGTGGTCCAGGCACCTACGGACGGGCAAGCCCTTCCGGCCTCCCACCCTGCAGGTCACCATCAACAGACTCCTTGCTCGAGGGCTGGGGAGCCACCCTGGACGACAGCACCTGGACTCGACAGGAGCAGGAATACCACATCAATTGGTTCGAGCTGAACGCCATCTGGCTAGCGCTCAGAGCATTCCTTCCTCATCCAGACAGACAACTCGACCAGCATGTACTCTGTCAACAAGCAGGGAGGCACCAGATCCCCCTCCACTGTGCAGACTGGCAATCGGCATGTGGGAGTGGGCCCTGGAAAATGACATCTACCTCATGCAGTCCACCTTCCGGGGGAATCCACACTGGAGGCGGGCAGGTTGGGAGCAGACAATTACGAGTGGCAGCTAAACAACCTCGTTATTCAGGAGATCTTCAACAGATGGGGTTTCCCCCAGGTGGATCTCGTTGCCACCTGCCACAACAAGAAGTGCCTTCAGTTCGCCTCCTGGCAGGGACAGGGCCCCGGCTCCCTGGGCGATGCATTTTGGATTCATTGGAACGGCATGACGGCGTACGCCTCCCGCCCACTGCGCTGATTCAGAGAGTGATTTGCCAGATCATGGAGTCTTGCCAGCTCAACATCATTCTAATAGCTCCATGGTGGCCGGCTAGGCCATGGTTCTGCTCAGCCTCTTGGAGATGCTACCGATTCACCTTCCGATGTGCCAAGCACATCTTCTGGTGCAGCAGGGGATCAGGGTCATCCACGCTGAGCCACAGAAGCTAGCCCTCACAGCGTGGTTCCTGAGCAGGTAACGCTAAGGTACCTCAGCCTCTCCCAGGCTAATCTGGCAATCGTGCAGGGTGCAATGAGCAAGGCTGCCAGGGCCCAATATAAATGTAAATGGACCAGGTTCTGCCATTGGGCAGACTCCAAGGAAATTGACCCCCTGGCATGTAGTTTGGACGACGTGCTCTTTCTCGGCGCACCTCGCCCAGTCTGGCGTGCAGGTGGACACCTGCCTCACTTACCTCGCAGCCATCGGGGCTTACAGGATTTCTGAGGGGGGTCGTCTTCTCCTCCTCCAATCTGATTGTCAAACATTTGAGGGGTCTCGCAAGGCTCTACCCGCCCATCAAGAGGCCACAACCCGTGTGGGACCTGAACATAGTTTTTAGCGCCCTGGCGCACAAACCGTTTCAGCCAATGGCGTCCGCGGACATCAGGCTGGTCACCATTAAGACGGCCTTACTAGTCGGCCTCACCTCACTTCGGCTCGCAGAGCCAGCGATATCCAGGCACTGGTCGCCTCAGAACCATACACTACCTTTCACAGAGACAAAGTAGTCCTGCGGACACACCCAGCATTTCTGCCTATAGTGCCGTTGCTTTCCATTTGAACGGCAGCACATCTCTCCTCATTGCCACACCAGACAACTACACCATTCTCAGATGTGACAGAGAATCTACCAGAGGAGGCGGCACTGCCTTCATTGCTAAAGCCTCGCTTAACCTTAGAGCCATCCACCATGTCTCCACCTCTTCCTGTGAGCTTCTGACTGCCAAACTGCCTTTCTCTACTTCACAAACTTTGACAATGCACCTTTTTATACCGTCCTCCAGGTCCCCTGGGTTCATTTGAAGAGGACATTAATATTATCTCAACCAACACTAAACCCTCATCTCAAATCATTCTCCTAGGTGATTTTCAACCTGGGATTCAATGATCCAGATGACCACTCAGCCTCACTCTTAGCCAACTCTCTGTCTGAATTGGGCCTCACCCAGAGAGTTCTCCTACCCACACACGACAAAGGACGGACCCTGGACTGGCTAGCAGACCTTAACTGCTCCAGCATCATGACAGCTATCGAACCACTACCGTGGATAGACCACAGTTTATTAACATTTACCCTCTGTAATTGTACTCTGCTAGCAATAACTGTCTATAGCCCCTCCCGTCTTAAAAAGAAATTTAAAAAAAGTTACCGTAGACCATCTGAAACCCTTTCTTGAACCTCTACAAGCCTCCTCACTATCGGCCAACCCCGAGGAATTAGCTGAACGAGCTGTACGATAATACCATCAAGACAGCCATAGACTCCATCACACCCCTGAAAATGTGTAAAAGCAAACCTACTGCCCACGTTAACACATGGTTCACCCCGAAACTCAAAGACCTCAGGAAAGGAAAAAGCAAGCACGAAAATATGTGGAAAACCAAACCTTCCACTGTCAATAAAGAAACCCTCTTAAGAATGACTGCAGAATATAGAAATGAAATCCTGGCAGCTAAACGTTACACTTTCAACTAAAAGATTGATCAAGCTAGTTCCAGTACCTGCAAACTATTCATCATACTTAGGGAATTGGAATCACCTACCCCTCAAACTGACCTCTGTGTCAAGGACCAACCTTGGTGCACCAAAATCCAGGAAGCACTAACCAATAAAATGACTCTGCTCCAAAACAAAATCACTGATAAAAAAACTCACCCTGCCACTGCAAAACACACCCAAAAACGTTCATACTAATATCCGCACCGACACCAAACATTTCAGATTCACACCAGTATCAACTCAAGAGGTGTTGAAAATCATAGCCTCCTTAAAACCATCAAACTGTCAAGGAGATTCTTGCCGAGCGACCGTCATTAAGGAAGCAGCAAACACCCTTGCTCCCTTCATCACGTCACTCATTCAATACTAGCACCCTACCAACCAACCTGAAGAATTCATCGTTGTTGCCTCTCCTAAAGAAACCTTCCCTTGACCCCAACATACCCACCAACTTCAGACCCATTACCACGGTCCCGTTCTTGTTGAAGATTATAGACAAAGCTGCCTATAATCAAATGCAAAATTTCCCAGAATCCAACAAACTATTAGGACTTAGTCAATCAGGATTCAGGCCACAACATGGCACTGAAACTGCCCCTATTGACCTAAAAATGCAAATAGACGACCTCGAAGACAAAGGAAACTCGGCACTCCTACTCCTTCTGGATCTATCAGCCGCCTTCGACGTGGTGACCATAAGATCCTTTACAACCACCTCTCCACAACATTCCACTTCTCTCCTGAAGCCGTAACCTGGTTTAAATTGTTCCTAAGAAATAGGACGATGAGTGTTTTCGACATTTGCAGCAGCTGACCCGATTACATGTGGAGTCCCACAAGGATCGTGCGTATCTCCAACCATGTACAACACCTTTACCAAACCTTGTTTGATGACCTGGATCACCTGGGTGTCACCTACACAAACTACGCTGATGACACTTAGATCCTCATCCCCCTGACAGGTGACTATGCCAAGGACCTAGCCCTGATTAACAGAATCTACACCATCATTCAGGCATGGATGGCCACACATGACCTCTGCAATGAACGTTGAAAAAACAGAACTCCTACTCCTAGCTACCCCTATAATATTTCCAGACTAGATGAACAATATAATTCATTCAACATCGACAGCAACATTATGAAAATCGCCAGCCAAGTTAAAACTAGGTTTTTACTTGGATTCCTCTGTAAGTTTGAGAAAACAGGTTAGTTAGAGCCAGAGCCTCGGCAAGCACTTACACCTGCAAACGTATCCGTGCATGCAAACCCTTCCTCTCTACGAAAACTTGCATCAGCCTGGCCACAGGCTTAATACTCTCTAAAATTGACTACTGCAACAGACTATATCTAGGGGCCAACAAATACATTATGAAAAAACTGCAGATTCTGCAGAGCAACGTTCTTAGGACTGCCCTAAGCATCCCTCGCAAACATATCTCTGACATAAGAAGAGACCTCAATTGGCTTTCTATTAAAGAAAGAATTCAACTCAAAACCGCATCTCTCACACAAATGCCTAAAAAACGCAGCCCCACAATACCTCTGATAAATTCACCCTGAAACAACCCGCCAGGCTCACCAAATCAGTCAGTCTGGGGCATCTTCAAGTTCCCAGATATAAACTCCAAAAAGCAGGTGGCAATCGCTGCCCCTTCTTAGCCGCCCAACTCTGGAATTCCCTTCCCCCTAACTTCAGAACCATCCAATCCCTGCCCAGCTTCAGAATCACCATGAAGAACTGGCTTATCAGCAATAATGACCGTCACTAATGTACTCACTACTGCCATGTACATATGTAACTTCCCTCTCTGTACATATTCTATTTATCGATGTTTCTTATTCTTTAATGCCTTGCTCTTTCCCCTTTTGTAATCACTATATGCTATCCTGTAAATGCTTTGTACATTTGGTAAGATATTGTCACTGTACTGCTTACTTGTGCCTGTATAACTAAGAAATTGCATTATCTGTTATTACGCCCAGATACCTTTTGGGTGAGGCACGCATTATAAATAAACCAAAAGAGGAAATAGTCCTTCCTACATTTTTTTGCCAATACTAAGGACGAGGCACAGAGGTCTGCACTGCCTGGACGTCAGGTGTGCCCTGAAATTGTACCTTGCCAGGACCAAGGGCTTCCGCAAATCAGACACCCTGTTGGTCACTTTCGGAGGTGCAAGAACAGGCTATCGGGCCTCCAAGGCATCCATATCCCGCTGGATGGTCTCGGCCATCAAAGAGGCATACGAGGGCCAGAACAAGCCACTTCCGGCGAACATGCATGTCCACGCAGTCGTGGCCAAGGAAACGGCCATCGCATTCCAGCGCCATGATCCTTGGCAAGTCTTAAGCAGGCCGGCAACTTGGGCCACTCCCTCGGCTTTCTGCAAGCATTACTGTTTGGATGCCGGCTTGAGATCTGATGCGGCTCTCGGACAGGCGGTTCTGAGGAACTTAAAGGATTGGTTCGCCCAAAATTAATAAAACAAATATACTCGCACTTTTTTTTTTTTTAAGTTCCTATGTAAAATTTTGAGCCATTCAAGCTCAAAAATTGAAAAAGCAAGCACATGGGCGCATCCATTTTGTGAAATGGATGCCCGCCTGTGCTGGCTTTTGCTTTTGCGGCACTAATGAAGGAAAAACCAGCCAGCTATAGTAAACAAAAGCTACCACTGGGTGGCTTTTCCTTCATTTGAGCCGGACTCGGAGGACGCGGACCGGAGACTTCAGGCAGAAAAGCTGCAGCTGCATCTCGGTGAGTGCTATTTTTTTTTTTTACAAAAAATAAGCACTAGCTGTGTTTTCCGGGCTGGAGGAGGGGAGCACCGGAGACCCAAAGTGAAAGCCAAGGCAGGCAGAAACACAACGCGGTTGTGTTTACATGCCGCAGTGTTTCTGCCTACAGCTGATTTCCCGTTTGGGGGTCTCAGGCTCCCCACGGGGGGGCCGAGAGCCACAAATGGGAAATACTAAATGCTGCAGTGTTTCTGCCTAAATCTGCTTTCCCGAGCAGCCCCAAATCGGAAAGCAGATTTAGGCAGAAACACAACGCGGTTGTGTTTGAAAACGCTGCGGTTTTTCTTTCTAAGTTTCTCAGGAGGAGCCTGAGAAACTTAGGAAGAAAAACCGTAGCATTTTTAAACATAACGTTGTATTTATGTTTGCGGTAGCTTCAAAACCGCAAACCTAAATACAACTTTTTTAAAGCTGCGGTTTTATTTCTAAGTTTTCCGGGCTCCTCCAGCCCGGAAAACGTAGAAAAAAAAGTTAGTGCTTATTTTTTTAAAAAATAAATAGCACTTAGCGAGATTCAGCTGCAGCTTCTCTGCCTGTCGTCTTCGGTCCGCGTCCTCAGAGTCCTGGCACCAATGAAGGAAAAGCCACCCAGTGGTAGCTTTTGTTTACTACAGCTGGCTGGCTTTTCCTCATTAGTACCGCAAAAGCCAGCACAGGCGGGCATCCATTTCATAAAATGGATGCGCCCATGTGCTTGCTTTTCCAATTTTTGAGCTTGAATTGGTCAAAATTTTACATAGGAACTTAACAAAAAAAAAAGTGCGAGTATATTTGTTTTATTATTGCCCATCTTTTTGGGCAATAAAACATTTTGGGCGAACCATTCCTTTCAGGAGGGTCTCCTCTCTACCCTGGGGCTATATTCAGTTGTAATCACCATGCAGTATGGAGGAATGGGGATGGGACATGAGAGTAATTATAAGTTACTCACCGTAGTGACTAACATACTCTTAGGCCCCTTTCCTCCATACGTCCCACCCCCCCCCTTCTAATACTGGTGTCATTAGGCGATGTTAAATCTATTGTCGACGCGTCGATGGGGACTGAGGTGTTGCGGTGGAGTCAGGGCTGCGCATGCTCCCAGGGCCGCACCCCCCCCCCCGCGCCTCTAAATTTAAAGGGGAAGGTTTTTTCTAGTGAAGAAGGTTGTTTCCCATCAGTATGGAGGAAAAGGGACTAAGGACTATCCCCGCAACTGTGATGAATAACTTGTTTCAATGTAAACCTGTTGTACATACGTTTTGCCTTTTTGGAGTGGGAATGATGTGGCAGATTAATGAACTCGTAGAATTATGTAAAGCCTTTTTTCAAAACCATTTGAAAATGTGCACTTTTGCTACTACGAGACCCTCCTGTTTTCACTTAATCCATTAAGTGTTGAGGGTTTTCCCTCCCAGTGGACCCACGCCACTCCAAAACCATTAACACAAATTTGACTCTCTAGCAGACCTCTGCAACCTCTCCTTCGCCACTGGAGTTTTCAGCACTTCTCTCAAGCATTTTCTTGTGCACCCTCTGCTCAAACCCTCGGCTGACCCTACTATTCCGGCAAACTTTCGCCAATATCAATCACTCCTTTCCTGGGCAATCTCCTGGAGAAGTTGGATATCTCTCATCTTACCCTCCACCCTGAATCTGTTGATTTGTCTCCATGACCATCAGTCTGGCTTTAGAGCCTCCAGAGGCACGGAAACTGCTCTTCTGAACACTTATGAAGGTCTGCTCATACACCTTGACTCTAACTCTTCCTCTCCCCTACTTCTCCTTGACCTCTCCTCTGCTTTTGATAAAGTGCACCACAATATCAGGATTGCCCGTCTCTGTGATACCCCGGGAGTGGTTGGCATCCTTTCTCTGACCATCCTTCACTACTTGTGGTGTCTGTTGCCGGGATTCAGGCCTTCAATGAAGGACGCGACACCGGAGGGAATTTGTACACGACTGCTTAATTTCTCTCACGTACCAACCATAATTTCTCACCTTAGCTCCTCCGCTGCCTTGTCCCGCTTCCACTTTCCGCCGAAACAGTCTCCCTTAAAGGTGCAGAGACCTATAACGGTGTCCCCCAAAGATCAAATCTCTCCCCCTGGTTTTGCAATGTGTACAATGGCCCTTTGGCCCACATGATCTCTTCCTTCACCTTTGTCCTCATTGGGTCCCCTGCTCATACATTCCCATTCTCACTCTGGCCAGCCACCCTTGGTTGGGTTCCCTCCCCCATTAGTGAGGCAAAAAATCTTGGTCATCTACTCTCTCCTCTTAGCACATCTCGGACATGTCCAAAAGGTTCCAATGCCAGCTGCACCTCCTCAGAGGTATTTTATGTTTTCTCACCTTCCCCCAGAGGCTCACTGTCTCCAGAGCTCTGGTTCCCTCCAGACTGGACTACTGGTAGTCTTTCTCAATCTTCCTACTTCTACGCACCAACCTCTTCCAACTTATCCAGAACCGAACCTCAAGACTTATCCTTGGCCTCAAGCCCAGGGACTACATCTCTCCGGCACTGAAATTTCTCCACTGGCTCCACATAGCTGCAAGGATCAAATTCAAGTCACTGCATAGTCCACAAGGCTTTCTGGCACCAGGGCCCTTACCATCTACAATGTTCTCTTCCTAAATGCTCTCCTTCCCGAGCCCTCTGGTCGGCCTCCGCCATTTCTCTCCTGTGAGCTGTTTTTCCAAACAAATTTGGGGTAGATCCCCAGCCTCTGCAGGTGCCTCCCTCTGGAACAGCCTTCCTGCTTCTCTCCGTCTTGAGCCGGACTTCCCTAGGTTCTGCAAACTCGTCAAGACCTTACTCTTCACCTCCTCCTGCACTTGCCTTCGGGCCTCTGCACTCTGCCTTGCACTACTGCACTTGGATTGCATTCCATGAGAGTGGCAATCACTCTGCAGTTAACCCAGGCCCCTGCCGGACTGGGAGTACGTGTCCCTCTCCCCCGCACTTCTGTCTGTGCACTTGCACGACCTTGAATGTACAAGGCTTAGCATGTTTTGTCCTTTCCTCCTTTGTCTCCACTCTCTAGCTTGGTTGTGCCTAATCTACTCATGCATAGGCACACTGATTACCAACCTATTTCTCTTCATATGTCCTTCTCCCCCCAGATCCCCTTCTCTCCCCACTCTGTCACGCACTTATACCAGTTGAAATGCCTCTGGTCTAGTATGCTAGTTATTGTTGATCATTTGGAATTTGAAGCATTTCAATTGTGTATAAGCGTATTCCTCATCTTTGATATTCGATATCCAGCTTCAGCTGCTTTGGAAAATGATTTCGGCAGAGGGTGCTGTGTGTCAATGGCATCGACTCGATGTCCCTCGAGGGCCTATGTCTCAAGGATGTCCACAAAGGCGTATGTAGCACGTGCAGCGCCCTTTGGCTTCAGTTCCGTTTTTCCACGATAGCTTTAGCTTCAGAAAATACGGCGCACTTCTTCACTTTCGCATGACTTCGTTATTTCTAAAGAAAATTGAGAAAATGTATTCGGCGACACGGACAACCCCGAAGACCGGGTTCAAAAAGTGTTGCGATTGTGGGTCGAAAATGTCATTGAATGATCCTCATATATGTTTGTGGTGCCTCGGGTTAGACTATAACACCTCGGACTGCTCCAAGTGCCAGTTGATGACCAGAAAGGCCTTGAAGAAACGAAAGGGGAAATTGAAGGTAGGTTGAATCCCTAAATCTCCTACCCCGGCCAAGAAACCTTTGACCGAGTCGAGAGGCGTCTCTCCTCGGAGGAAAAAGGTTAGGCGGTCGAGATCAGGAGTTGCTTTCACCATTCTTCATCGTGCTTGAAGTCCAAGAGAAGGCACCATAGCTCACCTTCTTAGACTTCATCATTGGATGCTTCCCCTGAGAGGGTATCTTGACCAACTAAAAAAATCCACCCTTTGCCGAGTGGAAGGCCTTCAGAGCAGAGATGCTCAAAATATTTGAAAAACGGAAGCCTCCAAGCCAGGCTCCTACCGTGCCTTCGAAAAAAGCCGGAAAGGAAAGGGCTTAACCTAAATCCTGCATGCTTTAGAGCCGGGGACACAGGCTCCATCGACATCAGGAGCTATCGAGGCCTCTTTCCAATGACATGACATAACATGGAAGGAACGAAAGAACACTGGAGCCGAAAGCATAATTGAAGGTTGTCGACACCATCGGGGCACCTTCGACGGCCAGCCAAACCCTCGACATCGACGCCAGCTATGCCATCGACGTCGAGCGCCCCACTAAAGCCTATAATGCCAATGACAAATGCTTTGACGACTTCTCCAGCGTCAAATCCATTGTTTATAAAACCTCTCATACCTGTAAAGACCTATATACCTCTACCAAGAAAATGCTATTTTAAGTCTTATTTCTATGTATGAGAATGAAACCTCAGATGACGAGGCTCCATTTGGTCTCCAATTTGGTGCGCCAAATGTACCAGAGTTTTATAGCAGAGGAGTCAAGGTTGAGAGACCTCTGAAGACCTACAGACAGCAAGTGGGTGGGCACCTCACCTGAATTGGAGTTTGGGAGACCAGAGGCTGGGCAGCATGCTGATATGTCCTACATAAAACTCATGTCCAAGGTAGTGGACTACATGGGGTGGAGTAGGCTTCATTGCCATTCAAACAGGATGATCCAACAGACATCCTAGATAAAGGTCCTCAGTCAGATCCTATATTACCATATCATATTGCCTTACAAAAAAGGGGGGCGAAGAATTGGGAAACACCAGAAACCAATTCGGCTGTAAATAAAAAACTTGACCAAGAAGTACCGCCCTTCCAGTAGTGACCCAGACTACCTGTCGAAATACCCCACTCAGAAGTGTTTGGTGGTACAGGCAGCTACTGCAACATCAAAGCAAGCTGCTTACCCTACCACCCCAAAAGAGTAGATGAATCTGGCACTCCAATCTGCCAACTCCGCATGTGCCTTCTATGGGACTGCATTTTCATGGCAGCAGAGCACATTCCCGAAGAGGATGAACGAGACTTAGCCATACTTGGAGACGGAAAAGCAGTGTGTGAGTCTCTTCAGTCCGCCCTGGTTTCTGCTGCCCGCATCAGCAGTGCCGTGGCTACTGGAACCGTAATGCGCAGGTTTGTTTGGTTGCGGAAGTCTGGTTTTGCACCGGATGTGCAATGCAGACTTCTCAACATGCACTTCAATGGGTCTCACCTTTTGGCAGGAAGGCTGATGAGTCTTGAGAAGTTACATACCTCAAAGGCAGCCGCCAAATCTTTAGGTACCGTTATACAGCAACCTCAGCCTTTTCGACCTAGCCCACAACCTTGGAGGGGTAGAACCTTTCGCTACTACTCAGTTGGAAGGGCGAGAGGAATGGCTGGTCAAAGGGATCAAAGATTTCCTCCTGGTGAACGAGGAAGAGGTGCAAAGCCAGCTCGGGCAGGGGCATCTTTACCTTCTGCCACTGCATTAGCCACCTCAAAACCTCTGAGGTCTTGAGTGACAGTTCACCAGTGGGAGGCAGACTGTCTCAGCATCTAGAAGAATGGCAAGACATTACTTCGGATGCTTGGGCATTGGAAACCATAGCCCACGGTTACTGCCTTCCTTTTATACAGAGACCTCGGAACAATCCACCGGTAACCACTCTTTGAGGATTAAAGATCTGCTTCTTGTGCAGGAGATTTTAACCCTGCTAGAGAAAGGCACTATAGTACCGGTGCCTGTAGCGGAGAGGTACAAGGGTTGGCATTCCCCTTATTTCCTGATACCTAATAAGGACAGAGGACTGAGACCATCTTGGACTTGAGATATTTGAACAAGTTCAAGATGGCCACACTGTCTCAGATCGTTCAGGCCCTGCAACTGCAGGATTGGATGGTGTCATTGGACCTTCAGGATGGATGTGCCAATCCATCTCTGCCATTCAGGCTGACTTCTGCCCCAAGTGTTTTCACCAAACTGATGGCGTTAGTGGTGGCGAGTCTCAGGAGAGGGGATTCAGGTCTACCCCTTCCTGGACGTGTGGCTGATCAGGGCGTGTTCACTCAATCAAGTCCTGGATCATCTCAACGTAACCTGCCACTCCTTTCACAGACTGGGCATCTCCCTCAATTATAAGAAGTCCCATAAGACACCTTCTCAGAAACTTCAATTCATCAGAGCTGTTCTGGATACATTGTTGGGAAAGAGTTTGCAACCCGAGGTGAGAGCTCAAGACATTCTACAGATGGTCACCAAATATCAAAATGCCCAGTGTCATCCGGCCTTGGATTATTATTTTTTTCAGTTTTGTTTTCTTTTTTTGGGTTGCTCGGCCTCATGGGATACTGCATTTTCCTGGTGCCCGAGGCCCACCTGAGAATGAGATCTCTTCAGTGGGCTCTCAGAACTCATGGGTCCCAGTTATCAGGGAAGATGTTGGACCTACTTCAGTTTCCAAGCATGGTCGCACAGGGGCTTGCGAGGACAACATTCTGAAGGGAGAACCTTTTTGGCAACCATGGCGGGAGATAACAGTAGTGACGGACGCCTTACTCACGGGGTGGAGAGCCCACACCAACGATCTGACAGTCAGCGTTCCATGCTCTCCATCAGAGTCCAAACTACATATCAATCTTTTGAGCAGAGGGCAATCAGACTAGTGCTGAAGGACTTTCTGCCCTGTGTATGGGGAAAGAATGTCATAATGACGGACAACACAATGGCCATGTACTACCTCAACAAGAAAGGCGGTGTAGGTTCACTACCACTGTGCAGAGGGGCAATGCAGCTCTGGTACTGGGCAATTGAAGAAGGAATCTCTGTATCGGCAGTTCACCTAGCCGGAGAGGAACACAGAGGCAGATGCTCTGACCAGGCAGAGCAGTCTCCCACGAGTGAGAACTAGCTCAGGAAGTCCTTCAAGAGATCTTCACCCTTTTGGGAACCCCGCAAGTGGCCGGTTCGTGATTGGTGTCCACTGAAAATGCCAACTGTATCCCTCCACGGAATTTCCCCCAAGAGGAGCTCTAGGAGACACACTTGTGGTGGACTGGGAATTTCCACTTCTGTATGATTTTCCTCCAGTTCCTGTCATCCCTCACGTGATCAGGAGGTTGAGAAAGTTCAAGGAACACATTATCCTAATTGCTCCGGATTGGGCCAGGAAGACATGGTACCCGGACCTTTTGGACATGTCCGTATGTCCTCCAATACGTCTTCCAAAAGGCTGAGATAAAAGGATTGGGACCTCCCGGATGACGTAATGGAGATTTTGCTTTCGCCCAGAAGGCCAGCAACAAAGTCTTTTTACTGTTGCCGTTGGAATAAATTCTGCAACTGGTGCAGTGAAATTAATGTAGATCCTTTTCTATTTAAAACACTGGATGTTTTATCCTTTCTGCTATCTTTAGCTAATTTGGGGCTCCAGATTGGTACTATTAAAGGCTATTTGGTGGCGCTGTCCATATTTAAGCACTCATTAGAGGAATGTTCATACTTCAAAATTCCTCTGACACACTTTCTAAAGGGGCTCACCAATGTGTTCCCTCCATCTCCGTTCCATGTTTCAATTTGGTTCTTAAATTTCTAATGTGTGCACCTTTTGAACCTTTACGCTCATGTGCCTTAAGGTTGTTAATCTTTAAAACCATTCTATAGGAAGATCTAACGTCAATCTGTAGAGTCAGTGTTTTGCAGACACTTTCGTCCATGCCACCCTTTACTAACTTTCATAAGGATAAGGTTGTTTTAAGGGTTAAACTTTCATTTTTACCGAAAATCATTTCTGATTTCCACATAGGATAAAACATTGTTTTGCCTTCTTTATGCCCCCCACCCCCTCATTCTGGCAAGGAGGTTACATAGGTTGGACCCTCATAGAGCTTTAAGCTTTTATATATCTAGACTGTCAAAAATCTGTATTGATGATCAACTTTTCATTGGCTATACAGGCCACAAACTGTCAGGGTGTTACTAAACGGACATTATCCAGATGAATAATTTTGGCCATTTCAGAATTTTACAGGTTGTCGAAAGCATCCGCCGGAAGGTTTAAGGGCCCATTCCACCAGGGGCATGAGTATCGCTACATCCCTGCAAAAGGGCGTATTGATAAAAACCATTTGTGAAGTGGTAACTTGGGCTATCCACTTGTTATTACTGCCTGGAATCTTCCTTTGTTCAGGATGGTAGCTTTGGAAAAGCAGTCCTGCATTCAGTTCATGAAAACCATTAAAATATAATTGTACTCCCTCCACTAAATCAAATGCTGCTTTGGGAGCCTACCAAAGATGAGGAATACGCGGGAGGACACAATCCATTCGAAGAACAAGTTACGTACCCCTGATAATGTTCTTTTGACTGGATGTTCCAGGGGTAAGTAACTTGTTCTTTACAAATAAACAATTACAGTGCTGAGCCCTTTTTTGGACATTTGTGTATGTCAGCATTCAACCCCTGGTACCATTTTTGTTACGAGTGATATCCTGGCCAAATTTGCTGCCTTTTCTTCCCACATGTAGGCTTTCATAATGTCACCAAGGATTCCTAGTTTGCTGTAGGTGGGTGTGAGAAAATAAGTTACCAAACGTGTTTTTTCAGAAAATGACAAAATGAGGTACGAAGAAGCCTGTTTTTTTTTCATGTAAGAGCTTGCAACAAAAGGTTTGCTGTTCTGAATTCGCCATTCTCCAAGCTTTTAAGAACCGGTTCAGTGGAAACCACCAAAAAACATATTTTTCAGAAGGTTACCATCAGTTTTGTAAGAGGTATATGGTTTTTTCCCTTTTCTTTTTTCAATAGGACAGACTTGGACGGAATGGTAGAGGAGGATAGGGAAGCTAAATGGGAAGACAGAAAGGCATACATTACTGAAAAGGAGACACAATTCTACGTTCAGGAAAGAATCATTTGCGCAGGTCAGGCAACAAATGTGTACCTAAATTTCCCATAGTTTGGGAAAAAATTAAAAAAATTAGAAGGAAAGGGTGTGCTGAACATGTGTGGACTTGTAAGGTAATTGCTTCTGTGAATATTGAGAAAAGCAATGCACCGCTGTATTCCCCCGACTTTAACAAAACAAGCACTACCACAAGCAAAAAGCAGAGCCATGGTACACGGAATCACCCAAAAAAACAAAAAAAAGACTTGCTCAGGTTGAAATATACAGTGCCTAAAGCAGCGACTAAAAATAGGTCACATTTGGAGAAAAAAAGGTTGTGTAACAAAGTGCAGTATGAAAAAGTTATCAAAACCAAGAGAAAACATCAAATGTCATAACCTTCACACGTGCCCACAGGTTTCATGACATAAATGGTACCTTGCATGCGTCGATGCACTGACATGGGTGCAAAGGGCAAAGGCTAAACCACTGGTACATCAAACATCATGGGGAAGACTGTTTTTGGCTTTGTGGACAAACCACAGATTTGGCCCTGGTGTGTCGCAGCCACCAAGGAAAACTGGGAACCCCATGTATTTATGAAAGAAAGGCACCCGTGGGAATTATAAGAGGTCTGGCTTGCGTGAATCACCCTTGAATGTATTACCGACGAGGCTGAGCAAAGACAGAAATGTAGGGAAAAAAACCATTTTCAAGCATTTGCCACCAGGAAACCACCGAAACACCTTGGTAACACATGATTATAATAGGTAATTTATAACGCGCCTGTACAAAAGTGTTTCTAGGTGCCACAAGACACGTGAGGGAAGACTGAGGGAGGACATGACAAATAATCTTACTAGGCCTTGTGCCATTCAGATCGTGCAAGTGCGACCGCAAAGTGCAGCAGGAAGGGAAAAGGGGGCGGGGGGGGAAGTGCCAGGGTGAGGGATGGGGGGGGGGGAGTGCATTCAGGGCAGCATTGCTCGGAGTAAGTGCAGCCAGGCAGCGCGGCTCTGGGGAAGTGCATGCAAGGAGGCAGGGTACTGTAGAGTTTACAGTTACAGCCCCCAAGTGCCCAGTAAGCCCGGAGGCAGTACAGGGGAGACTGATCATGAAGGAGCCTGGTACCCAGTGAGAGACTGTGGGTACTAAGCTTCCGGTCAGTGCCGCAGACAGGTCGGTCAGAAGGGGAGGGAGAGAGTGAAAGCAGAGGAGAAAATGAAGGCCTTGAGCTGCTTCCGGAACTTCAGGTGGTCTGGCTCAAGTTTGAGAGGGGCAGGGAGGCCATTCCAGAGGGAGGAACCTCCAGAGGAGAGAGATGGATCTACCCCCCCTCTCGGCCACAACCTCTACCTTGAGAGGCATCTGACCCTTGGAGTTGGAGGTAGCTGAGGGAAGGGCTCTAGAAGGAAGGTATTTTGGAAGAGGGGTTTGGTTGTACTGCGGGCGCCAGCCCCAAAAGGCCTTGTAGACGATGCAGAGGGCCTTGCATTTGATCCATGCAGCCACTGGAAGCCAGTGGCAAGATTTCAGGGCTGGAGAGATACGGTCCCTGGGCTTGAGGCCACGGGTTAGTCTTGTAGTCCTGGTCTGGATTAGTTTCAGAGGGCGGTGAATAGAGGAAGGCAGATTGAGAAAGTGGATGTTGCAGTAGTCGAGCCTAGAGAGAACAAGGGCTTTGGAGACAATGAGCTTCTGGGGGAAGTGAGAAAAGGAAGAATACCTTTGAGGAGGTGCAGCTGGTAGTGGGCCGCCTTGGACAAATGAGCATTTGCATTTCCCAAAATCAACCCTCGCCTGAAAAAATGTATCGAACTGATTTCCGCCCCAGCCCGTTTTCCCACCTGCACTTGTATGTGGGTGGCAGGTTTCATCCCTGCAAGCAGTTTCCCGCTGGTCCCTGCTCATTTGGCTCGCGTCACCCCCGTCCCCCGCCCACCTTAACACTCCCTCTGCTGTGCCTCTCCCTCCCACTCCTGACCTCACCAGCCTCCACCTCAGCCGTACTTTGTCGGTCCACGGTTGCCTCTCTAGGGGTCTCCTGATACGTATGTGAATGCACGCACATGTTTTTACCGACAGACTACTGTTTGGGAAAGGCGGTCTGTCAGGAAAGTGGGATGACGGAACAAAAAATATTTCTGGAAAACTAAAATGCATGCATCTTTTAAATCCAGTTATCTGTAATTACATTTTCTTTTCGCATATTCCTTTGTCTACATGTCCCTTGATTAGGAGGCTGTTTTCTGTTGGTACACCTTTGTGGGTGTTTATTCTGAGCAACACAGTG
This sequence comes from Ambystoma mexicanum, assembly GCF_040938575.1. Taxonomy (NCBI): domain Eukaryota; kingdom Metazoa; phylum Chordata; class Amphibia; order Caudata; family Ambystomatidae; genus Ambystoma; species Ambystoma mexicanum. The sequence continues at coordinate 51,405,450 of NC_090935.1, read as the reverse complement.
CTGTTTCAGCTAGATAATGATGCTTTTGGTCTGTGCTAGGATAGAGTTCTTGAGTGCTAGTGGTCTACCAGGATGAACAGTCCATCTTGGGGAAAGGAGGTCTTATATGATGCTGGGAAATTACCTCTTGTAGAATTGGGGTTTATTGCAGACCTTCTAGCAGGGGCTAATACAGTTGTGTTGCCTAAAAAGGGGGCGTGGAGGCTCGTGTGAAATTTCCTTTCAGCCCCATTAGGCTAATGTTGGTAATTTCAAGGTTTAGATTTGTTATTGATAATAGCTATATTTCAGTTTGTTCTTAAATGGAGTGTATGCCTGAGTGACGTACAATATTGTTTTCAGGTATTACCAATTATGATGAGTACTCGCTGGTTCGGGAAGTTCTGGAAGAGAAGAAAGAAGAAGTGACAGGCACTTTAAAAAGGGACAAGACATTGATGCGGGATGAAAAGAAGATGGAGAAACTCAAGCAGAAATTGCACACGGACGATGAGCGTGAGTATTTTATACACAAGAATAAGCCAGTGTTCTTGAATGTACTATGCATTGCCTGGTTATCTTTTATTTTCATAATGCTGGTCTTGCGTTTCGACTTCCACCTTCTCAGTCCATTGTTAGCATTGTAGGCAGGGGTTCTGTGTCTGAATCTCTTAGCTTCCTTGTTGCAGACTGAATCGGAGACATTGTGTTTTTATGTAATCCATATTTTTGGCCTATTTCCCCATTTCGTGCAACACCATATCATTGTAAATTGTTTTACTGGGAGTCTGGACTGCATTATTAAAGGTTGTTGTACGCATCCACATACTTGTTTCTGTTGTTGATACATTTCTCAATATAATAGTTTGTGTGGCAGTCACCACCTACTGTGGATATTGGGTCACACGGATTCTGGAGCAGAACGTTGCCTCCCGTCAAGTCCTTAAGTCTTCACCGACATGACGATCCATTCCTCCAGAGTGTCTGACAGCCAGCCATTTGGTGTGCCGTATATGAAGTAGAGGGCCATCACAGTAATCGTTGGAGACTGGGCCCTTCACAGATTGCTTGTACAGTAAGGGACATGCATAGTGGTGGTCCAACAGACGGGCAACCTTGCAGTAGTGAAGCAAATTGCATCACGTGTCTTGAACATTTTTTATTCTAGCTGGCTGCCCTGTTCTGGGGCAGGCATGGAGTTGGTAAAATGAGAAGTTCTCGAGTATGAAATGGAAAGAAATGGCAGCATAGTTATGTTAGACTGAAGACAAACCGCCCAAAGGTTGAGATGCATTTCTAGTTTCTGGCCTGGTGGATAGACTTTAGGAGGCCACCCTAGTTAAAGTTGTTGGGTAAGATTTTCATAGAAACAGTAAATCTTCCTGACCTGGGTCAACCCCAGAACCTTTTGCTTTACGATTGGGATATTTTTTCTTAATACCTCTGTGTGGGAAACTTTCAACACCCACAGAATCTTTTACTCTTTTTTATGGTTGTCAGTTTTTATAATCTCCGTAGTGTCTTTTTAATGTTATCATCTTTAACATCTGTTTGGCAATATGTGCATGTTGCTGGGTTGCCTTAGGGGCTCCGCTTTTATGGTAGAAAGGGTGTTTGGATCCCTTTTTACATTTTGTTTGGTGAAACCAGCACACCCCACCTTGTGAGGAGTGCTGGGCAGATGAAATTTAATCCACTTTCACACTAAAACGGTATCAATTCTGTTACAGGGGCAAGCTTACCTTCAATGGCTGGTGGCAGAGGCGTTGCTAGGGGGGCGCGCTGAGGAGGCTATAGCACCGGGTGTTTTGGTTGTGGTCCCGGATAGAAGCTCACGGACTACAACCAAAAGGCTATAGCTAGCCCCGAATATCGCCAGTCACGACATTAGCTTAGCCCCTGATCTTTTCCAGACCTAGCAGCGCCCCTGGCTGGTGGCAGTGATACCCTGTATTAATTTGGCGCACCTTTACCGCAGGCTGTGTTCACAGTTGCAGTAAAGGCACCTAAGGGTGCTCATTTACCAAAAATGGCCCTGTCGTCTTTTTTCACCATTTTAGTGTTTCTTGTCCTTAGCCCTGACATCCAGGGTGGGAAATTCCTTTGTGTGATTTTTATCTTTGGCGGTAGTCCCCTGGAATCCCTGCCCAGGCTCCAGTTTGTCTATGAAGGCAGGAAACGAGGGAGGAGTCAAAACTCCACAGCCCTTTGTCTTCCTCCTTGCCTGAATGGGGACACATCCCATTGGTGGGCTGGCTGTCCTGATTGGAAAACAAGACCGCCCCTTGTTGTAAAATGCAGGGAGAGAATGCAGAGGTTGTGCTGAAGTTCCTTTTTAAATACTGCGAACCTGGGAGTTTAAGACAAGTCGACCACTGGAACTGAAACCGAAGAGGATGATGGAAAATCGGCCGAGACAATTTCCAGCGACTGGAGAGCCTGCTTTGTAACTGGAGCCTGCTGTAGCTCTCCTTCCTATCGACCTGGGGACTCAGAAAACGAGCACCCTGGCCCAGAGCCTGCTGAGACCCACTAGACTCAAGAAGACCTGCATTTGTAGCCATCCAACGCGTTGCTGTGACCTTGCGTTACTGCAATACCCTGGGACCTCGAGCCACTGTGCGGTGCACAGTCTTCCGAATTCCGAATCTCGCTGAAATTTCATGGGCATCCTGGTAGATCTCCAGACACAACAGGAATCGAGGCCGAAAAGTCCCCTCACCAGAGTGCTGGACCTTTGTAACAATGAGATTTCAACCATGATTTTCTGTCTTCGGTGCTCCTTGAAAAGGCGTAAAATCCACAGAAGCGCATTCAGCCGCAAGGAAAACCTTGCCTAGTGCCTGCTCCATTGATCCATGCTACAAAGGTCCTTCTGAGGTCTTGTTTTCAGTCACCACGACAAGGAATCCACTGACCAGGAATTTTGCTGCAGATCATGAAGTAGTCCTGCTGCAAAATCTTCAATGCTGAGGTACTGTGCTGGCTTGGGTTTGTACTTACTTTAAGTCCCTTAGGATTTCTTTGTAGTTGTGGGCCTCACATCCAGTGCACCCAGTCCCAGTGCTAGAATCCTGCTAGGGTGTCTTCTGTGAAGCCCCTGGACCCTCGCCTAACTCTAGAAGTAAAGTACTTGCCTGTTTGTCCAGTCTTCCGAAATAACTCTGACATTTGCTACTTGAGAACCTATCCTGACACTGCCTGTTGGACACTAGCTCCTAGTGACCCCCCCATCCCCACCCCTTCTGCCGCTGAGAACACTCATGCTCCAAGAATAAGGGAAAGACTTTAAGGATTGGGCCTTTTGGCCCCGAAAAGAAATTAAGTGTTTAAAAGTTAACTTACTTGTAAAGGAGTTGGTTGGTAACTGTAACTCTAAGAGTGAACAGTTACAAAAGTTCTTACTTACCTTGGACGTGTGTGATGCACTATTATTAAAAGTATGGTTAACATCTTTCTTTCCTTAGAAACCATTTGGCCATTCTAATAGAAAGTAGATGTGAAGGTATATTACTCTCACCTGTGATTAGGTTGTGCCTCTTACCAGAAATAGTAATGTGTTGGTTTCACCTGATTATGCCTGTTCCGATAATCGTATGAGTGTCCCCCAACTGGGTCTTGCTTCCTCTAGCCTGTCCAGGATAAGTCTGCATTAGGTTGTTGCCTACCTAGAATAACTGTGTCATTCAGTAAAGTGTAACATTGGGTTTTGCTTTCCATGTGCTGTTGTAGACAGACTGTCTCTTTGGTTCTAACTGTCCCTCATAAGTCATATATACCGTACTGCTATACTGGGAAAGTTCATTGTGGGGTTAAAGTACATGGGTTTTACTTGCCTTGTTAGCTGTGTGGCATCTAAAAATAAGTTACAACAGTTACTGCTTATCTCAATCTGTGTTTCATTGATCTCTAAAGCACCTGTAAAAGAGTATTACATCCTTAGGTTGTACTCACCTAGTATAACATTGTTATCACGAAAGTTATAGGTTTTTACTGTCCCTGGAAGAATCCACTATTCACAAAACATATACTGTCCAATTGACTGATTGACTGATTATGTGATTTGTTACTAAGAGTCATTGTACAACTGGTAGGGTCTACTGCCCTGGCTTTACTGAATGTAATTGTGAAAGTAACCATTGGTTTTTACTCCCCAAGAATAGGTGTATGAACATGTTTGACTTCTCTAGAACTGTTAGGTGCTCCAAATAAGGTTTATGCTTTGGTCTGTGCACCTTCAAGCATAGTGTTCTTTTTAAAAATAATTGTGATTACATGTGTGATGGTACTTATTTACCCCTAGATTTATCTGGGCCTACCTGCATTTAAATAAATCATTTTTATTTTTTTATTTTTTTTACAATATATAGTTTCTTTGGATCATTTGTATTACAATTTCACCTTTACTGATTCTACAGCCAAATCTGGCTGTGTAACATTCCTGTATTAAAGTTTTTTATGAACATGGGAGCCAATATTTAATAATGATTGTCAACTGCCTCCTTGCTCTTTCCGAACAATAAAATAAAACATGCAGGCTTACACAGGAGGCCTAGTAATAAAAATAGAAATCAGTTTAAATGTAAACAAATTATACATGTGACTCCCATAAAGCATGGTCAATACAATAGTCAACCAATTTTCAATGCTATATTTACAGGAAGAGACCTTTGATAACAGACATATCGCCATATATAGTGTGACTTCAATCCAGCAATCCAACTAAGTCAATGCCTAGTCTGGGATGCCCAATGGAAGCCCTTATTTATATAGTTTGATGTCAAGATCTTAAATCTGGATGATGAACCCTTATATAACGACCCTCTCTTTGAATCCCCCTGACCTCACTGAGCCAAGAAGTAGGTTTGTTTTGCAAATTAAAAGGTTTATTGGAAAAATTAAACACTATATATATATATATATATCTATATATATCACACTTTTATGAATATATTAATATTTGATAACACTTATGAATATAATGATCAACAATGGGTAATATTACAAGAGCACACACTCTTTAATCAATGAGGAGTTGGTCTAGAAAGAATAAGGTAGCAGAGACTACTTGTATGGTTTAAAGGAAATGCTAGATGGGAAAGAATGCAGCACATAAATAAACTTGATATGGTTTCAACAAGAGATATGATCACTTTTTCCCTTGTGACAACTCACTCCCCCCCCCCCCCCTTAGGCAATATAAAGAGATGGAAAGGAGAGCACACAGTTTTCAGGAATACTATCAAATGCAGTTCAAATTCCAGTTTCTCCGCCCCCCCCACCTCCCCCCCAAGCAAGCTTAGAGAAAACCGGTATGCTTTTAAACAGGCAAACATATTTTTAAATGTGATTGCAATGAAGTGAAAATTATGCTTCTCCAGCATGGGGTCTGGCATGGATTCACATGCTCATGAATATTCCCCGTCGTCAGGCTGGGAATCCTCGGTAAAGAAAAGACCAGTATCAGTTTCGTTTCTGATCTGTCTTTCGTAGTAATAACCAATCACTGGTCTCTGCGTCATACTGACCACAGCCAATGACTGCCCTCTACCTAAGCACCGCCTCTGGCAGCCATCTTCAGATTTTTACCGCACGTTCATGTGTTGGGATCCTCGTGCTATTGCTCTCGAGCGTTAGTGCTATTTTTCGCGCTTTTTCACAAAAAACTTCGATTCTTTCGGTCAAAAGAGCCTCAAGCTCCACCGATCCTACATCTGATCAACGGGCACCCGTGTCGGATTCATCTGTGCCCCTCAAGGGTGAAGATTTCGTCGAGCTACACTTCGGAGGACTCCAGAAGCTTCTCAGGCCCGGTCTCGGAGATGGCCCAGGAGAAGGGAAGCTCGACGCCCGGAAAGCTGTTCAGGGTCTGCCCTGGATGCCAGCTGCAGAACGTCTTTAAGGAGGACGAACACTCTTTCTGCCTTTACTGCCTTCATGAGGACAAGACGCACGTGGAGAAGGACTGTGCGTTTTGCGGCAACATGTCGGAACAGACCATGAAGGACCGCCATCAACGTCTCGCCAACTGGCTGGAGGGTAAGAGCCCGTCTGGCGAGAAGAAGAAGAAATCCGAGCGGTCTTCTAAGACCTTTGAGGGCGCCCCGGCGACGGGGGCCCAACATAAGGCCAAGCACCGCGAGTCCGCTGGCACCGGGAGCGCCGAACGGTCGGGCTCTACGGGCGTCAGGCAGGGCGCACCCTCCCCGGCACCATCAACCACGAGCCAACGCTCTGGGTCGGGTAAGAGGAAGGCCGAGCACCCGGCGAAGCTCCTGGAGAGGCCCCGGTCGAGCTCTAAGGCAGAGGAGGAGCGTGGCAGTGCCCCCTCCCTCAAGGATAAGGCGGTGAGCGCACCTAAGGTGGTGAAGGCCTTGATCCATCCGACCAAGCCCTCTATCGAAACGGTCGCGGCGGCCCTGGCTCAGCCTGTGGTGGCTGCACCAGTGGTGGCGACCTCAGGGCCCAGAATCTCCCTGCCTCCTCGGAGGGAGTCTTCTTTTGTGCCCATCGATAGGACCCCCGTGAAACCCTCCGTGGGGAAGAAGGGGGGGCAGGGCGTCGTCGTAGATTCGGCCTCAACCTCAGAAGAGGAGCTGATCGAGGTCTTAAGCCACGGCCTAGGCGTGGAAGAAGGCCAGCCCGTCGGAATGGACCCCGACGCAGGTGACGACGACATCGTCGAGGATACCGACGGGGCCCCTGCTCGCCCGTCGGACTCCCCTCTGCCAGCGCCGCAAGACAACTCGGCGGCCATTTTGTTGGCCATACAGTCCTTATGCTCCGAGATAAGGACGAGGCTACCGTTACCGACGGAGGAACCTCTCCCGTCGGGGGATCCAGAACCGGGACCTTCTGGTGTTCCCCCTACCAAGAAAAGAAGGATCCATCCACCACCTCCTTTTCAACCGTCGCGCCCCGTCCAGCCCTCCTCCCCGTCCACCCGAGGGGATGATACGGGGACTGACACGGCAGCGACGGGTACGGACGACGAGGATTTTCCGTCGTCGCCTCCCACCAGGGCTTCTCCGCCCGACGAGATCGGATCTTTCCACTCCATGATCTCCAGGGCTTCCGAGCTTTTCCAACTCTGCCCTGAGGAGAAGAAAAAGGAAGGCTTCCTTTATCAGCGGCGCGAGGCCAAGAGGAAGACGGTCCTCGCAGTGCCTCTGTTGGACGACATTTGGGATGAGGGCCTTTCCCTCCTCAAGAACCCTTCCACGACGCCAGCTAGAAGAGACCGGTACGAGAAGAAGTACCGGGTCCCGGACACGGCCCCCCTATGCCTCCGGGCGCAACCTACCCCGGATTCCGTCGTCTCCGCGGCAGCCAGGAAGAAAGCGGGGGGGGCCTCCACATCGACTTCCCCGCCGGACGGCGAGGGAAAGAAATTGGATGCTATGGGACGTAGAGTCATCTCGTCGGCAGCGACGACGATTAAAGCGGCCAACGCCTTGGCTATCGTGGCCCGCTACGACAGGGAGCTCTGGTACAAGATAGCTCCCCTGCTGGATTTTCTGCCGGACGACAAGAGGGCGGAGGCCCTGGAGATCCTGCAGGAAGGTGAGGTGGCCTCGGACCACGCCATCACCGTGGCGACGGACATCGCCGACACTGGGTTCCGCCAGCTGGGCAACGGCGTTTGCCTTCGACGTCGTGGATGGCTCAAAGCTACGGACTTCCGGCAGGACGTCCAGACCAGAGTCCTGGACATGCCCTTCGACGGGAACAACCTGTTTGGGAAGACAGTGGACGATTCCCTTCAGGCCATCAAGGCGGATACTGAGACGGCCCGGGCCCTTGGAGTCCTGCAGCAACGACGGACGCCCTTTCGGAGCGGCGGAGGCAAGGGCGCCTCCAAAGGTTCCGACGGCGGTTTCGCTTCCTACCGTCAAGCGGCCCGCTCGTCGTCGCAAGAGGCCTACAGAGGACGAGGCAAGTCTAGCGGACCCCGCCGTCGTCGCCAAGGAGGTCAAGGCGGCAAGGCCGCGTCCAAGCAGGATTGAACCGGCCGTGGGGTCGGGCCCCCACCGAAGCACCCCGGTGGGAGGCCGGCTGGCGGGCTTCGTCAGCGTGTGGGAGTCCATCTCCACCGACCGTTGGGTGCTGGACGCCCTGGCCCGGAGCCACGCGCTCGAGTTTCAAAGAAGGTGCCCGCGCGTCCCCCCCGTGGCCAGGAAAGAACTTCACGTCCCTCAACTTCTCCTGGAGGTAAAGGCGATGCTCAGAAAGGGCGCCATCGAACTCGTCCCAAAGAGGCTTCGGGGCTCCGGAGTCTACTCGAGATACTTCCTCGTGAAGATGAAGACGGGAGGATGGCGCCCCATCCTAGACCTGCGGCGTCTGAACAAGTTCATCAAGGCGCAGAAGTTCCGGATGGTCACCCTCCAGCACGTCCTGGGTCAGCTGGAGGAAGGAGACTTCCTATCATCATTGGATTTGGAGGATGCCTACTTCCACATTCCCATCCTAAAGGGGCACCGAAAATTCCTCAGGTTCGTGGTCCAAGGGCGTCATTACCAGTTCAAAGCCCTTCCCTTCGGACTACGGTCGGCACCCAGGGTATTCACCAAGTGCCTCGCACCGGTGGCGGCGCAGCTGCGCCGCGAGGGGATTCACGTCTACCCCTACCTGGACGACTGGCTCATCCGCGCCAAGACGAGGGAGCTCGCCGTGGTCCACACGGCAAGGACCGTCCAACTCCTCACGGACCTGGGATTCGCCGTGAACTACGCCAAATCCCACCTGGTGCCCGCGCAAGTCGCACTGTTTCTGGGAGCGAGGCTCGACACAGTGTCCCTTCTGGCCTCCCCGTCGGAGGATAGGACCAGGACCATCTTGGGCAAGGTGCAACGGATGTTGGTGGCCGACGCGGCCAAAGTGAGGTCCATCAAGTCCCTCCTCGGGATGATGTCTTCCTGCATCTACCTCATTCCCATGTGCAGGCTCCGGATGCGCCCGTTGCAAGAATTCCTGGATGCGCGCTGGATCCAGACGACGGGCAGCTTCGAGGAAAGGATCAAGCTCGACGAGAGCTTCCGACGAGCGATACGGTGGTGGGGCACCCGCGCGCATCTGACGGCGGGCATGGACTTCCAGACCCCAGCCCACCAGGAGACTGTGACCACGGATGCCTCCCTGGAAGGGTGGGGAGCGCACACCGAAAATCTGCACGCAAGGGGACTCTGGCAGGGAGCTGCGCTCGTGCCACGAGTGGGAACTACGGCAGGATCTGGTGGATCGCCTCTTCCGACGGTGGGGCACACCCCAGATCGACCTGTTTGCGACGGCGACGAACACCAAGTGCCGGAGGTTCGCCAGCAGGTTTCCCCAGACGAGCATGGGCGATGCTTTCTCGTTCCCCTGGGAGGGCCTGTTCCTCTACGCGTTCCCTCCCTTGCCTCTGCTAATCCGGCTCGTCAACCAGCTCAAGAGGTCACGGTGCAGGATGATCCTCGTCGCACCTGCGTGGCCGAGGCAGATATGGTTCCCGGACTTGCTGGACTTGTCAGCGTCCCCGCCGATCAAGCTGCCGGCGGACGCGGATCTACTCTCCAGGGAAGGAGGCGCCATCCTCCACCACGACCCGAAGTCGCTGAACTTGCAGGCCTGGCTCCTGCAGCGCTAGAGTTTGGAGGATACGACATACCGGCCGATTGCAGAGAGGTTCTTGCAAAGGCCAGGGCGTCCTCGACTCTTCAATGCTACGGACACAAATGGAAGAGGTTCTCTGTCTGGTGCCACGCACAGAAGATTAACCCTCTACGGATTACGGCTCCCCAAGTACTGCCGTACCTGCTGACGCTGGCCAAAGCTGGTCTGGCACACGCGTCCATCAAGATTCATCTTGCTGCGATCTCCCGATACACCAGAACCACGGGGCGGACGTCCTTGTGGTCTCATCGTCTGGTGAAGGAGTTCATGAAGGGACTGTTCAGATCGTTCCCGCCGGTGAAGGCTCCGGCCCCAGCGTGGGAGCTCAACGTGGTGCTGACCAAGCTCATGGGACCTCCGTTCGAGCCTCTGCACTCGGCCCCGTTGAAGTTTCTATCGTGGAAAACAGCTTTTCTTGTGGCCATCACCTCCGCACGACGAGTGGGAGAGATCCAGGCCCTTTCCTGCAAGGCCCCGTACTTGACTTTCCACGACACGAGGGTAGTGCTCAGGACGCACCCCTCCTTCATGCCCAAGGTACCGTCGGACTTCCATCTCAACGAACCCTTGGTGTTGCCTGTGTTCTTCCCGTCGCCTTCGTCGCCGGCTGAGAGGACTTTGCACTCGCTGGATGCAGCTAGAGCGCTGAAGTTCTACGTGGACCGCACGAAGGGTTTTCGGAAGACGTCACAACTCTTTGTGAACTTTGGACCTGTCAATCAGGGGAAGGCTCTCTCGAAGGCTTCCATCTCCAGATGGCTCTCCGGCTGTATCATGTGCTGTCACCGGTTGGCAAACCGACCGCTGCCTGGCCGTCCGAGAGCCCATTCCACCAGAGCGATCGCAGCTACCACGGCGTTCCTATCTGGTGTGCCCCTGCTGGACATATGCAGGGCTGCTACGTGGAGGTCGACGCACACCTTCACGAAATTCTACTGCGTCGACCGGGATTCCAGGGAGGAGTCCAGGGTCGGCCAAGCAGTGCTGCGCAACCTGTTCATCTGAGGTGAGCCTGGTGAGGAGGTAAGATGCTTAATGTTGAGTTGATGTGATGCTTAATGTTGAGCCTTTGCCACCTCCCGTGGTTGTGCATGTGTGTACTGCTATGTATTCTTTATTCATGAGCATGTGAATCCATGCCAGACCCCATGCTGGAGAAGGAACAAGTTACTTACCTGTAACTGTTGTTCTCCAGCATGGGTCTGGCATGGATTCACATGCGAACCCTCCCGCCTACCCCTCTGCGGCTCTTCACTTGGTCATACTGCCACTTCACGTGCTTCCAAATCTGAAGATGGCTGCCAGAGGCGGTGCTTAGGTAGAGGGCAGTCATTGGCTGTGGTCAGTATGACGCAGAGACCAGTGATTGGTTATTACTACGAAAGACAGATCAGAAACGAAACTGATACTGGTTTTTTCTTTACCGAGGATTCCCAGCCTGACGACGGGGAATATTCATGAGCATGTGAATCCATGCCAGACCCATGCTGGAGAACAACAGTTACAGGTAAGTAACTTGTTCCTAAAATAATTTTAATTCACTAAAGGAGATTCAGGGTAAGTGATAGTGACTTTGAATTGGGACAGGTCAACACTAGCAATGATTCATGAGTGATTATCAGGTTGAAAACGAAATTCAGCAGTTGCAAGCAAAAGACAGCAATTTTGACAGGAGCTAATTTTTCAATTTGCTACACTTTTTCCGAGCGCGTAAAGCGCGATTACGGAAAAACTATAAGGAGCTGGAATGTCGTTTTGGGTTTGTTGGAAAGCTCAGGATCTTAGCTTTAAATTGTTACATCTCGCTTCTAGGATGTGCGGTTCAAAAGATACGGATGTTTTTGTGGAGGTAGATTTTCAAAAATAAAGTAAATCTCTGAGAATGACAGATGACGCTTTGACAGATTTGAAATCACAGAATGGACACACGATTTCTATGCAAGCCTGGTCAGGTTGAAATGGTTTAAATAAGATTATTTTAGACTAAGAGATTGGTTCTGTACAATTCTTAGACTGGATACTCACGCCTAGTTTTGGACTGGAATGGGCCTGGGACTGCACTCTTGCCACCGGACGGTCAGGCACTGGTTCTGCTCACAGCACGCTCTGGTCTGCTATCGGCACTGCAAAGTGGTCTGGTCGGTCTGGATACTGCACTGCTCTCTATAGGATTTTAGTTCTGGCACTGGGTTCTGGGCCAGAAGCGAACAGCACGGCAAGGCTGTTGAATAGTTTGGTTAGGTTGCTGTATTCTGGGGCCTCTGAAAAAGATTCAGCCTGTGGATTAGGCCTCTTTTCTCCAAGGTTCTAGAGTTTAGTTCTAGAGTTTGGTTCTGGAGTCTAGGTTCTGGAGCCTTAGCGGTCTGGGGTTTTTGTCTGGATATGGTCGGGCAGCGTGCTGCGTAGGAATCGATGAGTAGTGGAAAAATGAGTCTCCCTTCTGGGTCTCAGTGGTTCTTTTTATGTGTTCTCAAAGGCGGTGCGGAGGCTGACTTTCTATGCCCAACCCTCTGAGGATCCTGATAGGTTAAAGGATTTACTGTCCTCTGACTGGAGAAGGGAGTAGTGAGTCGGAATGAGTCATCAGGTATCATCTTTATAGCTGAAGGAAAGAACACTCCCCCTTGCATTACTTGGAAAACAATTTTTCATTACCAAACATGCTTGCCAGATACACAAGTTGTTGAAATTACATGTAAACATCACAAATTAATGAAGACGGGTCTCTGTTCAACCCTGCTCTTTCTAAGAGCTTGGGTTCAGAAATGACAACTTATTTGCGATTTTCGTGGGTTTTGCAATATTGGGTTCGCACCAAAACTTACACAGAGGTACACACCCTCTCTGCGCATATTACTGTAAGTTTGCATTTTTCTAGTTTAAACACGGTGTCTACAATATTAATAAATCCAGGGTTTGGTCTCAGAGCATCCCACGGCGTCCAACTTGGTCTTGAATTGTGAGTGAAGGTGTCATTTTAAGAATCTCAAAATTGTAAATTTCTATCAGCTGGTTACAATTAGTCATCAGTATTCTTATAAAACATATATTTGCCTTCACTTCAGTACACCCATTGGTTTGTCCCCGCCCCTAGAAGCTTGGCTTGACTCAGAGGTCACATGTCTTATTTCTCCCAGAGCAGTTGTGGTCACACCTCAAATCAGAATATTCTGTTCATCCCAAAGCCCCCATTGTCCCTTCCTCCAGGCTGCAGGGAACATCTCCTCCCTCTTAATCAACAGGACCATGTGATATCCTGCCTTCTGGTGTGGAGTCCCCAGGTGTAAAGGATTGCCGGGGGCAGCAAGCCTTTTGAAGTCTGAACTGCATCAGGCTACTGTTTAGCTTCTGAAATACAGGTCTCCTGTCAGAATTTAGATCACCAGCGCCAGTCAGTGGCAAGCACCGGTATTGCACCCATTTTTGACAGCTGTCTTTTCTTTAAAAGGGGATTTTACTTTGATAGCATATGATTCTTGCTGATATTGTATTGATGTGGATTCTTGCAGTCGAGTAATGTAGAACACCCAACAAGAAGTTGTATCCTTTTGGTGGTTTTGTGAGCCATCATTTTAGCAATTTTGACGATCAAGAAAATGAATTCCCAAACAGCTCTGGGTTGCTTTTGGCAATTAGTATTGCTATTTCCAAGTGGTTTCAGGCTACTGTGTGGGTATCTCAATGGTGGTTCTAGGCAATGATCTCCTGTGTTCACTGACATGGCAAAAGTGGGTGGCAGCCTATTTTTCAGATTTTTACTGCACATTTTTGGATGATCTCTGGCGAGCAGCATGCTTTTCGGCGGCTATTATGTTTCTGCTGCCATCGATGTTGTAGGGCTTGGATGAGTGGGTTCAAACATCCCACAATACATACGATTTACTCCTAAAATCTACCATGGCAAAATACAGGAGTTCAGGAAGAAGCTTTCATTTGATGAACTAAATTAAATGAACATCCTTGCCCATCTAAATCTCGATTTATTTTGAATAAAGCCCTCTCGTTTAGACGTGAGCATCTCAAACAGAATTCTAGAAACTCTATGCAAAAGACCTGCTGCTTAACACTCCCTGTACGCGGATTACGAAATCAAAATGCATGTTCAATGTGTATACTTGCTAGGTTCCCTTCAGTGGTGTTTCTGTTGAGTTAATTTATAAGTATATATTTGTCATTTTCAATTAACTTTTAAAGATGAGGAAAATGGGTAGCAGTTGTTCATCCTTGCCCTAGTTCCTGAGTGGTTCAGCGCCAGAAACCGAACTCTGCTTGGTGATGTAACCAGGGAATGGCTTCAATTGCGTTTTTCGAGACAGGCTCTCTGGCTCTGGTGGCAGATTAGCTGCAGCCTTGGCACTGGTGCTTCATGGAATCGGAGAAGGCAATTATGAAATTTCCTGTTTTCTGCAGAGTTTAGAGGATAAATACTTGGACATTACGTAAAGAATCATTGTGTCAGAGTGTAAGAATAACATTGTGAAATGTCACCAAAGATGAAGCGCAAGCTGCTGTACCCTTCATTTAGTGTCTTTCAAAAGCTGTGGCACAATCTTGTTCATATTACGTCTTTTTATGCATTTTAGGACCGGCTCTCCTTTTCTATCTAGGTGATGCGTAGCACTGCTCTTTGTACATAGACAGAACCCAGGATGTAAACATTGGTGTTTGTATAGCTAACCTAACACATTTTCTCCCCTTGCACTCCACACCTTCGTAATTTAGCGGAAGGCACAGGCTCATTCCACGCACCCTGCACTCACATAAAACACATCACAAACACAATTACGTAACACCTCTACCAAAAGAATGAAGGTAGCTTGGTCGGCAAAAGTTTGAATTGTAGCTTCCAACATAATGCTCCATCTCCTTAAACACAATCTACTGTTTTTAGTTCATAGTTTACCTCTGATGCTCCCATCCACATGCCTTTTAGACATGGCTGTGACTAGCATGGTATTGGCCACCCTCACATAACTCGAATGGCTGAAATGCACACACAAATGATCACACTTCCAATTCTCCAAAATGTGGACTCCAATCCTTTGAGGCCGTTCAACCAAACATTGCTTTTGGACCATAATTATGATGAAAGATACTATAGAAATGACACATATTGACTATGTACACAGTGTGATCATTTTAGTTCCCAAAATACTTCTTGTACATTGCACATAGGAGGAAGCGGGAGATCTCCCACTATAAACAATGTTATGTAGAATTTAATTTTTGTGCAATATTCTCCTCACTTGTGAGTCCCTCTGCACCTTTTGCTGAACTCATATATGTTTGGTTAGTTTATCTGAGAGTGGGAACCTTTTTCCACACTGTCTTTTACTCTACCTCTGGCAGCCTTTTCCAACCCTTTTGGTTTCTTGGGGTATTGCTTGCTTCCACCTTTTCAACATCTGCAATTTATTATTGCAGCTCACAGCACTCTCTCTGCAGTGTTTCTGGGAGCTCTTTGAGATGGCCTATTTATTTTCCTTGTGATAACTGTTTCCAAGGATAGGGGTTACTTTCTATCATACTTAACCTTTATTTTGTAGAATCGGCAAACCCCACCCTATGTGGAGTGCTGAGGGGATAATGTATTAACATTTGTACTTCTCATGTAACTTTATAGTTGCAGTGACAAGATCATTTGAGTAGCTGCTGACAGTGGATATTTTCTACCAACTTTTCGTGAATTTTACATGCAGGCTTCTGTCGCAGCTGCGCTAAAGGACACATGGGTCACCAACTCTTGATGAATTGTCCTTCCTTAAGCCTTCTGCTGTCTTGGGTGGGGGAGGTCCCGCTCCTTTGTTTCTTTGCAAGGCTACCATTGGGTATCCTGTGTCACATCCTAACAAGCCAGTATTGTGAAGATCGCCTCCTGGGCGTTCCATCACACAAATATGGCTGTCTGCTCCTGCTCAAAGTTCCTTCTTTAGCTTCCAGGCTAAGAAACCGACTAGGAGCTGCTGTCGCCTCACCTAGGAACCAGTCTGTGATGGTCTTCTTTCTTCATGAAAAGTTACTGTCTCGCTCCTAGGTACTTGAGTGGGTCCTTGCTGTGTTGAATCAGACTCCTCGTGAGCTGTCTGAGACACATTGGGGTGTACAACCTAACAGTGCTGTCCCATGCCTAACGACACTGGTGCTTTGGTCTACAATCCTCCAGGGGGGTCTGCCCAACGTCCCTGAAACACCTTTTAACTTTACTTACCTGCAACATAGAAGAAACCTGCTATTTTGACAACTTTGACACAATTTGCCATTCTTTGTTCTTCCCCCCCACGGCCCTGTTCAGTCAGTGTCCCAACTGACTGTGACACTCATTCCGAGATGGGACTTGACATTCTAAAGTATAGGTTGCTTAAAAAGTACTTAACAGTCCGTTTTGCTTACTTTAAATGTTGGTTATAAGAAATGCTTTGCTATACTTGAATGCTATTCTACTTACCTGGATATCATCTAAGAGTTTACTATTGAACTGAGTAATACTTTACAAAGGTCTTACTGTATATAAATTCACTTACCTGTAATTCTAATATTAGATGCCTTAGTTTTCATAATAAGTAGTAATATTAGAAAAGAGGTGTCACTCTTTCTGTATTAGTGTATTTTCCACCTAAGATGACCTGGGACTTTAACGCTTGGTGTAATATATTGCAAGTTGTCGAAAAAGGTTCCAAAAGGAAAGCCATCTTTTCGTTCTGTTTTCAATTCTCCTTGCTCTTCTGTCTATCCCAGTCACTGTGTGAGCAAATGAGTCCACAATCTATGGATTCAGACTTCAATATATCAGAAAACAATCTTCAGAGGTCTGCACCATTTCTGTAACCGGTCGGTGTATGTGATTGGACCATGTTCCTAAAGTGACATCACACTAAACCATTCCCTCTGTACTCATTTGACATGTTGATGAAGAGGGCAGACTAATGGGAGTGACTTCTAAAAACCAGTTTCTCAAATTTGATGTAATCTTGAGTAGTTTTACAATAAACAATTTGAATTTTCTGGAACATTATGTTCCTTACATATGATCATATTATTAATTTAAGATTGCTCTCCCTGAGGTCAGTCAAATGATGGGATTATCATCTTGGCACGAGTTGTGCTGTGTGCATTGTAGATTTTAAAACATTTTCACTGTTATACAAAAAATTGTTTTTTCATCGCAGAATAACAGGATCGCTGGCACGGGCGCTAGGATATATGAATCACTGACGTGCATCATTTCTTTGCAAGAATATCCACATTCACCTAATTTGCATAATTAACATAATGTAAAAAAATCTGCTTTTCACCCTGAACGATTTAAAAATAAGTCACTTTCTTTAGCTTCCGATCAAGTTATTTAGCAAACAGTGGTACCATATGTAATTCTTAAATGGCAGTTTTTATTTCTACTTAAACAAAATATTAAATACCTCTCCAGTTCCATTGCCTGATGAGAGCATCTGGTTTTGGTTCCTTTGAGATTGGATCTGGGGCATCGACTGCTGGGAAAGCTGCTTGTTATGGTCAAGGTTTAGTTTCTCATAGCCACCTGTTTCTACAGCTCTGCCCTCTTGAATTATTACAGCCACTTTCTCTCACTTTAGCCAGACTCCAAGTCTTCGAAGTTGTGAAGTATTTCCTTCTGAAAAGGCTTGGCTCATTACAAAATCAGTTTATTTGGAGAGCATACCACTGGCCAGAATGAATTCTGTGTTTATAAGGGATTTGTCTATCTTTGTGAACCAAAGCATATCTTTGCTGATTTCCATAGAGCCAAAGTTTAATGGTCAGATTTCTTTGCAGCAAACATACACCTCAGTAGCTGTTGGGGGAGGACAGGAAAATACCACTTTGCTTTCAAGGCCCAAAGCTGATTTCGTTTACAAATGCAGCTTTTACAGTAATTTTCTTTTCCCCATTGCTTTAATGTCCATAAAACATGGTAACATTTCTTTTCAATCAAACCCTGTCGACATTTTACATTTGCGAGCATTTATAGGTTTAATAATGCTGCTTCTTAATCCAGTATGGAAATAAACGGAAGAATGCAGGCCTACATTCGAATGCTGTGCTTTTCATCCCTGATGGGACTGCTGGGTACTTTCTGTTAACTGGACAGATTAATGTATGTGCCTTGTTATTCACTTTGGAAAAATATTTGGAAAAATCTTGTTGAAGATAGGTTAACATCGCTAATTTCATTGTACCTGTTTGTGAGATGCTGTGTGCATGCTGCAGCTCAAATGTGAATTGTTAAATGTTTTGCTTTCAATCCTTTTCTTTGGCAAAGATTTCCTTACAATTCTGTAGCCTTTTTATTGCGTTGTTAGCGATTTGCTCCCTTTGTAGCACGAAGGGACTTTCAATGCATTTGCACCGTGCCATTTAGTTGATCGTTTTGTGTTTGTTGGGCTGCTTTGCATATAATGGGCTGTCCAGAGCTCACAAAAGCACCACTTTATGAATGGAATTAGTTTTAGACTGGATGAGTCTGTTAAGATGCCTTAGTCCACATCTGTGCATGCGTTTCCATATATTTTGAGCATGACTGACCAATCCTCATCGTGTTGCTGGGTGTACATATCTGGCACAATCTGTTGGTCACCCTTGGCCATCTATAGATTGTTCACTGTAAAATTATCAAAAGCTGCTGGAGAGATGACACCACTGAGACTGGCCCAACTGCTGACTCCTGATACTCTAAGTAGGCGACACCTGATTCTTAGTGGGATCTCCTGACTTTGATTTTGCCAACTGCTCCTTTTGCAACAGTCCCGTCTCCTGTCCTGCACCCCTTTTATCCTCACTGCAGCATCTGTGTGACCTGATGTACTCGCTGCTTCTCCATCACTTGTGTCCTGCTCTTCATATTACCACATTTGGTTGCAACTTGCATGCTTCCTCAGCTGCTGCCAACATTCCGGGGTCTTGACTTTATAGCCATTGCTTGTATCATTCTCTTGGGTCATGGTGCTTTTCCTGCAGCACATTTCCAAGCCACTCTTAACTATGACACATGACATGAAGAATGCAACAGGACACCTGATCCACCTCTACCCCCTTCCTTCTCTTGGCCATTGGTTGTCGAACCTAGGTCTGGATCTCATCTGGTGGGGGCCACTAGCCTCTCCATAACAAAAATTGCCTTCTCTGCAGTTCCTGGGACTCGCAGTTAACATTAACCAAGCTTTACCCTATAGCCGTGACCTCCCTACAGACATTTCCCCTGTTGAACTCCATGGGCAAACGTTTACAAAGTGTCTAAACTCCTTGTAAGAAGTGAAAATACATTACTGGATATGTTTGCTTGACATAAGTTTAACTGGACATTTGTTTTTAGGAGCATTGTGTGCCTTTGTATCAATTACCTCCTGATTTGTAAAGGTCCTGTTATTTCTGTGAATAGTTTCGAACACGTAAAACGTTTCTCAAACTATGCATTTGTCTGTGAAGTGTGTGCCATTGGCTTCACATGCTCTCTTGCATTCAGGTCCTGCTCATCTGCCTCTACAGGTGTTAAACCAACAAATTGCCTTCATGTTGATTTGGCTACTACTAGTATGTGGCCCTTCTCCCTCACACCTTGAGAAGGGCTGCTTCTGCTGCTCGATGGATGCTGCATAAATTATAGTACAGGTTTCACATATTACATAGGTTCTGCACTCTAAATGCTATTTCCACTTTATGCAGCACCTGTGGAGCGGTTATCTGGTCCGGTCTCAGCAGTCAGCATTTGATTGTTTGCCCTATGACTGTGGAACGTTTTCTAAACCAGAGTGTGTGTGTGTGTGTGTGTGTGTGTGTGTGTGTGTGTGAAAATTGCTAATTTGCTGCAGTGTTTGTGTTCACAATCCAAACCACTAGTAATTCGTACTTTTTTATGATGGAGAGTTTAATACATGGCCCCACAGCCATTGGCTGTTCATTGAAACTGTCAGTTTTCTACAATTAACATGGAAGTGATGAGTGAAAACCACAACACATACAGAAAAGCGTATGCATTTAGGATTGTTAGAGCCTTTTTGATCTGATTGAATGGGCATGTGAAATAGGCAGGACCCTAGTGTTCTCTATGGATTATAAATCCCAGACATAGTTTAGCAGTGGTTGAGCAATTAAGGCAAAGCACTTCTAAGGTGATTTGGGACGACCAGAAACTGGGCAAGACTTCAGTATGTTGAATTAAAGGATTGTCCAGACCAGAATTTAGGTTAGTGTACATTATATCATTTTGCAGCTTATTCAATCTTTATGCTCATTGTTAAGATGGGTTTCCAAAGTCTGCACTTGGTGAGATTTTCGAAGGCCACCTTATTTATGGTAAACCGGGAAGACACTGAGGTTATCCAAAACCCAATCAAGGTAAGGTAGCTGAGCAGTTAAGGCTTAGTCTGAGGAAAAGTGAGAGCCATCTATGGCTACAATGAGTCCTTGCAGAAGAACACGCATTCAAGGTGGACAGTATGTCCTAAACAGTAATTTATTTGGCCCTCTAGTTGTATACTAAATTACTCCTGCGTCCCGTCCCTTTCCTCCTTACTTATGGGACATTCCTCCGTCCTGTGGGACGGGACCGGAGCGCTTTCTAAAAGCATCCAAAAATGTCAAGTTTTTTTAGTCCTTCCTCTCTTTCTACGCGGGGCCCAGCACACGGCCGTAATCCCGCCCATCTCTGCTTCGCTTCACCCATCAGTCCTTTTCTCCGCTCTTTTGGGACTGGACACGCTTGCAACACGGAAGATCTTCTTCCTTTTTTTCTTCCTCTCTGGCTCTCGCTAGCGATCGTGTACTAGTCTGTCGTTCAAACTAGACTTTCCACATTGTTTATCGTGTCACTGACCCTTCGCAGGCCGGATCCCCATCCTCTTTGTTTGTTTGGGTCCGGATCACTGTTGGGACTTCTGTTTTTATTGCGACTCGCTCTGTCACCGGGGATTGCCCCGAGGTGCCTTCTGGGCCTAATAATTGTACCAGAGTTTTCTGAGGGTCTCTGTAAGGGGCCTGTGGATACCGGAGCACGCTCCAAGGCCCCTCCTGTGGGAGCTGCCTCTGGACCCTGTTCTACTGAGTCGTGGGGTAGCCGAGCTCGCTCTGAGGCCTCGTTATCGGCTTCCCTCAAAAGTACCGGGGTGCGCCCCGAGGCCTCGGCTGGGCTTGGTGTTTCTGAACGGATGTTCGAGGCCCATGCTAGTAAGGCTGTTACCGGACCTGGGTCCGAGGTCCCTCGTGCAGAGGCTAAAGTGACCAACATTTCTGAGAGGCCTGCTAAGACCTTATCAGTGAAAGTTGTTCCTCACCCTTCCCGCTCTTGTGCCGATGCCAGAACTGTTGAGGGGGCAGTGAGTGAGTTCTTCCTTTACCGGCAGTGCCGAGGTCCTTCCTGTGAAGGCTAGTTTGGCTACTGGTATGTCGCAGAAACCTTCCAGGCCTCATGGTACCGGCTCGGCCAAGGCTCCTTATGTTAAGGCTAAAATTAAGACCCCTGATCCACCGACGGGGACCCCTGCCTCACTTCCACACGTGCCACAGTTCCCCTCAGGTGATGCAAAATGGTAGCCGTTCCCGCCACGACCACGTCGGTAATTTTGGATGCTTCCCATGCAACTATGCCATCGGCCTCGGGTGTAGGAGTTGGTTCCACGGGTGAACATAAAATTCCTTGTGCGCATCCGTTTCGTCAAGTTTACGATTGGAACGCCCGGATGCCCCTTCCGCACAATGTCTTGTTGACTGTGGGTTTGGCACCTTTGATTTTTGTGGACACTTCGGGGGGGGGTGGGCCTGTGTGGCAACCCTCCCCTCTGCGTCCCTGGAGTTATCCTCCTCATGAGAGGCCTTCTCCAGCAGTTCCAAAACCATCTCCGGAGGATGCCTTTTTCGGCAAATTTCAGATGCTCATGCGTACCGACCCAATGAGAGAGTATTTCAAGGGTCTTTTTAGGGAGATACGCCCGCCTGCACCTACGGCTCCAGCCGTTCCAACAGTGGTTCTGCCAGTGCCGCCGTTGCCTACGGTGCCTCCACCGACCCTTCCGCCCTTGCCCCCCGTGGACAAGGCAGTGCCTGACATGGTTCAGCAGGATCCTGACCTGTCGGATGAGGCGCAAGGCGAGCAGGACAGCGAAGACCAGCCCCGCTCTATTAGAGCTTTTCATGACCGGATACTGGACATGATGTGCCTATTGGATGTTCCAGTGCCCAAGGCACCCGCTCCGCAGGAGGGTGTGCTTTCGGGGGCGTTCACCTTGTCTCCTTCGTAGCGTACCGGCCTGTTCTTGCAGGACGACGTTTGGCCGAGGTCCGCAGGGCCTGGGAAAAGCCACACTGGACTTTTTCGTCAATATGAAAATTGACACGCGATACAGGCTGCATTCTTCGGAAGAGGTGGCCCTGTCATCTTGTCCGCCACCCTTCTCCACAGTAGTGGCCGCGGCCACTTTGCAGTCCAGGCCTGCAGCGTCCTCTTCTACGACGGCGACTCAGGTTCTGGGGAAAGAGGTCAAACTCCTGGACTCCCTTGGGAGGAAGATTTTCGCTAACTCGGCCTTGCAGCTCCGGCAGGCTAATGCGAAACTGGTGTTAGCGGGGGCATATATGAAGATGTGGAAAGGTCTGTCAGAGTTCGTGGAGTTCATTCCGGTCGAGAAGCTGGAAGACTTTAAGGTGGGTTTATCTGATGCCAGAGTCTTGGCCCAGGATCTGCTTGAGGCCGCGGCTCATCACGTCAACACAGGGCCTTATGCTGGGTGTTGACACCTCTCAACAGGCGTGTTTGCATGCCACCAAGTTCTCGAAGGAGGTGCAGGACAAGGTGTTGGACCTGCCGTTTGACAGTAAGGAGCTTTTCATTCCACAACGGATGTGGAGATCACCAAAACAAAGGACAGCACCCAGACAGCTAAATCCTTGTCAGTCCTGGTTGAAACCTCTTTTAGGACCCAGAGACCGCTGTCGCAAAGCCGACCCTACTCTGGTTTCAGGGGCTTCTGTGATGCTGGAAATGCAGCGGAGGGACAGGGCCTCTGTATCCTTGTGCTTTACTGCTTTTTATCGTGTTCTGTCGTGTTTTCTGCGCTGGAGTTCATGTGGGATTCCTGGCAGTGCAGCTCTCTCCTTTGGTTTTGGTGAACAGACCCTACGCTTCCCCGTCAACGAGCACCGCTAGGAACGAAGCTGCCACTTCACTGTCGTAGCTCATCCTGTTCTCCGTCGGACGTTCGACCCGTGACTCCTGCCTTAAAGGGAGGGCACTCAAGAAGGGCCGTTGATTCCCTGACGAGGAACGCTACAATGCCAGGTACTTTGGGGTTGCAGAGCTATTGGGAAGTCTAGTGTGAACAATATATGGACTGGACTTGTATCTTTCTTCTACAGGTTGCCCAGGTTGGGGGGGGGAAATCTCCACACAGAGCTGTGTTTAACGGTAGTGACCAGTAATCTTTCAATTGTTCAACCATCTTGCTTTCCTTCCTCTCTCTACTGCTGGTTTCCTCTTAATTGATCCGTGTGACATTTATTTCGACAGTATAGTTGATGCACTTTAATGTGATCTAATAATCGTTGTGGTACCACTTAGAACTGTATATATTTACCATGGTTGATTTTCTGAGCACAAAGTGAGTTATCGTGATATTGAATAGAACGTTGAATATTAATTATATAAAGACTATTTTAACCGATAGTGTGCAGAAATTCCTTTGTGGGTGCGTGGGGACTACACTGTACTTAAGAACCACCCTGCATCACCTTCCTGAGAAGATGGACCGTGATTGCTTGACTACATTACCAATAATAGAGAATCTTGGCTGGGGTCCTCTGTGCCTCTCCTCTACCATACAGGGAGCGGAAGTACAGACACCCCCCTCTGGTCCTTTACAGCTTCCTAGACTGGAAATCCTGCAGAGTGTATACTCCTTTGGGTAATAACCGCCGGAGGCAGCAACTGACTGTTTTTCTCCCTCTCCTCAGCCTCCTCCTCAGGTTCAGGTGGTAACACCATTGCAAAGCCTGCCAAATGAGGGTTCTCCTCGCTCGCACGAGACCTCAGTGGGAGGATGCATTGCATCTCATTGGGAGGCGTGGCAGACCATCACCGAGGACAGGTGGGTCTTGTCAGTCGCTTGGGCGGGCTTTCCCCTTACCCCTACCCCACCCTTCAACCCTCCTTTTCAGCAGTCTGGATCGCCCTCCCTAAAAGCCGAGGTGCAGAAACTGCAAGACCTCAGAGCTGTGGATGTTACGCTCACCTGGCTCCCACAGGGGTGTGGAGCGGAACTGGACAGCCACGGTCTTCACCAACGTGATGCGTAGTGCAGAGATGACTGACTGGACTGGGTCACCTAGGTTCGTCTGCTTGAATCGTAGAAGTAGTCTCCTAAAGACGGGGAAAGGGAATTAGCCACCCGTGGATTTGAGTATTAACACCTCACTGTGTCCCCGCTTATCACTTCTGACATTCCCCTTATAGTTTTGTATGATGAGCTCTCCATCCTGCGAAGAATGCAGGGGTGCATTAATGGCCAGTTACTTCGCTGGCTTGAGGTTATTGGAAGAGTTCTGGACAAATCTTGGCTCCAAACCTCCGGGCGAAAGGCCGTAAGTATATAGTAATGAGTTCAAAATGTCCGATTAATCACTCTTGTCCAATTCCTTGTTTCTTTTGCATCTTAGGCCCAAAAGATGATCATCTTGTGGCAGCTGAAGGCGTCCAGGTAAGAGTCTGTGTTTTGTAACACTGTCCGGTAAATGATGCCAAGGTTTAACTCGCTGCTTTCTCTTTTCTTGCAGGTGCAGCGTAGGAAGATGTGGCGTGCTGGTGGATAATACCTCCTGTGGTAAAATCAGTTAAGCATATGGTGGCAAGAGATTGTCCTTGTGTGTTCCCTTGGCTCACCTTGTTGTTTTCTTGTCCCCCTTAGGCGCTGGAATGCGGCCACCAGGTGATGGAGACAGCAACGGATCGTAGAGATGCTGCGAGGAACGGTGAGTATGGCGCGGCGCTGCTGCTGGCGATGCGACACATTTAAAATGAAGTCTCTTTCTGGTTCGAAGATGCGCTGAATCCGAAATCGGGTAAGAAATCCAGTAAAGTTCTTGTTCTCACCTTTCTTCTTCTTTCCCTTCTTTCTAGGCGCTCTGGACTCGAGGCGGGCGTGGCAGGATGCTGGATGCTGACTGCAGACACGGTGAGCGTTACGCTGCTGGATGTAGAATAACGCGAAGCATGTGCTGCTCTTCGGGAGTTGTTTAAATAGCCTTCAAAGTAGTCCCAAGTAAGTATTCCTCCACAGCCACTACCGAGTAACAAAATAGTCCCTAAAATAAAATAGTCCCTTCAAGCCTCACATGGGCTTGGATGCTTGGATCCCTTGCAGCATGGTCTGCATCAGGTAAGTTTTAACATATGAGCCTGGCGCCTATGGCACCAGGACTGATGTCCCATATGAGCCTGGTGCCATAGGAGCCAGGACTGTACCCAGATAGCCCCTAACAGGGGTTGCTGGGTTTGCTCCAGGTAACATGCCTGCTTCCGGGGTTGATGGACTTGGTCTGGATGCCCGGGGGTAGGCATCATGACAGCGGAACCCGTTCCTCTTGGGGAGCGAGGGGAGGGCTTCTACTCCCGGCTGTTTACAGTGCCAAACCCAACCAGGCTGGCCTGCGCACCATCCTAGACCTTTCCCAGTTCAATCTTTTCCTACCCCAAGAGAAATTTAAGATGATCACGCCCGGCCAGATACTGTCTTCCCTGCAGATGGGCAATTGGCTCAGAGTGGTGTATCTTCAGGATGCCTACATGCATATCCTGATCTGGGGTCCACACAGGAGATATCTTTGTTTATCTGGGAGAGGAACATTTACAGTTTTGAGTGCTTTCTTTTGGCCTAGGTTTGGCACCACGTGTCTTTATTAAGATGTCGGTGATCACGGCCTATCTTTGTCTGCAGGGTATCCATGTATATCCGTATTTGGACAACTGGCTCTTGCGCAGCCCTTGTCCGCTGAAAGCTGCCTGCAATCTTCAGAATACGATTGACTGCAAAGTGTACCTGATCAGACACAGAATGGTGGATCTGTTGGCCACGTGTCCAGTGTTTGCGCATTCGGAGAGCATGTCGGCCTGGTGGTTTTAGAGGCTTCTGGGCCTCATGGCCTCGTGCGATTTGGCGCTTCCTCTTGCTCGCCTCAAGATGAAGCGGACTCAGATGGCTCTTTGGAGCTCTTGACTTCAGGCTGTGGATCCGGACTAAGGCTTCCATGATACTGGACCTGGACTGGTGGTCGTCTCTCAGCAACCTGTCGGTGGGGGTGGGGTTTCAGGACCCAGCTCTGACGATAACATCACGACTGACTCCTCCCTTCTGGGGTGGGGTGCGACTTTGGATCTTCTTCAGGTCTCTGATCTTTGGTCGCCACAGGACAAGCTCCTCCACATAAATCTGGAGCTCCTGGCGATTTTTCTAGCACTCAAGGTGTTCAGACCGATCGTAGCCAACAAGGTGGTCCGGATTCGCACGGACAATGTGGTATCGATGTTTTACATCAAGAAGCAAGGGGGCACCAAGTCTCCCCCGCTCATGGAGCTGTCCATCCAGATTTGGGAGTGGGCGGTTTAGCATGGTGTCTGACTACTTGCAGTACACATTCCGGGCCAGCTGAATGTCGCAGCAGATGCCCTCATTTGGCGGACTATAGTCAGCTAAGAGTGGGAACTGAAGGCGGAGGTCTTCTCATGGATTTTCCTGCGCTGGGGCACTCCAGAAGTGGACCTCTTCGCTACGGCGGCAAACAAGAAGCTGCCTCTGTATGCCTCCAGAAACGGACTGGGAGCCTCCTGTCTGGGGGATGCTCTTGAGATCCCATGGCACAACATATGAGGTCTTATGCCTTCCCTTCTCTGCCTCTAGTTCATCAGACGATTTGCAAATTGAAGAACTCAGTGGTCTGTTCTCTTCTGCTCCTAGCCCTGTGGTGGCCAGCCAGGTTTTGGTTCTCAGAACTCCAACACCTGTCAGTGTATCTGCCGGTCAGGCTACCAGTGACCCCCCCCCCACCCCCCCGATCTTCTTCACCAGGGGGAACAACTGTGGCACCCCTCCCCACAATCGCTGAGCTTGGCGGCATGGTGCCTGAGTTCAGGTCTTTAGAAAATCTTAGCCTGTCTGCGGATAACATGCGCATTATCCAGGCAGCCAGAAAACCTTCGACTAGGTCCCAGTACAGAAGCAAATGGCTTAGGTTCTGTCATTGGTGTTTAAACAAGCAGTTGGACCCAAGGCGGGCATGATTGATACAGTATTGTCCTTTGTATCCTACTTAGCAGAGTCGGAAGTTCACGTTCTGTCATGTAGAACATATCTTTTGGCGGTTTCCGCCTACCTATCTACGGACCAATGTTCTTACTCTGTCTAATCCAGTGGTTAAGAGACATTTTGCAGGCTTGACACGCCTTTATCCTCCGATTCGCAGTCCGCATCCAGCGTGGGATCTAAATGTGGTCCTAACGGCGTTGTGCTATAAGCCTTTCGAACCAATGGCCACGGTGGACCTCAAACACCTCTCACGGAAGGTGTACTTTTTGGTGGGTGTCAATTCGGCAAGGTGTGTGAGTGAGCGCCAAGCTTTGTCGGTGGAACATCCCTTCTTGGCTTTTCACAAGGATAAGATGGTCCTACGGACAAACCCTGCTTTCTTGCCGAAGGTTGTTTCTGAGTTCCATTTCCCTGCCGGTCTTTTTCCCCGAACCCCGCTTCAGAGGCGGAAAGGGTTCTACACTCACTGTCTCGATGTTAGAAGAGCTCTTAAATACTATCTTGACAGAACTTCCGAACTTAGGAGCTCTTCTCAACCGTTAGTCACCTTTGGTAATCCACAAGGTAAGCAGGCCTCTAGACCATCTCCCGATGGATTGCGGCTTGCATTACAGAGTCTTACACCGTTCTAGGGCTGAAGCCTCCTAAAGGTATTCATACACAGGTGGTGCGGGGCAAGACAGCCGCAGTTGCCTTTCAGAAATATGTCCCTTGGGAGACCATTGCAAAGGCAGCTACTTGGGCCTCCCCATCGGCTTTTTGTAAACATTGTTTAGACCGGAGTTCAAGAGCTGATGCTCAGTTTGGTCAGGCTGTGCTGAAGAATCTGTTCCAGTAAGGGGTTTTTCCATCCACCCATAGTTCCTGTAAGGAGTGCTTGGGAATCTCCCATAAGTATGGAGGAAAGGGTACGGAACGTAGGAGTATAACCAGGTTACTCTCTGTAGTGACCACCTTACTCATAGTCCACTTTCCTCCATACGCCTGCCCGCCGTCCCCTCTAATAAGGTTCCTCTGTTATTGCTAAAAGGTCTCTGTCCTGGCGATAGAAAAGGACTGATGGGCGATGCGGAGCCGAGATGGGCAGGGTTACAGCCGTGTGCCGGGCCCCGCGTCGAAAGAGAGGAAGGACTAAACAAATTTGAAATTTTTGGATGCTTTTACAAAGCGCTCCGGTCCTGTACCATAAGTATGGAGGAAAGGGGAGTATGGACTAGGAGTAAGGTGGTCACTACGGTGAGTAACCTGGTTAATATAAAAATCACAGGTAAGTATTGCCACACAAAATCTTATAAATATATAAGTATTCACCATTCAGAGAATATGGTTGCAGATTAACTATTTGTAGGGAGATGTATCATTGTTTTGCTTCGTCCCCTCCCTCAGCACTTTTTGCAGGACTTCTGGACCCTTTTCTTTAATCCTGAATGAGTGGAACTCTTTTCCATTCATATGGTATGCAGTAATAAAACCGTGGCAAAAAAGTCGTCTGTACAAAAAATCATGGAAAAAATGCTGTGGTTTGACCCGGTAAATTTTTACCCCATTATAACATTTAAGAGGAGCGGGTGGTCCGGGGGTGTCCCCTAATCCCCTTAAATGGTATAATGGGGTCCAGGGGTTGTGGGGGGGTGTGCCCCGCTTCCATTACATGGATTGCGGCGGCAACACCACAACCTGTTTGCTGCTTCTTTTTGTGTAAACAGCAATTTTTTCCACGATTTTAACACATGGAACCATTCGTATGGGCGCTATCTTTTGGAACTCTTTCCTTTGTTTTAATTCACCTATGGAGTCTACTTTCCTCCATCTCTTAGAAGGTA
The DNA here is from genome assembly GCF_040938575.1 of Ambystoma mexicanum. Lineage (NCBI taxonomy): Eukaryota > Metazoa > Chordata > Amphibia > Caudata > Ambystomatidae > Ambystoma > Ambystoma mexicanum. The sequence goes on along the minus strand of NC_090935.1, from coordinate 51,376,697 downwards.
TCTGCATTTTACTTTTGCAGCACACAGCTCCTTATGGGCAGTGTTGCTGGGAACCCTTTGGGTTCTCCTTTGAGATTTTTTCTATCCTTGAGTAACTACAGTTCCTAAGGACTAAGTATCTCTCTTAAAACTTTATAGTCTGACATTGGCACACACCACCTTATGTGGAGGGCTAAGGTGATGCCTAGTATCCCCTTTCTCTATACTCCTGTGACTTTTCAGTCCATACCAATGGTATATAAGGCGCTATATATGCAAAATAACAATAACATAGACCACCTAGTTATGGCAGTTGGCAGTGGACGTGTTCTAACAACAATTGTGTGAATTTTCTACCGCAGGCTATGTTCATAGCCCTGGTCGTGCACAATAGGGTCACCCAAGTGCAAACCTGGTGGTGTCTTTTTTTTTTTTACCATTACTAGCATGGTGGTTCTTTGTCAGCCCTTCTACTGTCCTAGGAGACGGCGAGTGTGTGTGTTTTGCCTTTGGCGGGACCCCTTGGGTGTCGCTGCCTAAGCTCCAGAGTGTCTGGGCAGGCAGGAAGTGGGGGAGGAGTCTTTCCTGTCCTTTGTCTGCCAGAGTGCCTGAATAGGACCAGCTCTCAGAGGGCGTCTGGCTGTCCTGATTCGACAGTGAAACTCCCCTTTCTGTAAAATGCTGATTGCAGAGGAGTGTGTGCTGGAACTGTATAGAAGGTTTGGCTTCTGGAGTGAAAAAGAAGTAGACCACCGGAAGCTGACGCAACCAAAGGGCACCAGAGATGCCTGCATACCCTTTACAACACCATGAAGCGACCACTGCTGTCCTGACCCAGTTTTCTGTGCAACAGAGGAGCTCCAAAGAGGACTCCTTCCCTTTTGGCTGGTGCGAACAACCAGTCCCAAGACTAACTAACTTTTTTTTTTTTTAAACTTTGTTTTATTAGCATTTACATAATAGAACAAACAGGCATGAAACATTTTCAGCAGAAAAATTATACTTGTAACAGGCCCAGTGACCCGATCCCCCCCCCCCCCTCCACCCACTCCCCCCGCGGACCCACCCCCCCAAACGAACTTAGTCCCCTTTACGCCTACTTCTTTTAAGGAGACGCGTAGAAGGCTCAATGTATCCAGAGCTTGAGAAAGAGCCTGAGCGTTGACTGCATATGTGGCTGTGTAATGTCCGCCGGGGCGTGGGCGCCCGTTCCTTCCATGACTCTACCCTGTGGATCAGTGAACGTCCCATCCCCATGTCTGCTGTACCCCGTACCAGTTGGCTTGGAATGTGCCCAGACCATTGTTCATCATTGCCCTGAGTTTATCCATCAGGAACATGTTTTTAACCTTTTTTAGCCAGTCCTCCTTTGAGGGGGTCTCCGGGCTCTTCCATTTCTGGGCCAGGGCCACCCTCCCCACCCTCAGCATTGTTTCCCACATTCTTGGGTATCTGGCTATGTCCGCGTCCTCAGGGGGGAGGCCCAGTAGCATTGTTAGAGGGTTTAGAGGGAGTAGTTCCTCCGAGACTTCAGCGATCCAGCCTCTAACCTCCACCCAATACGCCTGTGCTTTCGGGCAGTGCCACCACAGGTGCCCTCTTGTACCAACCTGGTCGCAACCCCTCGGGCATGCGGGGGATACTCCCGTAAACATCTTCGACAACTTTGCGGGGTCTCTATGCCCACCCTGAAGGATCTTGAGGTTGTGTTCCATGTCCGCTGTGAATAGGTTCCCATGGAAGGCTATTTTAAATATCCTTGCCCAGACGTCTTCAGAGATCTCCTCCCCCGCCAAGTCATTCCAAAAAGTGCGGAATCTCCTCCTTTCCCCCAGGTTAAGTGTTCAGTATTCTATACATCCCTGAGACCGCCCCCTTCCTGGTGGTCGCTGTGTCCAGTAATTTCTCAAAGGGGGTCAGCTGTCTTTTCAAATTCTGGCCCCAGGATTGGTAGTATAGGATTCCCTTCAAACGGAGATATTCAAATATGGTGAGGGACCCCTGCCCCAGGGCCTCTCTAAAATCCTCATAGGGCAGAAACTCTCCTTCCCTAAATATTTGCAACGCCCACTCCAACACCGAGTCCGACCAGGACTGTGCGTTGCGGAACCCCCTGCTTCTTAGTTTGAGCGGGTGACCCCAGAGTGAGGACATCGGTGACGTCCATGTCGTTAAGTGAGCCGTCTGAGGGCCTTCCTTCCAGATCGCCCAGAAGACTCCCAAAGTTGGGTGAGATTTGAGTCTATTCGGGATGAATTTGCTTGGGGCCCAAAGGAGGTCCCGAACCTTAAGCAGGTGAGCATCCATGTCCTCCAGGTACGACCAGTATGTGCCCATCCCCTCTTTCATATGTTCCAGAAGTACGCACAGCTGGGCAGCGTGGAAGTAGAGTTCAAAGTCTGGCAGCCCAAACCCACCCTCCTCCCTCGGCAAGGTCAAGACGGCCTTTGCGGTTCTCGGGGTCCTACCCTGCCATATAAATTCACGCACCGCGCTCTGGAGGACCCTGAAGGTTTGGTCGGCGACTTTAGTCGGGAGGACGGTAAAGAGGTATATGTCACGTCCCCGGTCCTGCCCTCCTCCCGTCACTCACCAGGCACCATTCGTTCCCATACCCACCACCCACACCAACGGGGAAGACACGGCAGGCGGGATGTCCGAGGGGGCAGAACCACCTCTTTCCGCCCATTTCCGTGCTGGCGCTTGCCATGGCGTCTCATACATTCCCGACTGCTCCGGCGTCGGCGGCTCCAGCTTCCGCGCACGGGGCAACCTGATCGCGTCTCGCTCAGACGATCACGTGACTGGTCACGGGATCGCCTGTAGCCGACGCTGGCGTCCACATCGGATGAACACCAATCACTGATGGCGTCCGTCCATCACGTGACGCTCCTATGCGGTCACGTGCCCTGTCACGTGATCTACCTTTCCTTCAAAAAGAGCTGAGAGGAAACACTCAGTGCTTCACAGCTGTTTCCACCAGAGACCTGTTCGGCATTACCCTCGTTCTTCTTGATACACTTTGGATCTCGACCACGGACCGTTACTTGGACTTGTCTTGGATTGCCCTTTTTGTTTCGACGCATCTTCTGGACCCTTGGAACTCTTGACCACCCTTTTTCTGGCCCTGGAATTGCTCTGGATTACCCTTCTGTTTTGGCGATCTTCTACCCACGCTCCTGGCGATCACGTTTTGTCTCCTGAGTCATTTGGGGTTCACCACCTGGACCTTGGATGGACTTGCTATCTGGTCACGCTCTGGCTACCGGTGTGAGTTGGAGGAAGTGCTGTACATCCCAGCCTGCTGTCGGTCTTCCCTCGTTGTCTATTCAGGCTTACTACCTGTCCTGTCATCCCCAGGGTAAGCTTTGCCATTTTTTCCTTGTTTGCTTGCACTGCCATTATTGTTCATAGTATACCTGATCCTAACCTTTGCCTTACAGCACTCAGGGGTCCTTCCGGTGTTCCGGGTATCTGATTGACGACGCCACTCATCACCTGTGGCCTCAAAGATTGCTAGGGCAGTATTCTTTACCTGCTCGAGCGGTACTTGGGGACGGAGGTAGTTTATAGCTGCACGACCATCAAGGCGGATCACCAAGATCAGAACAGTATAGCAAGCGCGGGAGTATGTTCATTTTCACCGCCGTCATCCGACCGTACCATGACAGAATTATTGCCCCCCACCTCCTAAGATCTGCAGTGACCCTTGACACAACGGGATCATAATTGGCCTGGGCGAGGTTGGACAGGTCCCGGGTGAGAAGGGCTCCCAGGTATCGAATGGAGACCTTCCCTATTGTTATCCCTTGCAGGCTGACCAGCGGGTCCAAGTCCGGGTCCAGGGATCTCATGGGGAGCAGGTGTGACGCTCACCTGACTCCCACGGAGGCGCTGGCCTGGTTCGCGCTGCTGTGAGCTCTTCTAAGGTGATGCGCAGGGTTCGGAAGACGGACTGGACCGGGCCCCCAAATCTGGCTTGTCTGGCTCGTAGAAGTATCCTTCTGTAGGCGAAAATAAGGGATTAACTGTCTGCGGTGTAATGCAATCGGCCTCCCACTTTCCCCTCTCACCCTCCTCGAAACCCTTCTGTGATTTCTCGTAGCGTCTCACCTTAGGGTCTGGAAGGACGAGCTCTCCATTCTGCTTCTGATGCAGGGGCGCGTTGGTATCCAGTTACTTCACTGGATTTTCGGATTGGTGAGAACCAAACTTGCTTGGCTTCCAGGTAAGTTTTTTGATAAGAGGTTCCCCTTGTGTCCATGCATTAATGTACTAATGCTAGTCTTTTTTCCCCATAGGGGCCGGGGTACGGAATGCCAGGGAACAGGCACCGACCCGAGATGAGAGGTGAAATCCTTGTAGAAATCAGGTAAGTCTTTAATGAGCGTTTTTTGGTAATGTCTTTTCATTCCCTCATTAACGCTGATGTCTCTTTTTCCCCTTAGGGGCCGGGGTCCGGAAATGCCAGGATGCGGCGCGGACCCGAAATGAAGAGGGAATGAATCAACGGGTAAGTCTTAACATGGAGATTTAGCTTTCCTTATTCCCTTCTCTCTCTCACCTTTTGTTCTGGTCTTTCTCCCTAGGCGCTGGGGCGTGACTGCGAATCTGGATGATCGCTGCTGAACATGGAGGCGCCCAGTAAAGGTGAGTGGAATGCGGCGCTGCAGCGATCGACGCGATGAGCTTTTAAATAAGTCTTCCTTTTCAGGATTGTCGGCGAGATGTCTCCAGGATGCGGATTTAGCAGGTAAGGACTTTTCCTTCTTCTGTTCTCTTCTTCTCTTCCTTTGCAGGTGATCCAGGATGCTGGCAGGCGTGGCAGAAGTCAGGATGCAGGAGCAGACACGGTGAGCGTCCAGCTGCTAGATGCAGAACAACGCGAAGCACGTGTGGCTGTTCGGGTGGGGTTTAAATAGCCTTGGAAGAAGTTCCAGGTATGTATCCTTCCCCGACCACGCCCGGATGGTAAATTAGTCCCACAGGTAAAGTAGTTCCTTTCAGGCCTCAAGGAGGCCGGGATCCTGCAGCATGGTCTGCATCATGTAAGTGCACCCAAACACATCCATAATGAGCCTGGCGCCATAGGCGCCAGGACACTGTCCAAAGGGCCCCTATATGGGGTTGCTGGGTCCTTCCTTGGGGACTGGATGTCCGTTTTCGGGGACGCAGGGCTTGAACCGGCTCCCCGGGAGCGGGCATCATGACAGCAGGTCTGATTTAGAAGCATTAATCTTAAGGCCCTAGAGGCGCCCAAAGGCTGCCATCAGGGACAGGAGGGGGGGAAGCGAGGACACTAGGTCCACCAGATAGGCCAGGATATCGTCCACGGACAGGGAGAGTTTGAATTCCACTTCGCCTCACCTTATCCCCCTTATGTCCGGGTGAGCTCTGACCGCAATGGCCAGGGGTTCCATGGAGAGGATGTAGATCAAAGGGGACAATGGACAACCCTGCCTTGTTCCCCGCGAGAGGGGAAATGGTTCTGACAACTTGCCGTTCATTTGAACCCTAGCCCTTGGGACCCTGTATAACGCTGCCACCCATTCTCTAATGTGTGTCCCAAAGCCCATTTTCCGGAGGGTGAGTTCCATGAATCTCCACTCCACCCTGTCAAACGCCTTTTCCGAATTGAGGGACAGGACGCTTCCGTCTAGGTCAGACACCTGGGCATAGTGGAGCAGATCAATAGTTTTACGGATGTTATCTGGGCCCTGTCTTCCCCTGATGAACCTCACCTGGTCACCATGGACCAGTTTCGGCAGGATCCCCTCCACCCACCCCCCTATCACATTGGCCAGGATTTTTATGTCAATATTCAACAAAGAAATTGGGCGGTAAGAGGAACACTCCGCGGGGTCCCTGCCCTCCTTGGGGAGAACCACTATGATTACCTCCATCATGGAGTCCGGGAGGTCGCCCCCCCCTCCAGCACCGCGTTGAACACCTTCACCAAGTGGGGGGAAAGGGTCGAGCGGAACCTCTTATAGAAGTAGACCGAATAACCGTCCTCCCCCGGGGAAGTGCCCACTTTCATACCTCGTATCGCCCGTTCCACCTCGTCCTCGGTCACCGGACCCTCCAACCCCTCCGCCATCTCTCTGGACGGGGCCGGGATCTGTAAAGTGTTTAGGAACCCCTCAATCTCTGCCTCACCCCCATTATATTCCGAAGAGTATAACTTCTCATAGTATCGGCGGAAGGCCTCACCAATGTGGGGCATATCGTGGCCCACCACACCCGCCTCGTTCTTCACTGCCTTCACCAATTTACTTCTCTGAACCTCCCTCAGTTTCCAAGCCAGGATCCTGACTGCCCTGTCCACCTTTTCGTAATACTTTTGTTTGACCAGTTGGAGACTTCTCTCCGTCTTGTGGAGGAGGAGATCCCTCAGCTGGAGCCTGTAGTCGGCCAGGGCGGCCACCTGAGCACGGTCCAAGGGGGCCGTGGGAGGGCCCCCTGGTTGGAGTTGGGCAATCTTCACCCTCAAAACATTTTCCTGGGTCTCCCTTTCCCTTTTTTTCTGGGCTCCCATTTTGATCAGGACTCCCCAAAGGGTAGCCTTGAAGGCGTCCCATAAGGTATGCGAACCTACCTCCTATTGTCGTTGATTTCAAAGAAATCCGTGATGGCCTCGAGAACCTCCTGGGCTAGGACCTCGTCTTTCAACAGGGAGTCGTTTCACTTCCACCTCCCCCTGCGATCGCTTAGCCCTCCCCTCGCTGTAGTGATGCGGACCAGATCATGGTCGGACCAGGGGACAGGATCAACCCTGTGGCCCGAAATGAATGGGTGCAGGATCTCGTCCGCCAGAATGTAGTCTATCCTGGAAAAAGACGTGTGGACCGCTGAGTAATATGTGAAAGAGGGGGGCGTCCGTTCTGGGGGTCGGGACCGTGTCCATCAGGCCCAGTTGTGAGTTGACCCTTTGGAAGTTACGAGCCATGATCTCGTCTGCCGCTCTGGAGGGCTGGGGTCCTGCACGTTTCCTATCTCGGACAGGGTCCAGGACCATGTTGAAGTCTCCCCCCCCCCCCCCCCCCACCACTACCATGCCCTGGATGAAATGCTTCAGTTTATCGCTCACCTCCTCCCAGAATTGCGCTTGGCCCTCGTTGGGGCCGTAGATAACGGCAAGGGTGAGTGGGGCACCCTGCAGGGATCCTCGCACTAGCAGATGGCGGCCCCCTGGGTCTTTCAGCGTGGCCTCGTTCTCGAAACCCACATTCCTCGCTACGAAGATGGCGACCACCCTCTTTTTGCATTTGTGGGAAGCACTGAAGACCTCCCTGATCCCTCCTCCCCGCATCTTGGGCGCCTTCCCCCGTGGCCAGTGAGTCTCTTGCACGAAGAGAAAATCGAGGTTTGCCCGTCTAAATTCCCTGCAAACCAGGGATCTCTTTGTAGGGGTGTTTAAGCCTTGTACGTTAAGGGAGCCCACCCCCAGGGCGGGCAGACTATCTACCATGATCTAGAATTTCCTCTCACGGTCAACTTCTTCCCATAGCTCTTCCCTGCATGCTCCCAATGGATAGTTTTTTGTTCCCCTGCGCCCCCCTCCCCCACCCCTCGGGTGGGCCTAGAACGAATCCCCAACGGCCCCCCCTTCCCCAAACCCTAACTGAACAACCCCAACTTTTGTGTACCCCGCCCCCACCCCCCACCCCCCACCCCGGCGTCCAGCCAATTAGTTCCGCCATCACTGGCTTTTGGCCGAACCACCAGCCTGCCCACCTCGGCCAGGAAATCCACGTAAGAAGCTCATCCCCTTGAGCCCCCCAGAACCCCCCCTCGGCTGCATCCCGTGTGTGAACCCATCATACTTGCTGTTCAGTGGGACGATGTAAGTAGTGAAATCTCACGATCTGCGCCCATCTGTCAAGGACCCGATTGGTCGTCCCCGTTTTCAGTCCTCCGAGTCATTCCGTTCTCCGTCCTTTGCTGGGGAAGGAGTATTCATTTTCCTGTATTTCCTCGCGCCGGTGCGCTTTCTTCTTTCACCGGACGGGCCAGGGCCATATGGTCTGCCATGCTCCGGCCCCGTTTGGCCCCTCCTGGGATTCAAGTCCACTGTGTACTCCTGAATAGCCCCCCTTATGTCTTCCGTGATCAGGGTCGAGCGTTGGCCCATGTATTCAAAAGTTAGGGAGAACGGGTAGCCCCATCTGTAGCGTATACCCTTTTCCTTGAGCAGTTGCGTGAGGGGGCGGCACATTCTACGCTTAGTCAGCGTGTAGGCCGAGAGGTCCTGGTATATGGAGACCTGGGCGTTATTGTAGGTGATTTCTCTGGCCTTTCTGGCCCCCTCCAGCACTTTCATTTTCTCCGTGTAGTAGTGGAACCGGACCAAAATCGATCGGGGGCTCCCGCCCTGCCCCCCGCTCTGTGTACCCTGTCGAAGGTGGGTTCAGTTGTCATCTCTTCTGCGAACAAGAGGGTGATGATCTTGCGCACCACTCGGGTGATGTCCCTCTCCGTTTCCCCTTCTGTCTCGGGCACGCCAAAAATTCTGAGGTGGTTTCTCCTCTCCCTGTTCTCGAAATCGTCCATCTGCCGAGCCCTTTACTCGTCCCTCTTCTCCAGGGCCGCCAGCCTCATGTATGTTTGTACGTCCTGGGCTGCTGATGACGATTGGTTGGTCTTGACCTGCAACAGTCTGTCCTCGACCTTGCCCACCCTTTGGTCCATTTTCTCAAATTTCTGGGCTATGTCGGACCGCATGTCCCTGATTTCCTTTAAAATCGAGGCAAAGCCCCTTTCCATTGCAGCCAAGGAAGGGGCTGCACCCTCCGAATGGGCCATGGTCCTCTTGAGGCTCGTGCCCCCTGCGGTGTCCTGGAAGCGGTATCCCTGTAGAGCTTCCCTCCAGCTCATCTGACGCTTCCCTGTGCTCTGCAGGCCTATGCTCCGTTATCCCAAGCCGGGGTTCGGGGTCCCCTCCGGCACAGTCCTTGGCCGCCCACACGGGCCGTCTCGTGGGGGGGGGGGTTTGTGTGAGTGTGCTGAAGAGCGGGAGGCGCGGTCCGGTCACCCCTCGCCCAGTTGGGATCTTCACTGATGCCCCCTGGGGAGCGTTGTAGTCCGGGGGGGGCGGGCACATGCCCCGCCTGTCCGCCGGCGGGGGCCTCACACCCTGGTCAAGCTCGTCGTACCAGATTTGGGCATCCTCTGGTCTCCCTGAGAGGGGGTGATGGCGCCTGGAGGGCCCCTGTGGCCAGGCCAGGCGGGTTTTTCTCGTTGGGCGGGGGGGAGAGGGTCCGAGGCTCTTACCCCCAGCCAGTGGACACTAGATATGAAGATGGGGGGGGGGTCCACCCCCGGGCGGGCACACGCCCCACCAGCGGCAGGCGGGGGCCTCACACCCGGGTATCCCCCATGTCGAGGTGCGCTGGCTCTGTGTCTCCAAGAAGGGGGGGGCGGGGCGTCCAACCAGACAGGGGGGGGGAAAGGTGCCACAACTCCCGCACCCGACCCGCAGGGGCCCGGCAACCCGGCCGAACCTTGTTCTCCAGAAAGTAGGGGGGTGGGGGGACCACCTCCGGGCGGGCACACGCCCCACCCTCTGCAGGCCTCACTCCCGGGTAATTCCAAGGGCCTGTGGCCCAGTTTCCGTGTCCGGGGGGGGAGGGGTGGAGGCCAGCTTGTTCCGCTGGTGCTCTGCGGCCCCTAACATCGCCCTCCAGGGGTCCCGGGCTCCCCGCGGCTCAGCCGCCACGTCACTCCTCAGGGCCGCGCCTGCCTGCGATCGAAGTCCCCGGGGGGGGGGCAGATCTGCACTGTCCACGTGGGCCGAGGGGGTCACCGGGCCCCGGACCCGCCGTGTAGGGCCTTCGGGTGCCAAGGGAGTCCCTGTCCTCCACCTCGCTGGGGAATCCTCGTAGTCGGATGCAAAATAAATAAGTTAAGAGTTGCAATAAACACAAGTACAGCTTCCCTCAATCGTATGAAGTACAACCCTAAAATGGTATGGAGCCTTGTGCCCAATAGTGTCACATTCAAATATACAGCCGCAGCAGGTACTGTATTAAAAAATGATAGTGAGCAGTGGTGGTGCTTTGGAAAGTTTTTAAAAGTTAAGTACCCCACACTATCCTATTCACCATGTAAGACCTAGGAAATGATTTTAGCCCAGGTTTGATGCTCAGAGGCCAGGCCAGAGGGAGTTTTTGTGGAGGAAGGTGATAAGGAATGTGCACCTATGGCACCCTTTAAAAGAGGGTGGGTGTGGGGGGGAGAGAAAGCAACAGACATGTAGACTTACCCCCCTGAATTTGGATGTACAGAATTCGACTTGTGTATGTTCCCAACCTTGTTCTCATATTTTTATTCTATTCTTGTTCCCATTCCCACCCAGGGGGTTGTCTAGACAGAAGGATGCTTTGTTTTCCTGGATTTTAGTTTTGGTCCGTTATGGTGCCCAGGAATCGGTTCTGGACGGCTTCCAGTTGAAGACCCAAACTAAGAGAAAGGACAACATTTATGGGAGATGGCCATGGGGCACCTTTGGGACAAGAAGACGAGATCCTCCAACCAAGGTCAGCACGCTCATAGTGCAACAGTATTGTACAGTGTTGAACAGAGGCAGCCCTGGCAAGGCTTCCCTTGTGGTGGGATGGCCGAAATTGCGGGGACAGGCGACTTGTGGCACAAGCTGAAGATCTGCAAATTTCCAAGGCTCTGCTCTTTACGTCTGCTGCAGCTAGTTAGCCCAGTAGAGCTGGTCTATCCACTGATTGGTCCAGGGACATGCATGAAGGCACAGATCCTTGAGCAGGGGGCGACACCAGTTGTTCCCACTGGTCTAGTGTTGAAAGCACCAACAAGGGTTTTGAGATCAGAGGAGCAGGCTTCACAAGGCCAATCACTGGAGTTGATGCTGGTCGGCTTCCGAGGTAGTTCTCTCGTAATCTATGAAGCTCAGCCCTATGAAGTCTTGCTTCCAACAATGATCTGCTGAACAGTTGCAACAGCCCTCCTTTTAGCCAAGATGCAAGGATCTGCAACATTTAAAATGCTCAGGCTTGCCCCAATCGTGGACGACCACTGGTCATTGCATCTGACCAGAAACAGATGTTTGGGCGCCAAGGATGTGGACTGGGGCCAGTAAGTCACTGCACGCTCTAGCACACAACCACCTTGCTCGCAAAAGCAGCAGCTTTCCCTAAGAAAAGGGTTTCCATATAAGGCATTGCTTGGTCTGTGAGGTCTGGAAGATGGCCAAAGAACAAGCTGAAATCTTGTAGCACGCAGCCAACCCCCCACATTTAGCAGCCATTTGCGGTAAATGCAAAACTACACAAGGAAAATATCACAAATGGTAATCACACAGCTGCCACCCGTTCTATGTAGTTTGCCGACAGTTTTTTCTATGGCTTTTTTACAGTAATAAATACCTCTGTAAAACTCCATCTTTTTATTTGGGGGATTTTGATATTTGATATTTTATTTCTATCGCCGTCGTACAAAAGTGTTTCAGAGCGCAGCAAGGCAAGGGAGGGAAACGGGGGAGAACAAAACAGCGATTCCTCCCCGCCACCCGCAAGCCCTCTTCCCTATTTTTGTATACATAACCCAACTGCCTACTACCCTTTTTATCCCCTTACCCCCCTGCCCCCTATATTTGGATTCGTTTTTTTAAATGGAATTTTGTCTTGAAAGTTCCATCGAAAAAACTCCTGTCGATGTAACACGATACCGCTGCCACCAGATAGTCTTGGGCACATTGTCAAAGTAACCACAAAGCCATCGGGTAAAAACCATCCTTATTGCACTTCACTGTAAGGTGATGTGGCCATTTGTAAAAATTCAAGCATTCCAAGAGACACGCTCAGTACAGACATTCTTGGGGGACTAGTCTCATTCCCCATAGGAATGAGCAAAACGGACAAGGGAAGTAGAGCAGAAGCTTTACTGAACACAAAATGTTAGGATAGGGTTCTAATAGAGCACAAAAAATGGGGGTCCCATACGAGGTGGTGGATGGAAAGGTGCGAAAAACATCTTTCCTAACAGATAACCTTGAAGAAATCCAAGTCTATTGGTGGGAGTGTTCTTGGACGTTCAGGTTTAGCCTAACTGCAATGTCCTAGTTTAGGATCACTGGAGTTTGCGGCAGTCACCAGTGCCCGTGAGATTTCCGTTGGGAATCTATGGGGCTATGCCTAGGCACTCGCGATATGGGAGTCGCTTTGAAATCTGAGGTATACATAAACTGATTGCCGAACCCACGAGGTGCTCCTGATGGTGCACAGTTGCAGTTGGTGAAATAGGACTTGTTCGGGCCTCTACGGATGAGTAGTCAAACGCTAGGTCACCCTTCTTGTTAATGACTGTTAAATGCTTGACCTTGGAGATCTTCCTTTGTTTCCAGCTGATGCTTTTGAGCTCCCAACCTCGGTGTCCTTGTTAGGTAAGAATGATTGCAGTCCAACTGTTGTGGGACTACACAAGACTTATCGCTTGGTGTTAGATAATTCACCTTTTAATATAAGCCTTTACTACACAAGTTGGTAGTATGGCTGCGCAAAGCATGTAGATCAAGTTCCTACCATGGGGGGGGAACTACTGTCCCCTGCACACTCAATAGCTGGAGACAGCCAAATATTCAAGAAAAGGATATTGATTGGTTCATTTGTAGTTAAATATATCATAAGGTAGGTATCAAGTAAGAAAGTTTCAATGCATAACCAATTGATAATACATGATCATATCTCCATATACATAACCATGTTTTCAGCGAGGTATTGTGGTTTTCACCAATTCTTCTTTTAATCAGATGCCCAATGTGTTTCGAGCAAAGATGTGCTTCATCAGGGGTTCATATAACTGCAAAGAAAAATGATAATCTGTAAGGCTCTTGATTTGTATCAATCATCTACAGTGTTAAATGATAGTACTCAAAGCTTGGTAAATCACTTTTGGGCAATGGTGTTCCAAGGTAATCTAGTGATAAAGTCTTAACAAATGGAAAGGATCTCAGGGAGCCCCTGTGTCGAGCTAAAAATAAAATTGAGGAGGTTCTCTGGTCAGTTTGTCAGTATGGTACATAAGTCAAAAGCCTGGTTTGAAAAGAGATTCCTGCTTCCTCTCAACTCATAGGGTTGTGTGTGGAGTCCTCGCATACGGTGTCAGAATTCTCTTACAGACAAACTTGCTATATTACTGGGGTCATCCATCTGTGGACAGGGCACATCAATGAATAAGAGTGGAAATAGCCACTCAAAGGAGGCCAAGATAGTTCATGAATTGAGAAGGGATATGTAGCCAAGTAATTGCACTTACATGATGTATTATCTGAAAAAAGCGCTGCAAGCCGCTGTGATTATAACTCGCCGTGAATGGAAATGCTTGAAAACAATGATGACCTAGTGCGATCTGCCAAAAGAGTGGTTGTTAGAAGGGGTTGGCCCTGCGGCTGTTTTAGGAATCACCATGAGTAAGGAGTAAATGAGATGTAACGTACCACGGCAAGAGTTTAGGAAAAGTGTGCTCTGGTTTCCAGTAACTTGCGTTATATGGCAGAAAGGTAAGCCGCGTTGCTAGGTTAAGGCGTTAATTTCAACGGGCTGCACACCTGATGTTTTGATATCCGCTCGTGTGTCCCGCTCTCTAATCTGATAGGTAGGATACAAGGGAACGGTCCCATTGCTAGGGGAAGTTGTTTGTGTGACTGGGGAGCCAGGCTTATCTTAAGAGGGGTAATGTGAGCTGTACAGCTGTACAATTGAAATCTGTGAGTAAATGTATCCAAGTAACACTTAAATACTTAAGTTATAGTTATAATATACACAAGGTTTAAATAAGCATTATTTAACAAGCGGATTCATTTTTTCAAAGACATTAAAAGTTGGTAAAGACTTTCCCTATGCTAACAAATGTACCAGCACATGGAGTGACTTCATTAAAGGTCAGTATTGGACTTATTTTGGTAACCAATTCAGTTTTTCAGTTGTTTAAGGAAGGAAAGGTTAGAGTAAGATTCAGAAAATACTTTCAGCGGTTTGTAAAACTATTGCAATCTGCCAAAGGGAGGCAGATAGACGTTTAGCCCAGCAATAATAGTGTCAATAATTAAAACCCACGACGGAACAATTGCTGCTGAAGCCAATGGATTCAGAAGGGTGCCTTTAGGGAGCCAGGACAGCCAAAGTTAATCGACAAAGTCAATAGTTCTGATGCATTTCCTCTTAAAGTCTTGACAAAGTTAGTAAGTTCAGAAGAAATCACTAACTCAAGTGAGCTACTTTGTAGAGAGCACACGCTGTTGGCCAGTGCAGGTGAGTTGGGATGAACTCCAAAGTGTAACAAAAGTACTTTCCAAGGCAGGAAGTGCAATTTATGGCTAAAAGGTGAATACCCCAATACCCATAGTACCAGTGATTTGAAGAAAAACTTTTACCGCTGGATTGCTCCTTGCTACGGCTTGGCAGAACCTTGTTCCTGGGCCTTGGGGCCAAAAGGGAGTATGTCTGGCAGGCTCCTGGTGCAGTACCCTTGAGAGATAGACTCCCCAGCAATGGCTTTCCTTTGTTTCAGTGGCACTTCTGTGGCACTTCAGTGTTTTGGCGCCTTTTTCTCAGCACAAATGAAGAACGAAAAGCTCTGGTTGGAAGTGGCTTGCTCTCTCTGTCCTGGACTCTGATGAGGGGACTCTGGTTCAAGATTTCCTGCTTCTGTAGGGTCCCCTAGATGCCCATGAAGATTTGGACAGATTCGCACTCTGCAATGTGATGCCATGGGTCACAGGACCCCTGGCATTTGGCTTCTGCAGCTTTGGTGAGTCAGAGCAAGTCGGGGGTTGCGCCAAATGAAAGCTTGCCTTGAGGCTAGTTGGTCCCACCAGCCTAAGGGAGGAAGTCGTCCCGTTCGGGTTATTCCATTTGATTTGAAAACGGATTCAGCACAGCTTCAGTGCTTCACCAGGCACTTCATGGTCCAGGAGGGTGCTGCTGGCGTCTCTTCAGCTTCAGTGCTTCACCCGGCACTTCATGGTCCAGGAGGGTGCTGCTGGCGTCTCTTCACCTCTTCTGATTCGGATGTTCCTCTCCAGTGGTCGACTCTGACTCTAGTCCCAAAAACTTCACTTTTTCTGCAATTTCCCATTCATTCACAGCCTATGCTGTCAATAACACAGCAGGGTGGTTGTACATTCAGGACAGCCAGCCGGCCAATTGGGACTGGTTTCATTCAGGCACACCAAGAGACAAAAGGCAGGAACGTTTCGGGACCCTCCCTCACTTCCTGCCTTTCCAGAGACACTGGAGCCTGGGTGGGCTTCAGGTCGGAAGCCCATCAAAGGCAGAACGCACAAAGGACTCAAACCTGTTTCAACTACCGGAGTAAAATCCAAGAAGGAACTAACAAACCGAAAATGGTGAAAAAAGACTGGGAAAATGGTCACTCATGGGTGCTGTACTGCAGCTGAGTGCTCAGCCTGCGGTAAAAATGCACACTACTAGTAAAAAGGAAACCACTGCCCTCAGCCAATTAAAGTATGTTAATGTAACAAAAAATGTCACATGAGAAGTGACTCTATAGGCTGGTGTGTGCTGGTCTCACAAAGAAAAAGGTAAGTAAGACCAGGATCATCTTACTATTCTTGTGAACTGTAGTTCACCCAGGAAAATGTAATTAAACATTAATTGGGACTTCTTAGTGGCACTGCACCTAAGGCGCAGTGTTACCATGCAAAAAAGCAGATGCCTATGGAGTTTTTCAGACTCCATAAAACAGTAAAACCCAAAAATACTAGTCAGGAAAAATACATGAGGGAGTGAGAAAAGGCCCCACTCACTCAGTTAAAAAAAAATCACAAGCCCTACGCCCTGCAAAAGAGCTGGGGGTCTCCAAGGTTGAAGGGAATCGGCACAGAAATGAGAATTTTCCCTAACAGTCCTGTTCCGGCAAGGTTATAGAACTGCAGGTAGATGCTGATAAAACAATTGAGCAGTAGGATGGTGCTGAAAATATAGTATAGAACAGACCAGGCTAATCTGAAGGAGGCATAGCGCATGTTTGGCTTAGGGATGTTGGACTGGGAAGAGACTGTGTCACCTCTTTTCTAGGGACATGGGACAATAGGGTGTAAATAGTTGTATTGTGTTTTATATTCTTTGGCTCAGAACAGATCTAATAAAAGGCTAGGTGCAGCAGGCAGAATCTGATTGATGTTGTCTTCAATTTATGGTGAGTCTGAGTAGGAATCTTCCCTCCGGCCAGATCCGTCATTGCTTATGGAGCTGAACGGTTGGTAAGGATTTTCAGTACTAGACCGCTTACTTGCAGCACGACTGCTTGGATCTGATCAGAGCAAAGTTTGACACTCCAGGCAATCCTCTGGTAATAATCATTCACTCTTTCTTTCAATTGAGAACCTGCAGCCATGCTGCAAATTGACGTTAATTAAAAAAGCATTCTATTCACAAACTCAGTTTCTGCAATGCAGCTATGCTTTAACATGTACTCTGCCTGTTTCTTATTCAGCACCTAAATTGTCTACTTGTCAAGTGGATAAAATACTTCAAAAATGTTTTGTCCGTGGGATGGGAGAGTGGTGGGGAGAGGGGGTATGACGGGAGAAACATCTGAGCATTAGGCTGTTGGAATTCCACTTTTAACTTGTTTGGGCGAATTGTGCTTTATTTGGGAAAGGGCACATGTTTCATTTAAAGGACAAAACTTTCATTTAAGTTACCATTGTTGCAACTGTTTACATTTCTTATGTTGGCCTCCTTTTCTCTCTAGTAATCTTCTTTTCTTGCAGTGAATTGGTTGGACCATGGTCGCACACTGCGTGAGCAAGGTGTAGATGAAAATGAAACGCTGCTTCTTCGACGAAAGTTTTTCTACTCTGATCAAAATGTTGATTCCCGAGACCCTGTGCAGCTGAACCTTCTCTATGTGCAGGTATATTTACTTCCTCAGATGTTTCCTAATTGGTTGTTTCTGCCTGTTTGTCATTATGGAGGTGCTTCTGGTCTTCCTGCTGTCCCTCCCTCTGTGTGCAGGGTACTGTTCCTTCCTATGTGTCTTTAACCCTGTGTTCCAGGATCTTTATTTAGATGCACATTTCGCCTTCTGTGCAGGATTAAGTTTCAACGTCCTATCTAGCCCTTCAGTCTGTGCAAGACAGGCTTACTAGGCTAGAACCATGCTGGCCTCCAATAGTTGAAGACTTGATTGTTTTTGGATATGCCATTCTGAATTTAAAAACCTGGCATAAACAGAAACAAGGTACATGCCAGCCTGCTTTGTGTTCACCTAGGTAGTCACAGGAACTGCAGGGGATGCTGTAAGCAAAGTGGCTGAGATAAGGGGAGGCAATCCCATGTTTTGTGAATAAGGGATATACTGGTAAATGATCAGGTGGTCTTCTCTGAGCTTTGGGAAAGGCCTTGGGATATGCCAACAGATTATGCTGAAACAGTCATACAGCAGAGTCTTAACTTGAATTTGCTGAACACTGTTGTACTCCATATAAGGCAAACCTGGAGACCATCTACTTGGTCAGGTACCTCTTCAATGGACAAGGCAGTAGCCACAGAAATCTTTCCCTTGTCTGATCTTTTAGGAAACTAACTTAGAAATTACACTGTGTAACTGAACTAACTGAGGCATGAACATTGACCAATTTGCAACAAAGGTGTAAAACCAGAGTTGAAAGAATAACTAGATAAAGGTTAGATGGTGAAAAGAAGCATAATGCAAAACACAGAACCTGTAGATCAAGGTCGAAGTCTGGAGATATAAAAGCACTAAGGTTCGCACAGAGAAAATCCTAGGCCAAGAATCCGAGCCGGTATCGGACGAATGGTGAAGAAGGCGAGGAAAGCTGCCACAGGAACTCTAAATTGAAGTGTCCTAGAAGTATCGGCAAACAGAGCACTAGTCGGAGATAAGATAGCAGGTCAATGCCTGCTCGGTGAATGCTTTGAGCTATAAGGAGAGTCAAAACACCAGAGTGCAGCAACACAACTATGAGCAGAAGTCTGAGTAAAATGGTAAACAAGCAAATGGAATAATTTTGTGCGTTAGATTGCCGTTAACTCAGCAATGATATGGAATTGATTAGCAGGAAAGACTATAAAGCAAGAAACTGGGATTATAGGGAAGAATTTTGCAGCACATGCATAAAAAAGGGCAGATAAAGCAGGATATCCCAATAAATGCAGTTGATAGAACTGCT
Organism: Ambystoma mexicanum; assembly: GCF_040938575.1. NCBI lineage: Eukaryota > Metazoa > Chordata > Amphibia > Caudata > Ambystomatidae > Ambystoma > Ambystoma mexicanum. Next base: position 51,358,531 of record NC_090935.1, on the reverse strand, counting down.
ACTGATGAAAGCGAGCTCATCGGTGGCCGTGCAGGTAACACTCGCACAGGACAGAGCTGGGTGCAAATGGCGAGCTGAAGGCAATCAAGGTTTCCTCATAAGGTCTCTCCAGTTTTGGGCAGTCTGAGATAGATTATCCTGCCTCCAGCTCTTGGCAAGCTGCACCTGCTGTAATGAACCAAAACCTGGAATGGAACTTGATGAGTTTCATCCCACATTGTGGCTGGAAAGCAGCAACTGCATGTAGATACAGTTTGTAAGTCCGTTTCTAAAGGTCTGTATGCAGCAGTGCTTGGTGGCATGATGGTAGGGACCTACATATTCAAATGTCGTAACTCGGTCCCCCTAGGTACCATCTTGTTTGATAAAACTGATTGCTACCAATGCCCTCCAACCATGTTAGTTTACAAAGTACTAAAACGTTGAGGATGTGTATCTGTTCACAAGGCATATACTCCTGCGTCCCATCCCCTTTCCTCCATACTGCACGGAAGTCCCTTGCAAGGGACGGGAGACAAACTTTTTCAACAGAAAAAATCTTTGTCCCCTTTAAATTTAGAGGCGCTTGGGGGCGTGGCCCTGGGAGCATGCACTCCCCTGAATCTGCCCACCAGCCACTCCCCAGTCCTCTTTTCCACGTTGATGGGAGCGCACCGCGTTCACCAGCGCTCATGGGTTTGGCTTCAGTCTTGCATTTCCACGTGCTCTTCCCCGGATACTGTCTTGTCTTTTGGTTTTTAATCGGGTACTCTGTCCTCTGGCGCCACGCTCATCCCCGGCACATGTCGACTTCATCAGGCTTAAATAGTTTAGGGCTTTTACTTGCGTCGGACCCCCACACTCTTTGCCTCTACTGCCTTGGCCCCGATCACGGCTGTGAGGATTAAACCGCGTTTGACGCACCTACACCGCGTGCTCTAAAGAACAGGTTAGCTCGGTGGAGAGAGCTCTTCGAACGATCGCCTACAGAGGACTTCAAGAACCGTCCTGCACAAGTCAAGGTCCAGGTTACGGCCACTGTTTTTGTCGGCATCCAGCAAGGGTCGCTATTTCCCCAGGAAACATCCGAGCAGGAGGGACCGTTCAGGTACTAACACCAGTACAGGTACCAAGGCTGCTTCAGCTACCGGCTGCCAGGCCGAGGGGTCGCTAGATCCTGCCGGTGAAGTCTGAGGGACTGCACGTTTTTTACTGGGTGTCCAGCCGAGGGGCTATGCCCTACTACCGGACAAATGACTGAGGGGGGGGCCCATGTACGGAACACTACCGGTGACACAGCCGAGGGCACGATGCCTACCAGGCCCGTCCTGAGGTGCAGGTTAGTCCTCAAGCTCCACTGGCAAGAGTCCAGGAGGATGCCGGGCCCAGCACGGCAAGCACCACGTCGCAGGGATGTGGCATGCAGCCTGAGAAAATGGCCTCTCGTCCGACGCCATACCCTTTCGGGGACCAGGTAGGTGAACGAGTTTCCAGGAGGGGCTGGTCTTCGCCAGGTACGTGGTCTAAAGCATATCCTTCAGCGTCGCAGGGCAGACACACCCTGCATGCAGCAAGGCAGAGTACGCCCAGGCTTCAGCCCCCTCCGAGCCCTGATCATACTTCCGCGCCACCTTTGCCACACCGGCTGTGAGGACAGGTTTTTTGAAAAGTTCCTCACGGCTCTGTGAGGTCCCCTCAGATGGGCACCATCCTGCGGGATGTGATCAGGGACATGTTGCCAGCAGTCCCGCCGCTAGCTGCCATGGTCATTCCTCCAATGGCTGCAGCACCTCTGGCCCCAGCTGCCCACGCCGGGCTCCATGTTTCCGGCACTCCTTCCTCCTGCAGCCCATGCTGTTGCACACCAGTCTCCTCCAGCTACTGTCGGCACACCTCAGCCTTGTGTGCCCAGTACTCCTCCACCTGCTCCGGACCAGCAGGACACCCTGGTGGGCACCGATTAGGAGAAGGACCCCAACACACCGTCTTCTGCCAATGCATTCCATGAGCGGCTCGCAGGTCTGGCCGAATACTTGGGGCTTTCACAACCCGAGGTTGAACAACCCGAGGCGGGGGTCCTGGCCGAGGTCCTCGCTGTTTGCCCAGTGGCTAGAACTGGGATTCCGATGCAGAAGGACGTTGTCGCCTTGGCCATAAAGGGATCGCTTAAACCCCATTTGGTGCAGCCAACCAATCAGCGCCTCACTGCCAAGTACAGACAATACAGGGGATCCACTCTTGCTGTCGGCACACCCTCAAACACACTCCTCAGTGATTGCCTGTGGCCTCACTCTACTCCAAGCCACAGTCTTCCTCGACTACCTCTTCCTCAGCGCACCTAGGTAAGGAGATGATCTTGGAGATATATGCAAATGTGGTCTATTCAAACGCCTCGCTGAACCTTCTTCAGTCTAATATGGAGGCTATGCTCGCAGCTGTAAATCAAAGGCTTTGGCGGGAAATAGCTGACTTTCCAGAACTTTCGGTGCAGAGTCGCGCATGCTTCAAGGCGGGGCTGCCGGAAGCATAAATGGTGGTTCAGGACATCATTTCGTGGCTCATATAGACACCTCAGGCCGTGCCATCTGCATCGCTACGGACATGAGAAGAACTGCCTGACGGCTACCAAGTTGAACCCGGACGTCCAAGAGCGCATATTGGACTGTCCATTCTAGGGTGGCGACTTTTTTCATTCCACCACCGATAAGTAACTTGATAAGAAGAAAAACAGTTCCCTGACTGCAAAATGCTTCTCTATCCTCACGAAGTCCACGCCCAAGACGCACCAGCAATCCAACATGGGGCGGGCCTTCGGCAGGTTCCGGGGCTTCTAGGAACAAAGGTTAAGACAGCCAGACCGCTTTCCAAGTCAACACCGCCGTAAGCAGCACAGGGTGGGGGAATAAGGGCTTCTTGCAGTCCCCCTCCGTACCCCCAGCTTCAGAGGCACACTCCTCTGGGTCCACGTGTCTCCGGTGGGAGAGAGGGGGTCAGGCTTGCCCTTTGTGCACAATATGGGGGCATGAGGTTCACGGACACCTGGATCTTCTCAGTAGTGTCCACGGGTTACTGCCTACCGGTCTCTCCCTCCCCCCCTCTCTCCTCCACTCCCACAGATTGGGACAACAACTCTGTTGGCGGAAATGCAATCGCTCATAGAGAGTCAGGCAGTGGAAGTCCCAGCAGTGTATGGGCTTCTACTCCTGGATTTTCGCAATGCACAAGAACCAGGTTGTTCTGAGAGTTGTGTTGGACATTTCCACCTTGAACCTTTCCCTCCCTCTTCAAAAGTTCAAGATAGTTATCCCAGCCGTTATTGCGGACACACTGTACAGGGGAGGCTGGCTGTGCTCCCTGGATCTGAAGGACGCATACCTACACGTCAAATTTGGCAGCCTCATCGGTCCTTTCTGAGTTTCAGGATTATGGGCTATCGTTTCTAATACAAGGTTCTACCCTTTGGCCTCTGTTCAGCCCCCAGGGTCTTTACCAGACTTATGAATGCAGTAGCAGCCTTTTCAGAACCCTGGGTCACCATGTGTATCCATACCTAGACGACAGGTGCGTCCGGCCGATATCCCTGGCGGCTGTTCATCACACCTCGTCAGCTCTCATGAATACGCTACATGATCTGGGATTTTCCATCTATCTCAAGAAGTCACAGCTGCAGCATACACAGAATCTAACTTTTCTAGGATTATCTGGGGATAAAGGCTCCAAGAGTTTTCCTCTTGGAGGACAAGATCAGTTATCAAGAGGGCCGCGGGAAATTTTCTCAGCAGAGCTATGACCTCAGCATTGTGGTACCAACACCTCTTTGGTATCATGGCGGCATGTCTACTGGCAGTGCCATACAAGAGGCTCAAAATGAGACGATTCCAACTGCACTTCGCAGCGTCATGGAGTCAGGAGAAGGGGTCCCAGGCGGTACTCAGCATTCATCCCTTTCTCCACCAGGACCTTGTCTGGTGGAGTACAGACTGCAACTTGAGGATTGGCAGACACTTCAGGTAGCCAGCACCACAGGTGACCTCGCCACAGACTCTTCATTGGAAGGCTTGGGAGCCACCCTGGACAACCAGTGTCCATGGAGTTTGGTCTCTTGAGGAGCCGGACGCTCACATCAACTGGCTCGAGTTGATGGCCATCTGGCTTGCTCTCAAAGCCTTCCTTCCGATCAGTGGCAGGACTATTTTCATTCAAACTGACAGCTCTACCAGCATGTATTACATCAACGAGCAGGGTGGCACCAGGTCTCCTCCCCTATCAACATTTGGGAGTGGGCTCTGGAGAACGTGCACTTGAGGGCAATCTGTCTCCTGGGGGAATCAAACCTGGAGACGGACAGTCTCAGCAGACTGGGTGCAGAAAACTACGAATGGCAGTTGAACGAACAGGTCCTTCAGGAGATCTTCAACAGATGGGGGTCATCCACAAGTGGATCTCTTTGCCACCTGGTCCAACCGAAGGTGCACCCAGTTCGCGTCCTGGCAGGGACCGGGCTGGGCCTCTCTGGGAGATGTGATGCAGATACAATGAGACATGAACGCGTATGCCTTTCCTCTTACTCCCCTGGTTCACAGGGTAATCGGCAAGATCAGGTAGGCCCGGCACCATGGAGTCATCCAGCTCTGTGGTGGCCTGTGATAAGCCATGGTTCTCGGAAGGATCAGCCTGTCGAACAGGCCCTGGTGCACCTTCCGCTGGGTCCAGCTCACCTACTCACAGGAGGGGGGGGCATGGTCATCCACACCGCCCCGCAGAAACTAGTCCTCGCAGGGTGGTTCCTGAGCAGGTCACTCTAAGGCACCTAAATCCGTCTCAGGCTAACCTAGAAATTTTACATGGCGTTAGATGCGATGCTACCAGGATCCAGTACAAAAGCAAGTGGACTAGGTTCTGTCACTGGGGATCATCGAAGGAGTTTGATCCATTAACCTGCACACTGGACGATGTACTATCCTTCTCTGCACACCTCGCACACCCAGGGTGGCAGGTGGACACTTGTCGCACCTATTTGGCAGCAATTGGAGCCTACTGGAACTCGGAGGGTGTATTTTATTACTCTAATCAGGTGGTTAAAAGACATCTAGCGGACCTCCCCAGGCTCTACCCGCCTATCAAGAAGCCCCACCCGGTGTGGGACCTTAACCTTGGGCACCCTTGCTCGTAAACCATTCGAACCTATGGAGTTCGCGGACATCAAGCTAGTCACTTTTAAGACCACCCTACTGGTTGGACCTTAATCTGCACCCAGGCTCAGTGAAATCCAGGCACTGGTGGCGTCCGAGCCTTATACTGATTTCCGTAAGGACAAGGTGGTGCTTAGAACTCACCCCGGATTCTTACCAAAGGTGGTCTTCTCCTTTCCACCTGAATGAGGAGATGGTGTTACCCACTTTCTTCGCTGACCCTAAGGATGATGCTCAGAGGGTTTCGCACGGTCTAGACGTCAGGCGCGCTCTAATATTTTACCTGGACAGGACTAAAGGCTTCCGCAAATCGGAGGCCCTTTGTCACCTTTGGTGGGTCAAGGCCAAGCTTCCGAATCCTCTATAGCAATGTGGATGGTAGCGGCCATCAAGGAGGCCTATGATGGGCAACACAAAACGCTTGCAGTAAATATGCGTGCCCACGCTACCGGAGACAAAGCTACAGCTGTGGCTTGTCAGAGGTGTGTTCCGTGGCAGGTCATCAGCAGGGTGGCTACGTGGGTTAAGCCTTTTGCACGCACTGATGCCAGCTGCAGGTCAGACGTGGAATTTGGGCAGGTAGTCTTAAGGAACTTGCTTTCTTAGGAGGATCACCTCTCCACCCTGGGGCTACATTCAGTTGTAATCGCCCATGCAGTATGGAGGAAAGGGGACTGGACGAAGGAGTAATTGTAAGTTTCTCACCGTAGTGATGAACATACTCCTAGTTCATAGTCCCCTATCCTCCATACGTCCCACCATCCTCCCCCTTCATAAAACTGTTGTGATTAGGCAATGATAATGTTGATGCGTCAAAGGGGCCTGAGTAGCGCTGGTGGGCGCAGTCAGGGGAGCGCATGCTTCCAGGGCCACGCCCCTACTAAATTTAAAGGGGAAGATTTATTTCTGGTGAAAAAGGTTGTCTCCCATCCCTAGCGAGGGACGCCTGTGCAGTATGTAGGAAAGGACTATGGAGTACAAAGGTGCTGGAGAAAGCCAATGCGTAAACTTTCGTTTAGAAACCAATAGTTGGTATTAAGTGCGTTATGAAAGAAAAATTATTAATTTATATAATTGTTTGTTGGGATGAGCTCTGCCAAAATGATTGCTTTGTCACTTATTGTTCAGGTTTTATGGATGAAACAATCTCAAATTTCTATCTATTGCAAAAGAAGCCAAGGTGACCTCCTCTGTATTACTTTGGGTGATGTTTTTTTTTTTTTTACTTTTGTCTGAGTTTCATTACCTCTTGCATATAGTTTCAATGGCTTTACCAGTAGGCTAAACATTCTTATGTGAAGATTTGGGAAGCGCTAACCCTGTGTATCCTATTTGACGTGCTAGGCTGTTTCATTTTTTTGCAATCTTGCACAGATCTGAATGTAGTATACTTTTTTGTTTTGTGAGAAGTCATTGGACCATTATTCAGTATGCAATTTAAGGTTTTTGGCTATGCTGGAGAACATTTTAATCTAGCACTTTCCTCATTTTTGAGGTGTAACCCGCTGTGATCAGTGTTCCCCACATTCTGTATCAAAAGGTGGAAGAATCTTGAGGGGTGCTTCGGCTCATTCATTAAGGGGGTAATTATAGATGCCATTTGCCAGTGTGTAGGTTTTTCTGATTTGTAAATCTGCCAGCATATTAGAGTTATGAGGATGTGGTGCCAAAGATGTTAACTCAGAATAGTTTCTACCTCGTGAAGGTAGAGCCTCATTAAACCAAGTTAAATTAAAGAAATCTTAACCGGTGTATTGTTTTAATCCATTCCACTGCTTGATCTTGTCAGTTGCTTTTTCATCTTTGTTTTTTTTTTTAGCTTTACACTTAAACTGGGGTGCAGCCTATCTTTGAAACAGACAATGTGGCACGCTGGGATTCTTTGGGTTTCAGGTTTCTGTGATTTTGCCATGCCATTCTAACTTATCTTGTTTTGGTGCTCCTTCTCAGTACTGAAATTACACTGACTAGAAGTAAAGTAGGTCTCTATAGGTTTTGTAAGCAGTAACATTCATGAGGCACTGTGGGAAGATTTCCCAAAAATAAAATACATTTCTAATGGATTGTCCTCCCACGATTCCTCATCTTTGATCTATCCGATCACCTACTTGCAGCATCGGAAACATTCTGACAGCAGAGAGGGCGCTGTGCGTCGACGACTCGTGGTCTCTCGGCAGCTTCTATGCTGTTCTTGGCCATGACGTCCACGCTGGTATAACTAGCATGTAACGCACCAGTTACCTCTTTCGATTTTCTGCATGCAATGCACATTTTGAAAACCATTTGTTTGCTTCCACTGCGTTTCTTCAAAATCTTTGAGATGTCTACTCTGAAGACCGGATTTAAGAGGTGTTCGGACTGTGGGTCAAAGTTGTTCATATCTCTCTGATGTCTTGGGGCTGGGCCATAAGGTCGACGACTGTGGCTCATGCCAATCTGACAGTTAAGGCCTTAAAAGGGAAATGTCCCCTAGGTAGTCCTTTGACCAAATCCCCTCCCACTACCCCATCTAAAATGAGGTTGTCTGACGAGAAAGCTCGAAGGATATTTCACCTCAAAGGGCTAAAAAGATCAGTAAATGCATTAAGCGCTCTAGATCGAGAAGCCAATCTGAACACTTATCGTCTTCTTAGAGGAAATCTAGAAAGCAATGTCATCAATCCCGGCTACGTTTTCCTAGTAAAGCTACTTCAAAAGCAGAATGGGAGGATTTTCACCACAACATGTAAGAGGTGTTCAAGAAGGTGACTACGCCCATCCCTTGGAGTGAACCTAAAAAAGCTTCAGACGCCATTGTGCTTCGTGAGGCAGACAAGTAGTCGTGGAAATCTACTAATTGGGTGCCGAAGAGTATGGGTAGTAAGTCCTCAAAGCTTCCTCGAGAGGTGTTGAGGGATTCGACAAGACAAATCCACTGCCGTCCCTCTTTGCTTCGTTGAAGGAATCTGTTGTCTAAGACGTCTGTGTTTGACTGATTCATCAAAGACTTATAAGCCCTTATCAAAAAAGGGCTTTTCAGGTGGAGGAAGAGAGAAACCCTCTGTTTTGGCTTGGAGTATGGTACTCCCAGTGCTCCAGAAGAGTCCCATCTCTGAGGAGTCGAGGTTAAAAGACCTGCTGGACACTTCAAAGCATACCAGTGGTCTAGATACTTTTCCAGAAGTGGAGTTTGCCACGCCAGATATTACTGGGCATGCTGATGCCTCATGTAGATCGGTCATGGGCAAGGTGATGAGTATTTATGCTGGAGCTGACCTGTAGCAGAATAGAAGGATGATCTCCCAGACATTCTTGATAAGGGTTCTTCAAAGGATATGGTATATTCTTTTTCATACGGCACTGAAAAAGTCTTAAACTGAAAAAAGCCATAAGGACTTGACAAAAAAAGTACAGACCTTCAGTTGTAAACCCAGATTTCTGTCGAGAGAAATCTGGTTGCCATGTCAACTTCAAAGGTGGCAACCTAACTCACAATCCCTCCAGATAGGAACTACAAGAATTGACGCCCTGTGGAAAAGTGTAGCATGGCACTTAAGGCCAGTAATGCTACGTGTGCCCTTTGCAACTATTCGTACACTCTATGGGAGATTGTGCGAAGGGCCACGGAACATATTCCTGAGGGAGAACACAGGGAAAGCTTCCTCAATATTGTGCAGGATGGTGAAGGCACGCGTCCCCAGATAGCACGACCCTCCCCACAATGAGAGGCAGTAATGGACTCTCCCAAGATGGGAATAAGGCTAGGACAAAGTGCGGGTGAGCTTAATGGGAGTTTATATAAGTCAAAATAGGGCATGCAAAGGACTCTGCAAACTCCGAGAGCGCTCTGTCTGACACTAGCAAAGACAGGCGTATATATTTACAAAACGCGCCATGAGAACCTACACACTATAGGGGGCACATGTTCGTGGGGATTGGGTGGCGACGACTAACTAAGTCCCATCTGGGATGCGCTGCGCCGTGGTTGGTGGATATCACTGGGTGCCAACGTGGGGCGGGTAGGTCAGCTGGGCTCATCCGGGAGGTGCTGTTGTGCCAGGCGTGGCCACTGTCATTGATGAACGTCTTCCTTGGCTTTCTGCCCTAAGGGCCACGCACACCCCATTCATTCAATACAGCAATGTTATCTTCCCCTGTGAATCCTACAATAGGTTATTCTGCAGGTTAATGCAACACAGGAGGAATGCACCTTGAGTGGGGTATTTTGGCGATATGCCAATACATGGTTACCGTCATCCTGCGGGCCGGGAACCATGGGTCCCGAGGTCGGGTCTCGGGTCTCGGGGCAAGGGGTGAGCTGTCCAAGTGTTCATGTCTTGTTAGAAGTCATTATGAATGTGTTCCCACAGTGTTGCTATAATATTGGGTGTCCTCATTTTACAGGGGCCATTAACCTAGGGTGAGCTGGTGGGTCATGGGGCCTAAGAAAGGGCACCTTTGGCCTGCGTTTATGGCCGGGGTTTACTGCTGGGTTGCAAATAATTCAGGTGGCTGGTCGTGGCTCTGTGAGCTGCGGGGGAATGTGAATGCTTGGAGCGGCTCCAGCCGAATTGGGGGAGGTGAGGCAGGGCAGCCTGGGCCTCTGCCTTTCGTCTGGCAGGCTTCACTGGGGAGGGAGGGAAAGTGGCCTTGGATATGCCCACAATGGTATTTTCCTCGTGTGTTCAGGTTATACAAAGACATAATAATTCATATACTGTACAATACTCATTGAGTTTTTTTTTAAAGGCTTACATTTCTACATTGTTAGTGCCTTTACATGGCCATTTCAAATTTGTTACCTGTACCAAAGTTGCTATTGATAACTATAGGTTAAGTATTCAGCAACCACGACATTTTGTTACACTCTATGCATACACGATAAGCGAGGTAGTATTAAGGTTGGAGTGCGCGGGAACAACTGGCCAATAAGACTGACGGCAGTGACACATGGTGAGCTTGAACATTCAAATACATTCGTATAAGCTTTCTTACACAATTTCCATGAGCTCCCAATGCTGTTGCACTTGTGTTCCGTTGCACTCTAGCAGCATTAGTTTAGTTATGGCATAGGGCCTTGGAGTACATTCTTCTAGGAGACACATTTAACATAAAGCCCGGGACACTTCTATCATTTGCGCATAGCTGAGGGGACATGGGTATTTCGACCAGGATGCCACATGAACACACATTCTGCCATCTTTATGGAGTTTACATATTTTATCAAAAGGTCATGGAGAAAAGAGTTTTATTACAGGCAGTTTGCATATTGGTATTTTGGGTCTCTACTTTAGTCGGGGGACCATTTTACAGTTCTTTTCCACCCCGGCCCTGCTGGCCGGGTCATACTGAGGACAGTGATACACTGCGGAAGGTGAATGTTACAGTGTTTGCTTCTAGCACTAGCTCATGTCTGTCTGTTCATGGGAACGGGCTCTCAGCGGATCTGCCAGGGAGCTGCGGCCACAGGGACAAGTGAGGACTCTCCAAGGGTGAGGGCCGTGCAGCGGCGCACAGGGGCTCATGTCATTCTGCTTTCACAAAATGGTTTCCAGGGCCTAGCTTAATACAGCACGTTTGGTCAATGTGTCAGCCAGTGGTCCACCCGCCACCTGGGCCCTGGTGGCAGGGGGGGGGGGCCCTGACGTGCCATGGACTCCCCAAGGGGAGGGACTGCAGGGGAGGGGCGTCTCTTGGACCTATCCTCCCATACAATGGCAAGAATGCTATATGCCAGTCTCTCCAATCAGGTCTGGACTGTTCGGATAGGGATGGTAGCGCTATGGCAGCAAGGAGGATTGCATGGCTGCACAGGTCTGGTTTTGCTCCAGACGTTCAGGTGAGGCTGTTGGATATGCCTTTTGATGGCTCACAACTGTTTGGGTCCAAGGCCGATGAGAGCCTGGAAAAGCAGCATGCTTCCAAAGCAGTTACATAATTGCAGGGAGCAGCGATTTGTCAACCACAGCAAACCCATTCGGCCTCTCAGAATTGGAGTGGTCGTTCCTTTCAATTTTATTAATCAATTGGAATGGGGCAATCTTCTCCGAGGCAAGATGAGACTGCCTCGTGGTTTGTGAGGACTGCTGCTGCATTGCTGTGTGCAGTAGCCACAACACCAAAACCTCTTTTGAGGCCTTAGTCCATAGCCTTTTGTAAGGGGCAGACTGATGCAACATTTAAAAGAATGGCAAAACATTACTTCAGATGATTTGGCACTGGGAACTGTAACCTATGGTTACTGTCTCCCGTTCCTAAACAGGCCTCCAAATTGTCCTCCAGACAGGCAATCTTTGAAGGATCCACTCCTTTTTCAGTGAATGATCGTCCTGTTTGAGAAAGGGGCAATAGAATTGGGACCTGTAGGGCAGAGGAATCTGGGATGGTGGCACTCTTTCAGATTCCTTTAAGGAGTGAGGGCTGAGACCCATCTTGGGGCTGCAACCCATCAGGAAGGACAAGTTCAAATGGTAATTTTTTCACAGTTCCTCCAGCTCCAGGATTGGATAGTGTAATTCGATTTTCAGGATGCTTGCTTCCATCTGGTTATACACCGCAAGCACAAAGTACCTGAGGTTTGCCAATGGCAGATCTCGCTATTAGTCTTTTTTTCAGGCTCACCTCGTCCCGAGGGTCTTCATTCACTAAGTTGATGGCGGTGGTAGCAGCAAATCAAAGGAGGAAAGGGATTCAGATCTCCACAAACTGGGCTTCTCCCCCAACTTCAAGAAGTCCCAGATGATACCCTGCCAAAAGCTGCAAGTCATTGGAGCAGTCCTGGACTTTTGTTCAGGGAAAGTTGTGCACCACGAGGTGAGGGCTCAGCATAGCTAGCAGATGGTCATGAAATTTCAAGATGCCCAACATCTAACGGCCTTTGATTTTGAGGTTGCATGGCATCCTGCATTTTCGTGGTGCCAGAGGCCCGTCTTAAGGATGAGACCCCGCCAGTGGGCCCTCAGATCACAATGTTTGTCAGGCTGAGTCTTGAAGGATTGTCTACAGGAGCTGCTGAACCCCGGCAGACCCTCAAAGGCGTGCTACACTGAACCTCACCGAAGTCACAGCTGAGCACCGTACACCCCTGGGGAAAGAGGAAGTGGATAAAAAATGTTTTAACATATTCCTACTGCAAGCTCATGGAAATCTGCAGGGGCGTGAGAGATAACATGCTGTTACATTAACATTCTGACTCTCTCCTCCCAGAAATCCCTGTCATCAAGTAATTTAAGGACTTAATACCCGTTTCTCCTCTATGCGTATGCCAGAGGAATTGCTAAATAAATGTCTGAACTTGTGCTCCTTTCATTCCAAAAGCGATTCAAGAAGGAGAATAAATAACCACTTCCTACTCCTTTGCTGCAAGTACTGTTTAAAAGCTATTTAACTTCAGTTGGTCTCAGTATCACTAAAAAAAAAAACACATACACATGTAACTGGTATCAACTTGAAACTGAGGGTATTAAACCATAGCCAGTTGCCTTCTGCACTACTCCTCCAAAATAACTGTTGATTTCTTAATTTAAGGCTGCTTACTGTTTAGTTCACATTCCTAAATTTACTCCTGCTGGATGAAACTGCCTGCGCTTTAAAGTCTCTGTGGCAGATTGTGTTACTGCGCTGCTGCGCTCTTCTGTCCCCTTATATTTAAAATATCAGGTCTCTGAGCTTCCCGAGCTTACGTCTTTATTATTTTCTTTTTGACTTTCCAGCACATTCCGAAAACTAGAGTTGTCCGAGAGGATTGGGCCTCTATTCCAGGTTTTTCGCCATACAAAAGAATAACCAGGCTGGCCTGAGAGTTGTGCTGGACCTATCCACCCTTAGAAATTCAAGATGGTTACGCCAGCACACATTGCAGAGACACTAGACTAGGGAGACGGAATGTGCTCCCTGGATCTGAAGGATGCTTATCTACATGTCCCGATTAGGCAACCGTATCGCTCCTTCCTGCACTTCAGGATCAGGGGCTGCCATTTCCATTACAAGGTGCTACCCTTTGGCATCAACTCAGCCCCCACGGTATTTACCAGGCTCATGAATGCAGTGGCAGCCAGCCCAGTTTCTGGCGCAGCAAGGGGGCAGGGTTGTCCACCCCGCTCCAAAGAAATTAGTCCTTGCAGTGTGGTTCCTTAACAGGTCGCGCTCAAGCACCTAAGCCTCTTGCAGGCTAATCTGGAGCTCATTCACGGGGCCAGTGGCAAAGCTACCAGGAGCCAGTACTAAAGTAAATGTACTAGATTATGTTATTGGGTGCACTCTAAAGAGATCAACCTCCTTACGTGCACACTTGATGTGCTCTCCTCTGCACTCTGGTGCACTCAGGCTTTCAGGTGGACAGAGCCGCACTTATTTGGCAGCCATTCGGGCCTGCAGAAATTCCAAGGAGACCCTCTCCTCCTCCAACCCGATAGTCAGAAGGCATTTGGCGGGCCTCTCCAGGCTCTGCCTGCCCATCAAGAAACCACACCCCGTGTGGGGCCTCAATGTAAGGCTGGTGTCCGCGGACATCAGGCCGGTCACCATTATGACCGCTTTATTAGTGGGCCTCACCTCTGATTGCAGAACCAGCGAGATCCAGGCTCTGGTGGCCTCAGAACCATATACCACTTTTCATAGAGGTAGGTGGTCCTGCGGATTCACCCCAAGTTCCTACCTTGTGTAACCTCCGCTTTACATTTAAACAAGGAAATCGTCTTTTCTATGTTTCTTGCTCACCCTAGTACGATGCTGAGGGTCTTGCACTGTCTGGATGTCAGGAGCGCTCTGAATTGCTATCTGGACTGGACCAAGGGCCTCCGCGTCGGACGCACCGTTTGTTACCTTTGAGGGGGTTTTGGGGGTCAAGGCCAGCACAGGCCAGTGTCAGCCAACATGCACACCCACACTGTCAGAGCATTACTGTAAGCATTACTGTTTGGATGCTGACTCGAAGTCGGATGCGGCTGTCGGACAGGTGGTTCTAAGGAATCTAGTTTCTTAAGGGAGGGTCTCCTCTCCACCATGGGGCTACATTCCGTTGTAATCGCCCATGCACTCGGGAGGAAAGAGGACGGGACGGAAGAGTAATTAATGGTACTCACCGTAGTGACTAACATACTGATAGTCCATAGTCCCCTTTCCTCCATACGTCCCACCAGCCTCCCCCCTAATCATACTGGTGTTATTAGGCAATGGTAATCTTTTTAAAAATGTATTTTTTTTTTTTATTTTTACATTTTTTAAGCTCTAGAACCCAGTTGACCTTGGTGGGGAAAATGGGCTCTCGGGCGCTCTCTCGCGCTCCAGCTCTCGCGCCTGCTCTCTTGCTGCTTCTCTCTCTCTCAAACTCAGTCCCCTTCTCCCCTCTCTCACTCCTCCCTCTCTTGCGCTCTCTTGCATGGTCTTGTGCACTCACTGTCTTCCCCCTTCTGGCCTCCTACCCCCTCCCCCCGACTTTTTTTCTCATCTCCAGGGATAAGCAAGGATGCCTGACTGACGTGTTCAAACCGCTTATGTATAGATAATGATAAACTGAATTTGATTTGTTCTAGGAATTCTGCATTATGCTTACTTAATAGACCGATAATTATATTGTTTTGTGTGACATTGGTCTTTCTTGTCGGGGTGTATGAAGGTATGTCTGCTGTATGGGGTGGCCATATAAAGAAGGGGATGGACAGTTGCATATAAAGGAAAATAATGCTAGTATGACTGTCTATGATAAATAAGAATGAAACATTATCTTTTTGCCAGCCTGCCAGCCACACCCACGGATTTTCTTAGACTAATAAAATTAAGTACAAATGATTATTAGAAAGGGTTGGGTTTTGACGCCATTTCTGATATCCAGCATTCAGTCGTCTAATAGCTGGTACTCTGGTATGTGTACTGCGGAAAGGATTGGGATGAATGAAAGCTGTTAAATGTGTGCACTCAACCTGCATGCGCCAGGGGCTCCTGAGGTTTTAGTTCCACGTCCAGTCCCAATTATAGAGTCGCACAATGCCTGGTACATCTTGCACTATGTAGGTATAAAGGACAAATTCTAGGCACACAGTGTGCAGTTGAGCATCTTTCTAGACCCAGTGCTATGCAATGGCATTATGAAATACAGCAAGTATTTACAAGCACCATATTTTTCCTTAGGATGTCACTCGCATGTTGACAACCAATGGCAGGGTACCACAGTGATGTGCCCGGCAGATGGATATAATACCCTGAGTAAAGGCTGTGTGCACAAATATGCTCCCAATATATCACAAGGCTGACATGGATTGAAACCATGGAGAAGCCAGTGAGAATACATAGAGACATGGATTATGTGATCCCCGATATGATGAAAGGTACGGCAGCAGTAATGGATTAACACTGGGTTTGTGGCCGACACGCCTACTTGTACCTCCCATCATCCTGGAGGTGCAAGTGTTCACTGTCCACCCTCACTCAATACTACTAGTAATCCCGGAAGGTAGGGTAAAGAACTACCTGTTAAGGTGCCAACAACCAATCCGGCACCTAAAGAAGCAGAGAGCGACTTGCAGATCCCACAAGAATTTTGTATGTTGCCAGAAAAAGAACTATTTCAACAGCTGAAAAGAAAGAAGAGATCAAACTAAATCTCAAGACTATTCTGCACTGCTCAGAGGAGTACCTGATGATTGACTTTTTAGCTCAGCAGAGACTTTCTTTTCATCTTTTTTGGCTCCTAGGGTACTACACTAATTATGCAGATGACACACAGATCCTCATACCCGTTTTGGGCAACTTCGAGACTGACTCAGCCTTGGTGAACAAAATATACACCCTCATTCAGGCATGGATGGCATCCCATGGCCTCTGCCTGAATGACGAAAAAACGGAATTACTAATCTTAGGTTCTGAAGCTAATATCCAAAAACTCAGCCCAAACTACACATCCTTCAACATTGATAACAACCCTATCAAGATGTCTGTAGTTAAAACTTTAGGATTCTACTTGGACTCCTCTCGCACTCTTAAAAAGCAATTCAATTCCCTTGCCTCATCCACAACGTACACTTGCAAACTCATCAGAGCTTCCAGACCATACCTCTCGAGAGCGAGCTGCACCACACTAGCCAATGCTCTTATGTCAAGATTAGATTACTGTAATTCCCTGTACTCTGGAGCCAACAAATACATTACAGACAAAATCCAAAGACTGCAGAATAACGCCCTGAGGGCAGCATTGAACATCCCTTACAGAGAGCATGTTACCGAATTCAGGTTAACTGGCTGAAAATAGCGGACAGAATTATCTTCAAAACAGCATCCCTCACCTCCAAATGCCTGAATAACCTAGCACCCCATACCTTATGGATAAAATTACCAGGAGAACAGGTACCCGCCCTACGAGATCTGCTAACTCATTTGTTAGAGATTCCTAGGTTCAAATGCTCGACAGCAGGAGGAACCAGTTTCCCTGTTAAAGCGCAACAATGTTGGAACAAATTACCAGTTGACCTCAAACTAGAACAACCCTACCCTATATTCAAACATAAGATACTCAATTGGCTACACACTGACACCTAACTGCCGAATTACACTTATACCTCTCCACGACCCTTTGTTCCCTCAAACTACACTGTAGATTGGTTAACTATACACACATGGTCGTCTGTTCTGTCATATTTGCATGCACCATGGATACACGTTAACGTAGACATGTAAGGTTGTATATACAT
This sequence comes from Ambystoma mexicanum, assembly GCF_040938575.1. Lineage (NCBI taxonomy): Eukaryota > Metazoa > Chordata > Amphibia > Caudata > Ambystomatidae > Ambystoma > Ambystoma mexicanum. The sequence goes on along the minus strand of NC_090935.1, from coordinate 51,341,697 downwards.
ATCTGTATATGTATGTGTGCATATATTGTTACTCACGATAATGCCTCCTTGACTTACCAAGACCATTGCTTCGTATTTAATGTATCTTGTACCTGTATTTTTGCTCCTACTGCAATCACTGCTCTATCTATTGCTACCTTGTACTGTAACTAAGTTCTAAGATTTCTTGTTTCTGTTGCGCCTGTCTACCCAAGGGCTTGGTGCGCATTACCAAACAAATAAACAAGAAGCTGCTCATGCCAAGTGGTTTCAGATAATTCGATGGGAGCTAGTCCAGCTCGCCAAATGATTCAGATAATGGTTTCAACGCCATCAAAGTAGAGCTCTGTACGTTGACTCCTGACGATGCAGAACCACTATATGCTGGACCTGTTTGCAGCCATAGGAGTGTGTAAAAAGTTGGGAAGCAGCTGCTGACATTTTTTACACCGCAGGATGCCGAGAATGGGTCACTATCCCACATCATCGAGGGGATGCACAATCTAGGTGTTCAAATGAAGAAAGAAGGTGGCGTTCAGAACACTGATTGGCAATTGCTTGCCTTTGATTGGGTCTCATCTTGGCTGGGGGCAGCAGTACAAATACTGGTGCCTGTTATCGTGTTCTTCTTGGTTCTCTTCTGCACGTGCCAATTGGGTCTCCGATGTTTCAATGTAGTACCTAGCAATGCAAAGATGATGGTATCAGTTGGGGGTTCTAATGCACCTTGCCATACAATAAACAGCGAAACTCAAACTGATACATTTGGGTTTGTAGATATGTCGGGTGGGGATGAGTTTGTTACTGTAGAAGTAATGAAAGGGGGGAATGTTGGGAAGAAACTAGGTTCCTCTCGAACCCCCAAGTGCTTTAGAGTTAGGCAAGACCTCTTTAAGGTGCTATTTTATTGTTATGTTTGGCATTTATATAGCCCTTTATATATCATTGTTATGACCTCAAAGCGCTGGTAGGTTGAACGCCCCTAATGGACTACGGGGGAGGAGGGGCACTTGGAAGACTCTCATGCAAATATGATCACATACACACATAGGCAAGCACTGAAGAAGGTAGGTATTGTCTAAATATAAGGGGCAATTAAATATTAGTTGGATAGATTTGTAATGTCTGATCCTAGGCATTTTAAAAGCTTAACTAGTGCTGTACAAGAGTCAAACTCCACCTCCGTCCCAGAAGGAATGTGGCCTTCAAAATAGACCGCAGGCTTAGTGTGCGATGTCCGTCACTATGGCCAGTGTGAACTGTCTCACCAGGTGTCCACTGTTTGTCTAGGGTCCATGCGGTTTAAAAATAGGACTCATGTTTTTGTGAGGCAAAATGCAGAATGGGATACATTACAAGTATGACTTGTTGAGGAAACAGGGCCCAGATAAACATGAGAAGGATGAGTGAAATATCGATAAGAATGAATGAATGGACGACCGTTTATAGATTAAAAATATTTCATTTTATTTTTGCATAGCTAGCAAAATGTAGAACAGCATGCCCTGACAAAATGGCCAACAGCGAAGAGGGAAGGCTTTGGAACATCCCAATTATGGAAAAAGGACAGATTGGGATGAAGCCATGATCCGGCTCCAGTAACATCACCACGACAAGCCAGGCCTATATAAAACTCTGCCTGAAACCACTTTGGTGGGAATGACCGGAAGAGGGACAGGAAGAGACCGTTCAGGCAGCAGCATCCTTTGCTACCATCCTCATTTGTAAATTACACTTGTTATCCTTACAAGATCGCCTTTTTGCCTGATTTCCCTAGAGGCGTGTATTGATTCTGGTGTGAGCGTAATCAGAGTCATCCTTAGACCTGCAAAGAAAATGTGATGAAGGGAGAAACGTTTTGACAACCGTGGCCAGAGATTATAGTAGTTACGGACACTTCCCTTGCAGGCTGGGGAGCTCATGCAAACAATCTGACAATCAGCGGTCATTGTTCTCCATCGGAGTCCAGATTGCACGTAAACCTTCTAGAGTTGAGAGCATTCAGACTGGTTCTGATAGCCTTTCTGCCCTCTGTGCAGGGGAAGAATGTCCTGATCATGATGGACAACACAGTAGCCATGCATTACCTAAACAAGAATGGGAATGTAAATCATTGCCATTTTGCAGGTGCATGATACAGTTCTGGTTTTGGTCCCTTCAAAAGAAGTCTGTGTGCCGTACCTAGCTGGAGAAGAGAACACGGCAGTGTTTGCTTTGCGCACAGTCTCCACTTAGGGGGGGGATTTGGCTAAGGAAGTCCTAGAGATCTTTGCCCTTTTGGGTAACCTCTCAAGTGTATCTGTTTGTATCCTGTATCAAATGGAAATTCAACCTGTTCTGCTCCAGGGAGCTCTGGAGGACGTGTTTGTAGAAGACTGGGAATTTCCACTCCTTTTTGTGTCCCCACCAGTCCCTGTGATTCCTCATGACATCAGGCGGTTGAGGAAGTTCTGGAAATCCATGATCCCGACTGTTCTGGATTGGGCCTAGATGACGTGGTACCCAAACTTTTGGGCATGTCTGTTTGCCCTCCGGTTCTTTAAAGAGCAGACCTGCTCACTCAGGAGGAAAATCTCCTTCTCCACCCAGAGATCAGTAAATCTGAACCTTCCCACCTGATTTCTGAGAGGTTAAGTTACAGAGATTGTGATATCCACGAGGACTTAATGGAGGTGTTGCTTTCAGCCAGAAGGCTAGCAAGAAAGGCTCTATAGCGCTGCCTATGAAACACATTTTTGAGCTGATGCAGAGTTAAACAATATGGACCCTTTTACTTGTGACACACATTAGTGTTGTCTTTACTGTTGCATCTGGCCCATCAAGGGTTACAGGTTTGCACTGCGATGGGTTATCTGGCTGCGCTCGCCTGAACATGGCTCATTTATCAAAATACCACTCGTTATCCAGTTTCTGAAGGGACTTACTAACTTCTTCCCACTGGTACTGTTTATAGTTTCCGGTTTGGGACCTTAATTTAGTTTTGAAATTCTTGATGTGGTGGCTCCTTTTAAACCTCTTCATTCGTGTCCTATAAGCTTTCAGAAAGACGGTATTCAGAGTCAACATCCTATAACTTTGACTCACAGGGTGAGCCAGCTTCAGTCTTTGAGTTGCAAACCATTGTTTACCATCTTTTTATAAGGTCGTTTTGCGGGTTCGCCCTTCTTTTCACCTGACACATTGTCGTGCGATCTTTTTATTTAGCACCTCATCCTTCCAAGGATGAAAAGATGCTTCATCATTTGGACCCCAACAGAACGTTGAACTTTAACGTTTGCAGGCTTACTGTAGTCAGCCAGGAGTATCGGCTCTTTGTGGGATATGCTGGTCATAGGTTGGTACAGGCTGTTACTAAACAGACCCGGTCTCGATGGATCATTTTGTGTATTCTGGAATGTTACACTTTGGCCGGCGAAGAGGTCCCAGAGGAGTGGCTACTTATTCAGCTCTTCAAAGCTACATTTGGAAAAGCTGTTCTCTACAGCCTAAATCAAAAGTACATTCTCTTTTCCCACCTCCTTCTACATACTTCTATGGGAGTCTTTCATGAGGAATCAGTTTCAGGACATGATCCATTCGAAGATCAAGTTTCTTACCCATGGTAACATTCTTTCTGTGGATCTTCATTACTGAGTGAATTACACATGTGTACTAACTGTGATCATGGCAAACCTACCTTTTTGTTTCTTCAGGCACCATGGACCGCCCTGTTAAGTGGTTGGACTGAAAGGAAGGGTTCCTGAAGTACATACACAGCACATACACGGGGTATACAGCGCACAATTTGCAGCAGACAGGAAGCTCTTGTTGCTGTACTATTGTTTAGGTCACAAAGGCCAAAAAATATTCAAAAGACTGCCTGAACCTACAGATGCAGACAAGGAAGGCTTCACTGCCTTTGAAGTGACCCTGTTAAAATTCTATGAACACTTTATGGTCAAGAAGACTAAAATCCTCTCTATACAGCACTTTGCCATGAGAGAGTAGAAGAGTAAGGAAACCATTGAAGACTTTGTGACTAGATAAGGAGGGTTAGCAATGATATGTCAATTTGAGCATTGCAGAGTGGAGCATTTCAGGGGACCAATTCATTATGAAAAGCAACAACCCGAAAATTAGGGCAGCGTTAAGCAGAGTGGGTGACATATCGGTTGGGCGATAGAATTAGTGGAGATAGTGCTGCACACCGACACGTGCATCAAAGAGTTGGACAGCGAGACCGGAAAATACAAATCTGACAATATCAAAGCTGTGGACAAGTTGGAAACGATCAGAAAGAAAACTAGGAAGGAACAGTTGAGACAACGTATCAAGAATGTATCTTTCCTGAGGCCAGCCCTATTAAGTTTGCTATACTGTGTACCCCTCCATGATTTAATGCTCCCTGCGTGATGCTCTTTCTCTCTATACACTTTCTGCATATTGACTCCTATCACTTTGTAATTAGTCCTCACTGAATATTTATTTGTATATTGATCCTCATTACTCTGTAACTAGTCTTTACTTCATGTAAATGGTCTGTAACTAGTCCCTCATGTAAATTGTGCTGTTGCACATGACCCTTGCTGTACATCTTATACCCTTGTAACTAAGCTGAACGTATTCTTATGTCTTGCGCCCTGATGCCCTTGGGCGCGGGGCCCACTATAAATAAACACACAAACAAGAAGAGGGAGGAAACAAACCCCAGGAAAGACATGAGATAAAACGGGGCCAGAATGTGCTACAGATGCGGGAGTCTAGAACACTTGGCCAGTGACAAGAGTTCACGTAGTGTGCAGGGAATGTGGCAGAAAGGGACATATTGCAAAATGTTTAAGCAAATGGTTCGGGTAGAGCAGGTCTGTGCATGAAGTCATGTCATCTCTTGGGTGATGGAGTATCCAGCTTATGACTAAGAGGACAATCTTTGCAAGATAAATGGAGTGGATGCTCGTCCAAGGAGATCAAAGCCGCAATCCAGCTTTAATGTGAATGGAGCAGGCGTCAAGATGCTGAAAGACAGAGCAGATTGTACATGGAGTGTGGATACCTGGAGGCACAACTTGAAAAGTTGCATGCTGAAAGATTGTTTATTTCGATGATTTTGGACTCCATTTTAAAAGTAATCTTATTTTTAATAGGTGCACCAGGTCCCTGGTATGGTTTTGAAAACCTTTTGGGGGATTTGTTATAGATGCTACTGCATAAGGGTACAGGGCACACAATCGGGAAGCTCTGGGGGTGCTATAATATAAAAATGTATGAGTGAAAATATATTTTAAAATAAGCTGTACCTGTGTGTACACTCAACATAGCAGCTAGCATGGAGCTGGGCCAGACTGGAATTAAGTTTCCAAATGACGCACCCAAATGAAACGAATTCTATTTTTGGACAATCTGTGGGTAAATAAGTAATTAAAGCTATGCAGGATATCCTTACAGGCAACCATACCAAATCTTGGACACAGTTTACTCATAACAAGGTTGTCCTTAACACAATTGAGTTGGGAAATCTTGAGAACCCGATTTGTGAATCCTCTGAATTTGTTATACATTCTCAAGGGATGTTATTTTCTATTCGCCAATTTTTATCCTTTTTTTAAAGTGCGTTTTCTGTCCTATTTACACACAAACTGTCAACATTGAAAGCAAAAACCTTGCAAATATTTACATTGAATTCATTGGTCTCAATCATTCATAAAATTACATATAACATTCCATACATATACATTTCATAGTCACTAATTTAATTCATCACATCTAATACTATAATCATAAAAATCATCATGAATTAAAATATTCCTTCAGGTTAATCCTGATTGCAGTGAATTTTAAAATGTTCAATTGATTTCATTATCTCCTTTCATACATAGAATGGTGTCGTTATTACCAAAGAGTCTCCTCTTATTAAAGTGCTCCAAAATTGATCTAGGTCATACCCTACTTCTGTGTAGAGAAATCTTCCATAGGCCATCTTATTTTTCCACTTGCTTTTCACAATTTGTTAAAAGGCATTGATTTGTCTCCTTCATTCTTCTACAAAGTCGATCTTCATGTCTTACTTTCTGACATGCCCCTATATAATGTAATGTAGGCAGAAAATGTATGCGCAAGTAATGAACCTTCTCACCTCTTTTAGAACACATTTTAGTTAAGTATGTTTGTGGTTGACTAAGTTGGAAGCCTTGTTTGTTAAATTCTTCAAATCCTTTCTTATATGTAAGACTGTTTAAGTTTCTAAATGTATCCCAAATCAATGTTTGTTCTTCAGATCTTTAGTGAAGACTGGAGATTTACTTGCAAAAGGAAATTCCAAATCTATATTTTCTAGATTTGTTTTGCAGAATATAAAAATATATACACCGGCCATTCCGTGCATGATTACCGTTTTCATTTATGAAAGCGTGCAAGAGCGTATTACTCTTGGCACTAGCATTTTTTGGTAGGACTTAGAATTCTGTTCTTCGTATTCTCCAGAGAGCAAACAAAGAGGGCACTCCCGCTCAGTTCCTCCACAGGAACTGCCTTTGGGACACCCTAGATGGAGGGAAGGAGTTTACCTTCTTAGGTATCCAACCAGTTCCCCATTTTAGAGGGGAGGACCTCTAGACCATATAGAATATAATGAATAATACCAGTTTTGTAAATTTCTAATAGCCCGATTTGGAACCTCCATTTCGTCTAATAAAATGACTTACTATCCATTTCCTCATAACATTTGCTCGTACATAATTTCCCACATAACAATTATAAGAGATAATTGGGATACCAAGATGGATATATGAATTACCTGGTAGATATATGAATGAACTATTTGAAGCTTTTTCTTATCTAATTTCCAATACAAATTCATACTTCTATGTGTCTCCCCCCCCACTAATCACCAAGACCTTTTGTTTTACCATATTTATTTTCATATTGTTTAACCCACCAATGCATCTATAGATCTTTGAAGGCCTGTAAGAGTAAGGTCAAGCAGGATGGTGGTGTCCGCATAGGCTAACCATTGTATTGTTGCAGTTTGTCTCACTTTAGGAGGGGAAACCATGCACTGTTCTAACAGGCGTCCATGTCAGCCATATATAAGTTATTTAGTACAGGTGACCAAACATAATCCTGCTTCAATCCTACATTAGTTCTTCTAGGTTCAGTGAGGCGTCCAAGCGAACAGACAGAATTATTAGTATAAAGCAATTTTAAGAAATGGAGCAATGTACAGTCTATATTCCAATTCTCAAGCTTCCCCCAGAGTCGGATGTCGAGACACACTATCATAAGCGTGGGAGTAATCTACTTAACATAGATACAATTTCCTTCCTTTATGTAGATTTATGTCAGCTCCTAAGTAATAAAGGGCCCAGATATTATGAGCCGTGCTAAAACCATTTCTAAACCCCATTTGGATCTTGGGTAAGAGCCCCTTTTCCTCAATCCATATATTTGTTTCAGTACGAGATCCGCAAAGTTTACTGCTAGAATCCAACATTGCTAATCTATATGATTCTGGATTTGGTCGGTTTAGCTTTATAAAAAATGGAATTATTATGGATTTACCCCAACTATTGGGACGTAAGATTTTTAGCGAACAGGGCAGTCAATACCTGTGTCCAGTACTCTGGGTTATCTTTAAAAATCACATTGGCTAAACGATCAGGGACTTAGGCCCTAGTTCTTTTTAATTTATTAATAGCCGTTATTAGAGCCATCTCCTCAAAGCCATTTATATTTTTCTGTGATGTTTACTGAGATTCCACTTGTGGAGTAGAATAATTTGGCCTGTATATCGTCTGTATATTGGGTTATGGATTAGAGGGGATATTTTCTGTAGGTGTACCAGAATTTGCGACTGTCATTTGATCTGTACAATATGAAAAACAATTTCAAATTTGCATTGTAAGGATTAACTTTGTGGTTTCTCAGTTTTTATGAGTCTGCTGACAGACTATTGCTCTGTTTTTCTTTTGTCGTTAGTGCTGTATCTCGTTTTATATTTTGTACTGTTTTTCAGTATTTTTTCCTATTGCGTTTTTGTATGTCAAAAATGTCCAATCTTTGTTCTTTGTCATTTATTGATGAAATTGTATGTACTTGTTTAAAATCTCATCTCTTAATGCATTTTGTGCTTTCATGGTTTTAACCAAAATAAAGCAAATAAAAAAACACTCTCTGCTAATGCACTAGATGTTTAGGAGTCCCGATAAGCACCTCCTCCTGGGCGTGATCGACATTTGTGTGTATATATATATATATATATACAGGCATGGTAGAGCATCCAAAAGAGAAGATGTAGCATGGGCAACATTTTTTTTTTTTTTTTTTTTTTTTTTTTTTTTTTAACTTTAGGGTCCTATAGCATGCCTATTCTGGCTTGGCGTCTTCACAAGGAGTTTTAGAGGAGCCCAAAGTCAAACTGCGAAGCTGCCAATGGACCTCTGACACGGTCCAAGGTTAATGCAAGAAGTGCATCTGTGGGTCTCTGCTACGTCGAAGCACTGATCCTGGATGCTACCACTTTTGTCAGATCTCCAGGGGATGCAGAAGGCAACCGCTGGAGGAACGTCCTTGACCCTGTGACACACAATGACTGAGACAAGTGTTCCAAGAGTCTTGATTTCCTTGTGGTGGTTCTCCCTTTCCGGAGCCTCCCTGAGATCCATCCTATCACCATTAAGTGTGTATTGGGTGAAATGTCCTGCTTACCTTAGCACTTTCCAGGACTTGGTAAGGTCGGTGGAGGACAGGTCACTGGTTCTAGGCTATGTCCCCTTGGAACCTATGGGGTGTAGCAGCTTCCTACCACTACAAATATTCTGAATACTATTGCAGCTTTCTTTGTCCTAGACTCCCTATTAGTATGGAATCTCCTAGTGCTCATTCACCTGTGGTTCTGAAGACCCTTTTAGGACCCCTAAAATATCTGACCCTTACGAGATGGGAATGGACTTCTGAATCTAGCTACAAGCTACCTTACATGAGTATGGTCTAGCTATCGATACTTTTAACATCCTTTCACTGCATTATCATTTGCAGTCTATTGTGCAATGTCTGTACAGTCCTAAAGTAGTGAGCAACCCATAGTTGTATGTGTACAGAACTATTTTTACTTACCTTGTGCCTTGCTGTAATACATTGCAGCATTTATGTACTTGTATGCAGCTTCATATTTTACATTTTTGTAAGTGATAACTGTACAATTCCCTCTCCTTCCGTAATTCAGGGTGACTGCTCAGCTTTGCTACCAGCAAGAGTAGTTAAGTTAAACTCTGGCTGAGACAGTCCTGTTCTTTCAGGTTGGCTTCTCTATTGCCTTCCTCCGGAAGAAACTATGGAACATATCAGGATGAGTGAACGCTTACTGTATGATTTATTCTGATTCCTGCTGGCTCTTTTCCTCCATAGGCAAGAGATGACATTCTTAATGGATCCCACCCAGTCTCATTCGACAAGGCCTGCGAGTTTGCGGGTTACCAGTGCCAGATTCAGTTTGGAGACCACATTGAGCTGAAACACAAGCCTGGCTTTTTAGAGTAAGTATTGCTTATTTTCTTAATGCAGAAAGACCTTTGGAAGTTTAAACAAATGAAAAAGGTGGCACTCAACATTGATTGAGAACCACTCCTCTATATACTGTAGGCAATACATCTTGGTATTGGATCATTATGCTGTAGAGCTAGCCTACTTGAGCTTTTACACTATGTTGCGGTGGGAACTTTTCTGAAGGGTTTAATGGCTCAGACCCCTACTTGATTGTTTTTTTGCTAGCATGCGACTGTTGCTGGATTATATATGTTGGGAAAGATTTCTTTTGCAACATTCCTTCCATTGACATCAATGGAATCTCTAGGTAATTGCTGTGGCTTGCACCCCGTTTTAACATTTGGACATACAAAAGTCATTGTGCTTTTATTTCCCTTGCTCGACTTGCTTATGTTGAGGTAACTGGTCAGCGCTTATGGTTACCACTTTTTTCCCATGTGCAAGGTTCCTTTTATTTTCCTACAGTACACTTTACCTTAGAGTGAAGGGCTATGTAGTATCCTTTTTTCTTATTTTATTGTTTTTGTAGTAACATTTGTTAGCTTTTTGTGCCTAGTACAGGTTGGTGGCAGCGGTTTGAGTTTTGCCTTTTTTTTTGCTGTACTCAAGGTTTTTCTTTTTTGTACTGTATGCCCTTTTGAGTATCCTATACTAAACATTCTTCTGCCATGTAGTTTTCACCCTGTCCTTTGGGCATCTTTTTATGTAACCTTCTCATGTCTGTAGTTGCCACATAAGGCATTGTGACGTGTCATAGGATCTCGTTGCTTCTCTCCAGAGGGGGAACCCTACCCAGTGAGGCTAAGGAGGTGAGGCCTCTACCCATTAGCCCCTTAGGCGTGGTGGAAAGTGGGATATCACAGGGAGAGACTCACCTCATGGGGTATAAGGACTTCTGTTCCGCGAAGTAACTTCCTAACCCTCATGCACCCATAAGAACCCTAATGTCTGCCGAAAGTGCAACTGAAAATACGTGTTACTGTAACATTCCCTTAATTGAGACTTGACACCACTGCGACGAGGAAGAACAAGAGTGATGGCACAGTGTGTTCTCAAAGTAATAGGAAGAGGTGGCATCGAGGCAGCATGAACGGTACATTATGAAAACCACTAAAAGACTGATACTGCGCTGGGGTGGACCCAGTTGGGAGAAACACAAACTGCGAGTGAACCGAAGGGAGAAGCCAGCAAGGACCAGCAAAGCACGCAAAGTTCGAAACTGGGAACCTGTCAGCTGTGCAGAGAAGCTGGTACTCGGAAGAGAGGACGCCGAAGAGTGGAAGCAACAGAAGAATCACCTGAGCTGGCACAGAGCCGACTCACACCAGTGTCGAGGTGGTAGCGTGACGTCTGTGAGCTAGACCGCTAGGTTCAACAAGACTCTGTGACTGCCAGTCCCAGGCCTTCACGGAGCTGCGCAGGTGAACGAGAAGGAAGCTATGAGCAAACAACAAACCGCCTGCGACACAAGGAAGAACTGGACACGTGTTCTTGTTACCTTGTTTGTATCGGGAACTGTGGGAAACCTGGGTGGGGCAGGGGAGTACAGAGACTGGAAATTGCATCGGGAGGAATCTTCCTGGTCATAGTGATGATACAAGTAGGATTACAGAGGATCCTAGAGGACAAGAGCTATCTCGAAATAATTTTCATTATGTCGTAAGATGGGGGTGAATTGCTGGAACTGTAAAGCAAGCTTCAATGCATAAATTAGTTTTCAAAAATTGATTAGCAGAGTTTGCTAATAAAATATTTTTTGATTAGTAAACAGACCCATTTGATTAGCAATTTTGTACTAATATTGTTAATGACATGAAATGAGCAACAATACAGCAGTTTTGCGTACCGCTGACAGACATTAGTGAGAGGACTCAGGCCTTGCAAAATCTTCAGCTAGACCTGCAGGCCCGGTAACTTAGTCTACCTATTTATTGTTTATTTTTTATTTATTGCTTTACATAAACCTTTAAATATTACATCACATCATAAATTAATCACATTATCATAAGAGAATCAATTTTTCAATGAAGCAGAGTTCTTGTACACCATTTTTAGAGTTCCTCATCAATTGTCTCTCAGAGGAATGCTAATGCATAAATCTGTTTTTTGTTAGATTCATTAAAACATTCATGCCACTAAGCCTCTGAACTTAGTGATTGTCTGCTATCCAGTACAGGTCCCAAGATTTTTGTTCTTTGGGTTGTGAAGGCGTTGCAGAACAAGATTAAATGATTAATATTCTCCTCATGAGTGCCACAAAATCTACATTTGGAACTCAACTTTGCATACTTAGGCCATCACATGATCACTTCTTTGGTCTTAAACTGGTTTAGCCTAAATTTCATCAGTAGGTTTTTTTTTGTTTATTGGGAAATGATTCCAGATATTTATACAGAGTATTATATGCCTTTCCTTCTGCTGGCACATTCTTCATGAGTGAATAACTGAGTCTCTGTTTCTGTATTGGCCCATTAGTACCCGGCGTGCGCTGTACACCGGGAATACTACGTGTAGATTGGCTCTTTTCCGAGCCATACAACACAGTATTCCCATGTACGTTAGTGCGTCCCTGGTACTCTGTTCCCGGCGAGGGATGTGACAGCCCCTTAGCCAATGAGGAGGCTCGAAAAGGGGCAATCCCCGCTCCGAGACTCCCCATGGCTGGAGGCTGCCTTCGTTCCCCGCCGGGGACTCGGGTAAGTTTTTTTTTTTTCTTCTGCAAAGCCCCTTCCCCTCCCACCCAAACTATCCCCTCCCTGCCCTCCCAGCCCCACTTACCTTCTTTTTTTCTTCTTTTCTTGGGAGCAAACGTGCTGGAAATACTTCTGTTCCCAGCGCCTCCGCTCCCGATGGCCGCCATGGAAAGGGAAAACGGACTGCGTTTTCCCTTTCCCGACGGCCATTTATTTCACCTTCTAATGAGCCAGGGGTACTAATGGATATAAGACCCCGGCGGGCCAATACCGCCCACGGTAATGCCCCCAGCGCTTCATTAAGGCCCTTGCGTCGGGTCTTATTGCCACAATCATGTTCCCACAGTTTTTTCTTAACAGCATCTGGATTATTAATGAAGGTGTCATTGTCACTGCTTAAATGTTCAAGAATCTTTTGGCTGCATATTATCTACACTGACATTAGAGTTCGATAACTTATGCACATGCTCATGTAAAATCTCATATTGCGGCAGACCATTGGTCATAATTATTTTCCGAAAGATTGCGAAAGTATTCCAAATCTTTACGTTGATGAACAATAAGCCAAATTCATAACGAACAACTGCTGCAGGTATTCCTCTGAATATAATGAATGCTCTTGTGCAGAAGGTATTCTCCAGGGTGTCCCATCATGAAGCTGGACAACCCGAGGCATTTTCAGCACCAATGATCATAGCCGGCACCGCCTTTCTTGTTATAGAAGTAGTTGGTTGGTCTTGAGGAGAATTTTCCAAATTTGTTATTAATCACTGCGGCTTGCACTCATTTTGCCTTGGTTTTTTTCAACCCACATGTCATTTATACTTGTGTTAAGCCACATTCCCAGATATTTAGTATGTGCGACATTGCTCAAGATTTCTCCTCCTAATAGCCAGCTAAACTTTTTGCCTTTCTTTATGCAGTCTCTACTCAAATCCTGCAGGATTATTTTGTGTCACATATTCTAATGCACAAAAGTTTGTGCTGTAATCCAGTGGGGGCTTGATCCATCAGCACGAGATCGGCATTCAGCATCCAACTCAAAGCAGAGTCCTATATTTTAGGATCAAAGCCAGCGATGTCTTTAAAGGCATTACCAATGTTGGAAAGAAACGCATTGAAGATTTTTGAAGCAAGGGGGCAGCCCGGTTTAACTCCACAAAACGTTTTTATCGGTGCAGATAGCGTCCCGTTGGAGTATAATTAGTATGTTGATCTGTGTTTGTATGAAGATCCTTAACCATTTAAGTGCCAGGGCTTTTTGTGGTGATTTTGGTATGTGGCCATTCAATGCTCTGCCAAATTTGGCTCCTTTTTTTCCCACATTTAGGCGGGCCTCCTACAAACGGCTGCGTGAGGTACACCGCCCTCCATTTGGGGTGGGGGGGCCCCCAAAAATGGTGGGACTGGCCCCCCAGTGGGTGGGGCAGTAAGGTTTGGGCATCTCGCGCCAGATTGGTACACCAATGAGCCCCTCTGCACCAAGGCAAGTTTTGTAAACAAAGAAAAAAATGAAAAAGGTACACTACACTTTAGGGCGGGCTGAGGGGCACCCTAAACTGCCAGGTAATTTTCTAATGTAATGGGGGTGACCCTTTACCCCCACACCAAATGCAGGGTGGGCATCTCATGCAGCCCTCCCTGGGGTCAGATGCCCCTTTCTAGGAGCAGATATCCGCCCCCAGGGAGGGCTACAAGGGTTGCCCCCATTTCCCCTTGGGGTGAGGAGAGGGCCACCCCCCCTTTTCTGTAAAATATATCCCTAGTGGCTAGTGCCCCCCCAATCCCACCCAACATTCCCTTTTGTTGTTTTCATTTTTTTTGCCCTCTTCCCTGAGGGCAGATCAGCAATCCTTTGGGGGGCCTGCACACTAATTCCTGGTGGCCCTCCTCCCCACCCCCCAATTGGATGGGGGGGCACCTCATGTACTCCTGCCTTGGGGCATAAATCTGCCCCCAGGGATGGCTACAAGGGGTGGCCCCCCTTTCCACTTGGCGTGGGAGGGCCACCACCATTTCATGGGGGCAAAAGAATCCCAGGCACCCCACCCCCACCCCCGTTCTATTTTATTTTTTTATTTTTGCCCCATTCCCTGGGGGCAGGAGATCAGCCATCTGCCCCCAGGGTTGTGCACATGTGCCCCCATGCTTTGGGGGCCAGAGGGGGAGAGGGCTGATTACTTGAAGCAGCCCCCCCCCACGTCACAAACAAATACATGGTGGTCCAGTGGGTTGCTGGTCACGGATCGAGCGCTCTGCGCTGACCCATTTATTTGCTACATTTTTAATTTTTCATTTTCACCCCTGTGGGCAGTGATCTGCCTCCAGGGGTCTCCAGCGCTGTGGCCCCATGCTTTGGGGCCACAGGGGAAAGGGGGCCGCTTACCTAGTAAGCAGCCCCTCTCCCCCCTCCCCCCTCCCCCCGCGTCACAAACGGATCTCTATTGATCCGGTGACATTGCTGCTCACGGATCTGGCACCCGATCCGTGAGCAGATACACCACACAATGGGTATCGGTGGAAAGGGGAGAATCTTCCTGACTGGGGAAGTATTGCTTAAGCTATGGGGGCATTGTATTTGGAAGGCAAGGAATATGGGTACTGATTACATTTTTTCTTAATGTACTATATGCTAGAAAATATTTTCTTTTTGCTGCTTTCCCTCCATAGACATCGATGTAACCCCCAAAGCTTTGCTGTTTTGAACCCGACTGCCTTTTGGAGGCACTTAAAGCCTTTTTGCTTTACCTACCTTGCTAAACTAATCTATTTTGGGTGCTGATCGGTCCCTATGACTATCAGTGCAGGCGGACTCGGTGCTCAACTTTGGAATTTGTTTGTTTTAGCGCTGCACACACGATCTTACAGTAAAGTGTGGTAGGGATACTTTGTGTTCCTTTAACTCTGTCTATTGTAAGTCTGTGGTTACTTGCACGATGTGCCCAAGACTGACTGGTGGCAGTGTATATTTTTCTAAAGTGTATTACTTTCTTTATAGTCTAGCATGCACTTTTTGCATTTTACAGCATAATGCCTTTTAGAGTACCATATACTCATTTTGTGCCACAAGATTTCGACCTGTCCTTCGGCCATTTTATCTTTTGACTGTCTTCTTGTTCCGTCGGGGCCAGATTTGCCGAATGTGATGAGCCTTTTCCTCAGCAAGGCCTTCACTTACTTGGGCAAAACAGTGGTAGGTTTGTGGCCAGATGTAGGGGCTGGCACTGTCTGGCCCCAGGCCACACACTGGCTGAAGTCTGTTTCTGGGACGATGTGGTGGGTGAAGGCTCAAAATGATCTGGTACGACTCGGGCCTCGCCGCCCTGAAATGCAAGTGCAGAGCAGCTGAACGGAAATGGGGAGCTTCAGGTTCACCCTCTGACAAACTGGCCTGCCGCCTACTTCAAAGGCAATATAGGCTCTGCATCCTCTTAAAAACAATGGCAAAAAGTATACATTCAAGCCTGCATCTCCGCAGCACCTAACAAGGGCAACCTTTTTAAAATCTGCAAGGAGCTGGCCAATCCTACTGCAGTATCTTCCTCTACTACAACCACACAGGCCCTCTGCTCGGCCCTGGCCTCTCATTTCACCACAAAAACTCAGGACATCCTGTCCTCATGTCATATGCTCCCAATCCTCTACTTCTCAGGCCCTCCTTGGAGTCCCTTCTCCCCTCCACCTCCCCTCCTTCTCTTCTGCCTGTCACACCTGATTAGGTCTCCAGACAAGTCCGGCCTATGAAAGTCTCATCCAAACAGGTGTCGCCTTGCCCCTCCAGAACCATTAAGGACAACATTGTCTCTATCGCCCAATTTCTATTACTCCTTACCTCAGCAAATTCCTGGAGAAATTGACCATCTCCCAGCTAACCCTCCACGCTGATTCTTTTGGTTGTCTGCATGACAATCAGTCTGGCTTCAGAGCAGCCAGAGGCACGCAAACTGTTCCCCGTAACACCTGTGAAGATTTGCTCTCTAACCTCAACTCAAACTCTCCCTCTGTCCTCATCGACCTTTCTGCTGCTTTTTACACACTGAACCACAACATCTTTATCACCTGTCTCCGAGAAACCCTAGGGCATCGCGGATCAGGCTCTGGCATGGATATCAGCTTTCCTCTTGGACCGATTTCCCAGGTTGAACTTGGGTCCTTCCTCTCCTCTATCACACTCTCAACATGTGTTGTTCCCTAGGGATCTATCCTCTTGTCCTGATTTGTAAATGTCTATCTGGCTCGCTTAGCATACCTAATCTCTACCTTTTCTGCTAACTTTCAGTGTTATGCAGATGACGCGCAACTCTTTCAGGCTCCACTCAGCCTCCTTCTCCTCACTCATTCCTGACTCTGCTATTCAGGCATGGTGGGCCTCTAATGATCTCTGCCTTAATGCCAGTAAGACGGAGATCCTGCTCATTGGGACCCCTGCCCCCGCTTTCCCCTTTCACTCTGGCTGGCCGGCCGGCCGGCCTCCCTTGGGCCTGTGCCCTTACCCTCTTGTGAGGCAAAAAACCTTGGTCATGTTAGACTACACTCTCTCCACACCTCAGACATCTTCAGAAAGTACCATTTCGAACTGCACCTCCTCAGAGGTATTCTACCTTTTCTCACATTCACCCAGAAGCTCACTGTCTCCAGAGCCTTGGCTATTTGACTATTGCAACAGCTTCTTTCTCAATCTACCTAACTCTACACAACTCATCCAAAACAGGACTGCAAGACTTATCCTTGGCCTCAGGCCCAGGGTCCGCATCTATCCGGCTCTGAAATCCCGCCACTGGCTCCTGGTGACTGCAAGGATCCAAGTTCAAGACCTGCATTGTCCACAAGGCCTTCTCGGCCGGGGCAGTACTATTTACAACACTCTCTCTTCCTAAGTACCTTCCTTTCACAAGCCTCCGCTCATCTACTTCCAATTCTCTTCGAGTGAGTCTCTTCTCAAAGCAGAAACTGGGTTGTAGATCTTTCCTCTGCAGTTGCCTCCCTCTGGAATGGCTCCCTGCCACACTCTCCCTTGAGCCAGACCCCTTATGGTCCGGAAGATCATCAAATACCTTCCTTTTCTCCTTTTCCTTCTCTCTGCCACTCCCTGCTAACCTCCTTTTTGCTCTGCCTTCCCTCTGCTATGCTTCCCTTTCTCCTGCTCTATTTTGACTTGCTGCCTGGTGCTCCTCGGAGTCATATAAGGCACCTGCCTAGTCCCCTAGCACTTGCCTTCGGGCCCTCCTGCACTGGCACCTGGCCTTCCTTGCACTTCCGGGGCATGTTCCCCTTGGAGCCCCTACCTTCTTGCACTTAGCCCAGGGCACTGTGCCACTGGGCACACTTTGCCCCCTTCCTCTCCCCTGCACTTCTCGTATTGCCCGATCTAAATGATAGTAGGCCTAGTAAGATTGCTTGTCTTGTTCTCCCCCTCCCTGCCTGGTTGCGCCTTGAAACACTTAGGAGCATTATAACCGATCAATCAACTCCTTTCAGTTTGAATTGAGCCCATCCTTACCATTGTTGGGTTTGGGGGTGCTTCCAGCTCGAATCCAGGGTAAAAACGCCTGCAGCCGTTCGGCAGGTCATTGTTGGAGCCAAGACCACTTCTAATAGGAGCATTTGTTGAGACTTGATTGTCGTGAAGATTAGAGTGGCCTTGGTCCCAAGTACCACACAGGGAGTAATAAAATGACACACTATGCGATCCTTGAGGCCACAGGTGGGAGATGCAGGAACGCCGGAACCACGTAGCACTGGAAACCCCAAGGCCGCTCTAAGGCAAACAATTAGTAGTACAAACAATCACAGCGACAGTATGCAGAATGGACTAGTAACGTCCAGGAAGAAGCTTACCGAAGTGTAGTAGTAAGGTCGCTGCTAACCACACAGGAGCCTGAGATGTAGCTATGTGGAGGCGCCTGAGCAGCACCTTCAGATGATGGTAATGGTGACTTTGGATGATGATCGGAGTAGGCACCAGTTGCTGAGCCCACCTGCAGTTGTTGACGTGGAAGATTTCGTGATTGAGGTGAAGCAATCCAGGGAAGAACCAAAAGAAGTCTGGTATGAAAGTCCTGAGGTCAAAACAGCCAGTAATCCACAAAAAGAAAACCCCAAATCCGAAGGGTAAGCCAAAAGAAGTCTGAAGTCCGTAGTTCGAGGTCTGAGTTCGATTAATCCAGGAATCAAGATAGTAGAGCAAAACACCAAACAGTCGCAAAGAAAAGCTGTGAAGCGATGTGTGTTCGCGGGAACTCTACTTTTATACCTTTTGTTTCACAGTCACGTGATCGGGAACTCCTTGTCACATGATCCGGAAGCAAACGTGAATGCCTGACTCTGCCTGACCCAATGCGCCACGGCAATTGCCAATGTAGAAATGGATACAACTGGGATCAAATGTGACTTCTGCTGTGATGTAAGGTATGTACCCCAAGCTGCTCACGCGGCCCCCGTCCTACATGTGATGTTGGGATTGGACAGGTTGCAGGACGTGCTGCGGGGAATTTATCGGGCATGACCGCATTCCACTGAAGACCCCAAACTCGTTGCCAACCAGCATTGCCTTTACCAGTCCTCCAGTCCTGGCAAAGCCCTGCTCCTATGTTGATCCTCAGAAGGCCTTAATCGATGCTTCGAACTCTGGACTGGTGGGAAAAATCCGACTCGATTTCTCCCCCTACCCGCTTTAGGATCCTGCCCATGGAAGGCTTTGGAAGCAACCCGGAACCGTGGTGTGGCTTTCTCATGGGCTACATTGCTGCATTGGTAGTTTTCCCAAATTCGGCCTTTGTACGCCGCAGACCCTTGACTTTTAGCAAGCGCATCACTATTAAACTGTATCATTATAAGGTATGTTTAAACTCCTTTCTGCTTACATATTACTTCTCAAGTTGGTGTATTACTTTCTTTTATTCACTTTTCTATACTACAGTGTTCTATTACGGATATAACTTAACAAGTGAAGTATTGATGGTCTGTATCCACAGCACACCAACAGTGAATGTGCATATATTGGTAGTGTTTAATGCTTTACTTCACTGTTCTTAATTAAGATTTGTCCAAAATAGAATTGTATTTTGTATACATTCTTCCTAATATGTAATATGAGTGCTCTGTTGTTGCTTAACTGAACACTTCACCACTCTCATACTCTTGAAGTCTAAGCCTTACTGCTCGGTCACACTACCCAGATGTGTGTGTAGATGTTTGAGCCCTCCCCTCTTCTGCAGAATAGGGTGGCCTCTCAGAATTTGACCACAGGGCTCATTCTGGAAACCCATCTTAAGAGGTTATTCAACTTCAAGGATTTCAACGGTTTCTTTTACTGTTTTTCAGGTGCAAAATGTGGGGGAACCCACATTGAGGTCACCAACTGTATACATCTGTGTAGGTAGTGTTTCAGTGATAAATGCTTTATCATATCAAAATGCTTTTGATATGATATTTTATTTGTAACGCGCTCATACATAGGTGTTTCATATCGTTTCCTCATTACGTCTGTGTTGGTCTTATTGGAGAACTCTTTTGGGTTGACCGTTCTACTACACCACCCTCCTAGCCCCTGAGGTCTGACCTACTGCCTAGTCTGCATTACCTTGAGTTAGTTACTCTAGTAATTGACTGGGGTGGCAACTTGGAATCCTCCCACAGGGCTGGTTGTGAAATTTCATCTCGACAGTGCTTAAAGGTGGGGGGAGAGCCTTGACTAGTTATGTAACTTAGACCGTCAAGATAGTGATGAAATGACCCATCTTTGAAGGTGCCTTGTTACACATTCATCCTAGTTACGAAGAAAGTCTGTCACTACGTATCTTAAATGGTGGCACTCATGTGACAATCAGCCATATATTAAAGACCATCCCCTTGGGAGGGAAGGTTTCAACAAGGTTTGATGAAATAGAATCCCCACAAGGCAAGTTGGGGATTGAGTGCAGTGAGCAGTGCTGTAGAACATCATTACTTATGTGGCCTTCCTGATATCTTGTAGTACATCTCGTATGATCTTCTACCTCTATGATTAGGGCTGATGGGACTTTTAGTCCTAAACATATTAATAGTCCAACCATTCCGTATGCGGTGCAAAAATATCCTTTATCCTCCAGTTTCTGAAGTGCTGGTTGTTATGCCTGGAAATATTGCTTTTGTATTCACCCAAGTAATGTATTTTCCTTAAAGGTAGAACTGTTAAGAGTATTTGACTATTAATGCATCCTCCTGCAGGCTTCACAAAATCCACTCTACCACTAGCATTATTGAATGCTTCGGCCAAGTAACATTTTAACGGTAGTCTATCCTGAGGATGTCTCTTTTGAAATGTGTGTATGCACTAATTGCAATGTCCGCAACTGCCATCTCGATGGCAACACTGCACCAAGTTATTCAATGCTTTTGAAGCTTGTTGTTGAACGGGGTCAGGGAGTGGGGTTTTGTAGCATCTCTGGTGTGGATGTGTACTGAGCAACAAGGAGTCTGCCTGCCTAGGGATCGGCCTGCTTCTGATTTCTTTAGGATTTCTCACTCTTATCGAGGGCAAGACAGTTCTTATCCAAGACAGACCACTACACCAGCATGTACTATGTCAACAAGCAGGGGGGAACCCAGATCCCCTCCGCTGTGAAACCTAGCGGTCAGCATGTGGGAATGGCTCTGGAGAAAGTCATTTAACGCATGGGTGTCAACCTCCTGGGGGAATTCAACCTGGATGGAAGCAGACAGATTCAGCAGACTGGGGACGGACAGTTGCGAGTGGCATTTGAAAGACCTGGTACTGAAGGAGATCTTCCTCAGGTGGATCTTTATGCCTCCCGGGACAACAGGAAATGCCAACAGCTCGCCTCCTGGCAGGGGGCAGGGCTCTGGCTCCCTGGGCTACACATTCCAGATCTAATGTAACGACAGGATGGCATATGCCTTCTCACCCACACCCCTAGTCCACAGGGTGATATGCAAGATAAAGGAATTCCGGCACCTGAACATCATTTTGATAGCTCCCTGGTGGCCGGCAAGATGTGGTTCTCAGAGCTCCTCAGCCTTTCGGACATACCAACCATTCACCTACCGCTGGGCTCAGCTCCTCTCCTGGCCCAGCAGGGGGCAGGGTACCTCAGCCTGCTCCTCACAAGCTAGCACTTGCAGCGTGGTTCCTGAGCATGTCATGCTGAAACAATTAAGCCTATCCCAGGCTAACCTAGAGATCATCCAGGGTGCTAGAAGCAAGGCTACTAGGAGCCAATATAAGAGGTAATGGTCTAGATTCTGTCATTGGGCCGACTCTAGGGAGATCAACCCTCTTAAGTGCACCTTAGACAACATGCTCTCCTTTTCAGCACACCTTGTCCACTCCGGTGTGCCAGTGGATATATACTGCACCTAACATGCCGCACCCATCTGGCAACAATAGGGGCTCTTCTCCAACCCGGTGGTCAAGCGACATCTGGCAGGCCTCTACAGGCTTTACCTGCCTATAAAGAAGCCACACCTAGTGTGGGACCTTAATGTTGTGTTGGGTGCCGTGGCGCACACATCTTTTGAGCCTGTGGCATCCGGGGACATCCGGCTGGTCACCATAAAGACAGCTCTGCTCGTGGGCTTCGCCTCAGCTTGCAGAGTCAGCTATATCCAGGGACAAGACTGTCCTGCGGACGCACCCAGCGTTCCTACCCAAGGTGACCACCTCCTATCTCAACGAGGAAGTAGTTTTACCCCCTTTCTTCGCTGACCCCCAAGGACGAGCCTCAGAGGGTCTTGCACCGCCTGTAGTCCAGACGCGTGCTGAAATACTACCTGGACAGAATCAATGGCTTCTGCAAGTCGAACGCCCTGTTTGTCTCTTTCGGTGGGTCAAGGCCCGGTTATCAGGGCTCCATAGCAAGGTGGATGATTGCGGCCATCAAGGAGGCCTATGAGTGGCAGAACAAACCAGTGCCAGCTAACTTACATGCCCAATGCGGTTAGAGCCAAGGCCATGGCCATCGCGTTCCAACGGCATGTGCCATGGTAGGTCATCAGCAGGGCGGCTACCTGGGCCACCCCTTCGGCTTTCTGTATACACTACTGTTTGGATGCCGTCTCTAGGTCAGACGCAGCATTTGGGTAGGCGGTTCTAAGAAACCTGTTTTCTTAAGGAGGAGCTGCTCTCCACCCTTGGGCTACATTCAGTTCTAATCGCCCATACAGTATGGAGGAAAGGGTACTCTTAGTCCATAGTCTCCTTTCCTCCATAAGTCCCTCCATCCTCCCCCCTAATAATACTGGTGTCATTAGGCAATGTTAAATATTGTCGAAGCGTCATTGGGGACTGAGGAGTGGCACCAGTGGGCAAAACCAGGCGAGCACATGCTCCCAGTGCCGCACCCCACGTGCCTCTAAATTTAAAGGGGAAGATTTTTTTTCTGGTGAAAGGTTCCGTCTCCTGTCCGAGGGACGCCCTATACAGTATGGAGGAAACAGGGACTATGAGCTAAGAGTATGTTAGTCACTATGGTGAGTAGCTGTTAATTTCTGGGCCCTCAAGTCATTCTTGCAGCTCCAGAAAGGTCAAGTGGTAAGGATTTTCACAAACGACACCACTACCACCACAATGTTGGAAGCAGGGGGATCCCGATCACCTGCTCTGTCGTTTGACGCACAGACCCCATCGCACTGGGCGATCCTTTAGAACATGTTCCTCATACCCTTTCACCTAGCAGGTATAAAGAAAACCATTGTGGATGCCCTCAGCTGGGAGATTTGGTCTTGATCACGAATGTGAGATGCAGCAGGGCTAAGTGACCTGTCTGTTCAGTCAATGGGGTTGTCCTGAGATTTGAAACAGCAGCAAACTCCAAAATGGAAGCAGTTTGCCAGCAGGTTCCCTCAACTGGGGACCTTTGGGGGTGTGGGGGGCGTCTCGCTGCTCCTCAGCTCCTGCCGTACCTGCTCTCGCTGGTGAAGTCTGGCCCACGCCTCCATCAAGGTGCTCCTGGCAGTCATTTCACTATACATCGGTTGACCTACAAGGCCATCGTTGTGGTCTCGCAGACTGATCAAAGAATTCATGAAAAGTCTCTTTAGGACTTGCCCTCCAGTGAAAGCTCTGCCTCCGGCATAGGAGCTTAATGTTGTCCTTGCGAAGCTCATGTGTCCTCCATTCGAGCCTTTACACAATGTTCCTCTCAAGTTTCTTTCATGGAAGGCTGCGTTCCTGGTGGCGATCACTTCGACCAGGCGCCTCAGGGTGATCCAGGATCTTTCCTGCAAAGCCACCTACTTACCGTTACGCCCTACTAGTGTGGTGCTCTGCACTCATCACTCCTTAATGCTGAAAGTCCTGTCTGAGTTCCATCTTAACGAACCCTTGGTGCTTCGTTTTCTTCCCAAATCCGGTTTCGGCTGCTGAATGGTCATGGCCTATGCTGGACGTTGCTCATGCTTTGAAGTTCTATGTGGCCCGGTTGTAGTATTTGCAGAAGACGTCTCAGCTCTTTGTAAACTTTGTCCTGTAAATTAGGGGAAGACTGTTCAAGGCCTCCCTACCCAGTTGTCTCTCCGGCTGCATCATGCACTGTCATTGTCTGGCCGACAGGCTCCTACCATGATGGCCGAGAGCCCACTCCACCAGAGCCATTGCTGCTACAACAGCGGTTCTCTCTGGGGTTCCCCTGCTGGACCTTTACAGGGCTGCTACGTGGGGGTTGATGCACCCCTTCACAAAATTGTACTGTCGACAGGGATTCCAAGGAGGAGACCGGAGTCTGCCAAGCAGTGCTACGCAACCTGTTTGCTTGAGGTGAGTCAGTTCCGGGGGTAAGTGTTGTACTACTGTTGAGCCTTGCCACCTCCCGTGGTTTATTAATGCTGTATAATCATATTCATGACAATGTGAATCCATGCCCGATCCCATGCTGGAGAAGGAACATGTTACTTACCCGTTGCAGCATGGCTCTGGCATGGTTTCACATCCTCAATTAGTGGGGGGGGGGGGGAGGTCCCAAAACATTTTTTTTTTTTCCCCCATCGACAGCCAACTTTGCGCACAGCTACAGGCCGACTGGAAATGTATTTTCACCAAATTTGTGGCAGAGGGGGGCTTGGGTCAGAAAGCATGCTTATGTGTGTTTGGTGGAAATCGGACCAGTACTTTTGTTGCAAAGAACTGAAATGTACGTCCCAAATAATTAGTGATATCTGGGTCCGCTTTGCGGACCCATTTCCCTGTTCGCTCCACGGGCCAAAGTCTCATTGGCCTGCGGTACGCCGTGCGGACGGTGTTTGGCTGGAGGGAAGAGTACTGTGCATCAAAGGTTTTGGGAAACAACACCATTGTGTATCAGAGGACAGGGTTGTGGTGTGTGTGTGTGTGTGGCAAGCCCCTAACGCATTGTTCATGGCTGGCCCCTAACGCATTGTGTTCATGGCTGGACCTGTATGTAACTGTGTGGCCATTAAAAGTAGTCATATCTGCATCCGCTCCGGCGTCCCTTTTCCCTGTTTGCCGCGCAGTGAAAAATGTGATTGCACTGTAGTGTACGGTGACGTGTTGTGCGTGAATAGTTTTCGATAACACCAGCATTTTTCCGAGTGCAGTGCGGCAGCGAAAGTGCCTGGAAAACAGTTTACGGTATCTGGTGGTGTGAAGAAGGGATGGAAAGGATGGGGGAGTGAGAAGTGCTGCAAGTGATAAAATCTCATTAGATGAAGACTGTGGTATGCCAGCGGTATCCGTGCATAGTACGCCAATTTGTGGTTATCTCAATAGGCCAAACCTTATGTGGTCATTGCAGGCAGCCTTCGTTATTGCATGCCAGCTGCAGCAGCAATGTCTTTCTGTGATGAATGGTGGAAGGCACATTTGCCGAAGGGGCGAGCGTTCCACAAGACATGCAAATTTATAGATGGGGTGTGCTGTGTGCGATACGTCAGTAGCCCCTATAATCCTTTAATGCTGGGCTGCCTCCTGTCCACAGAAAAGTATGTCCACTGGTTGAAAAGGTTTGTCCACTGGTTGAAAGTCAGTGCCACATTGTCGCTTTGTGTGTGAGATTTGGCTGCATTGCACACATTGTTGGTTGCATGGTTGTGGTGATTGGTATAACATCGTACATTTGTCGGTGTATGGGTGGAGATGCTGCAGTGACAAGTCGTGTTCTGTGTCCACTGGGTGCACTAATGGAATAGTATAAATATGGAAGAGGTTACAGTGCAACTGGTTCTTACATGTGCTTGCGTAGTGTGCATTCCGTGGAATAGTATGTTTTCCAGTGCACTATGCAGTACTGCTTGTGTGCACGTAGTTCAGTGGAGAGCAGGACAAATGTTGCGATGATAGTGTTTGGTTGGCATTATTACAATGGTTTCTGAATGGAAGTGGGTAGTGGTGCCAAACCGTAAGCGGAACATGTGACCTTGCATTCCTGCTTTAGGGTGCAGAGGTTGGGTAGATGTGCTGGTGCCTGTGTTGCCTTTCTGAATTGTGGCACATGCCTACATGGCTTTGTCGTGGGTGTGGCAAGGCCTAGACTGTTGGGTGCATTGCTGAAGGCCGTAGGCAATGCACCCAGCAGGGTAGGCCATCATGACAGCCACCAGAATGTAATGCAGTCATGCACTTGTCAATCTGCATGCATGTCAGGTTGGTGACTTGTACGCAATGGTTGTGGAGGACATTGTGGACTTGGTAGAGCAGCTGAAGTAAGCTGCTAAGCATACAACACGATACGGTGCACACCATTGCCCCTGTTGCACAAAAGGAAGTCACATGTCAACATTTGCCTTTGCTATGGTTAGGCCCTTAGAAGACCCTTGCTTTAGGAAGTCCTGTAAGATATGGCAGCATGAAAGGTCGTGCTCAGCAGCACATATGTAAAACATGGCCAATGCACACAGCCTCCTACATACCGTTCACCACACCTGCACCCAACAGCCTAGTCCTTTATAACAGCCACCACAACCTATTGCAGCCATACAGTTGTCACTCTGCATGCATTTGAAGTTGGTGACTTTTACACAATGGTTGTGGAGGACATTGTGCTCTTGGTCGACCAGCGAAAGAGAGCGGCTACGCGTAAATTAGCATATGGTGTACATCATTGCCCCTGTTGCACAATAGGGTGCCACATGCCATCATGTGCATTTCATATGGTTTGCCCCATATAAGCCCCTTGATTTACGGAGTGCTTTAAGATATTGCAGCATGAAAGGACATGCTCAGCAGTACACATGTAAGCTGTGGCTAACATACACAGCCTCCTACATACCGTTCAGCACATCAATAGACCGTTAGGCAGCCATGTATTCAAATATGTGCCCAGGGTGAAAGCTGGCAGGCTCAATTGAAGATTGGGAGTGCAGTGCACACGGCATGAACATTTAAACATAGCGTGTATGATGGTGTCTGCATGCATTTAAAGTTGGTGACTTTTAAACAATGGTTTTGGAGGACGTTGTAGACTTGGTACAGCAGAAGTGAGCTGGTATGCGTACATTAGCATACAGTGTACATCATTGCCTCTGTTGAACAATAGGGAGCCACGTGCCATCATGTGCATTTCCTATGGTTTGCCCCATATAAGCCCCTTGATTTACGGAGTGCTGTAAGATATTGCAGCATGAAAGGCTGTGCTCAGCTGCACACATGCAAACTGTGGCTAACGTAGACAGGCTCCTACATATCGTTCAGCACATCCAACACAACGTTATGAAGCCATGCGTGCAAATATATTCCCAGGGTGAAAGCTGCCAGTGCACATGGCATGAACATTTAACCATACCCTGTACTATGGTGTTTTTTCTGTGGGGAGGGCCTAGCGCCTTGCATGCATGGCTGGAGTGGAAAGCGCAAAAAGTCGTCCTGCATCACTGGGGTGCGACCCTTGGCGAAGCGTACGTGCCACATTCTGCGTTTCTCCTCATGCTGGCGAATGGAAATGGGAGTATGGCCTTTGGCCAATCAGGTGCTCAGGGTGTGCGTCACAGGCAAGAGCACCAATAGGGAGAAGGACTCCTCCTGCTTCACTGGGGCGCGGCCCTCGTGGTACTTGGGGAAAGACACGTGCCACATTCTGCACTTCTCACAATGGTGGGCAATGGAAATGACTGTGGGGAATGTCCAATCAGGTGCTCATGGTGTGCGTCACAGGAAACGGCGGCAATCATTTGTATTTATTTGGCTTATATAGCGCTTTATACCAACGCACATTAACAACTGGATACCTTTGATACCTTTGATATAACAATAACGGTAACAAGAAGCACATTACAATTTTGATTCAGTCAACAAAACAGCATGTAGAGCAATATGACAGAGGGAAGGGGGAGGGAAGTGGAACAGAGCTAGGAGGGAGGGGGGTAGGAGGAGGAAGCAGGAAGGCTTATTCCATTAGTTTGTGTAGTGCGGCTGGCAAACATGGCAAGACACACAGTTTTCATCTTGGTTGATGCCTTTGTGCAAGATCTGGTCGTGTATGCCCTCCAAGAAGGCTTTTATGGCAATTTTGGTTTGGAGGGAATGGACGCTTTGTGGTGCAGTGTCTAAGTGTGCTGTTTCGGCGGAGTGCTTGTAGAATGTCGACGCATGGCCTCTTCGGCAACTGTACATGTTGTGCACTTTGCAACCTTGTTTTTGGGTTCCATGCCTTGTTCCCGTGTGTACTGTCAACTGAAGATGTTGAAAGCAGTGCAGCACATTTTTCCCACTGCCAAGGTGCTTTTCCCATGTATACCCCTGAGAATAATGTGGAAGTATTCCAATGATTCCTGTCGCCAGCCAGAGGTCAAAGGGGTCTCATCAACAGAAGCATGTGACTTCTTGAGGGCTGCTAGTATGTTCTCCTGTGATAATGAGAACATTGGTACTCGATACATAAACCTTTTCAAAGCAAATGGCATGTCTTTGTCGATCAGTGCCAATGACATTTTGTTTCACAATCTACAGGCTGCACTGAAGACCCTATCGTAAGAATGTGAGCTGATGTTGAAAACATAATTGCTTAAAAAAACGGCAAATAAGGTGTTTCTATGGAAGCACCGTTAAAAAGAAAAAGGCTCTTCTAAGAGCCGCCACTACTAACGACGCCACCTACCCTGGTTGAAAGTTATTCCCCCACTCCCGCACGTGCACAGCACTAAATGTCCATGAATATCGTGATAGTTGCAGGGTGGCATGTGTTAGATGCATCCCTTTTCCAGATGACGGCCATAGAAATGGGCCTGTAGAGGCTACGAGATTGGTCAATAAAGTTTCTGGGTGTAGTGTGTACACACAGACTGGTATCTGGTGTATTTGTCGACAGACATGCAGAGGGTGCAGTTATGGCTGTGTGTTTCACGAACCACAGCATGTGGGCTTTAAAGGAGTTTGAAATATATTAACAAAGTGAATGGAAAACGCTGTGCTGTGGCTGCTCATTTTGGAATGTATCATGTGGATGCGTAGTGCTATGGAGAACTTACAATGAAGTGACTGATTTTGGTTTGTCTGTGTGACACTTTGGTGACACGCAATCGTGCCGTTATTGTTCATTGTGGAAGCAAAATTGCACAGCATGTTACGAGTTTCAGTGCAGTTTGCGATGGAGGCACTGGCCCAGGTCAAACATTTGTTTCTGATCTCTAGCATGATGAAGACACTGATGTGGCTGCGTAGTTTTTTATTTGTTCCGTAAATGGAGAAAGCGCGGTACATTGCGAAAAAGTGTGTTTGTGCCTTTGTACAACATGTGCCAGTGGCGTACTTCACACATGAGAATATGACGTTTTCACAGAAGTTTCCACAGCTATAACGTTCATCTTACTATGCCTGCCATCCCGATTTCTGAACACTCCATCCAAATTGCCTTGGTGCCCTCCTTGAAAGTAGTGAACAGTAAAGTCTTGCTGCCAGTAGGACTAGGAAAACTCTCCGAACATTTGGTTACTTTAGTTTCCAGTGGTCGACTTGCCTTTCACCTCAGGAGCCTCACCTTTTATTCAGTTCCAGCACACACTACTCTGGAATCTCTCAGCAATTTACAGAAAAGGGTGGGTGGCTGTCCAATCAAAGAACAGCCGCGCTAGTAATGGCGAAAAAAGAAAAGGGCCAAGTTAGTACTTGGGTGACCCTGTTGTGCATTATCGGGGCTATGGAACTAAGATTGTCTGTGTAACATAAATGTCACAGGAGTAGAGAGAAGGGGGATACTAAGTATCCCCTTGGCACTCCACAGGAGGAGTGTGCAATCTCAGACAAATGTTTTAGGAGAGATACTTAACTTATCTCTCTAACCTTAAGAACTGTAGTTACTCTAGGATATAGGAAAAAAAAATGTTTGCTGCAAACTAAAAATACATATGCTTTAAAAGGGGATATGGAGGAAAGTAGACACCATAGGACATTAAAACAGTACAGCCTTGTACTAAGAGTGGAGTTTCGTACTGTCTGTTGTATGGTTTTACAAAGCCCTTAGCTGGAGTTAAGAAAAACCGTCAAACACTATTGAAGGAGGCATTATTTATAGTTAACACCACTTTTCATTTATTAGTATGCACTCCCTGTGGGAAAAGGCACTTGAAAGAAAGCCTTTTGGGTGGACCCATGCTCCCTTCTGTGCATGTGGCTGACAAGAATGTATTCATTGGTAACATTAAATATTGTAACTTGAAAGTCCGGACATCCCATGTGGCGAATCCTAATATGTTAAATATATGAAACTGTTGTCAACGAATGTCCCAATATTGTGACTGCCCAATATTCTTAATAGGTTATTCAAAGCGTCAGCCAGTTTGCGCCAGCTTCATTAACAGACTAATGTGTGTCAGCTGTCAGATTGATTATAGTCTATGAAACTTAGGATATCCTCGGATTGCTTCACATTTCTGTGGAAAAACCAAGGGTTTTCAAACAATGGAGCATTAATCTGACAAAACTACCATCCAATATTGCCTATTAATGGAGTTCACGTCATTGCATGTACGCAAAGCTGAATTTACGTGGAGACAAACTCTAAATGGGCACCAATTTAGTGGAGTAGAACAATAAGGTTTTGAGTAGTGCCTCAGTGGCTGGGTTTCGCAGCCAATTAGTTGATGGCAAGACCACGTCACTCTGAGCCAGGGGTTCAACCACAAGCGCTCTCCAGAGAGTGGAAATGCACTAGGTCACTTTCTATTACCGCTTCTTCCTTTTGGGTCTGTTATTGGGCCCTATGTTATCCAACCTTTGGGGGAACTCTGGAGAGTTTTGGCAATGTGTCACCCCCTTGTTCTCACTAGGTGTTATGTTTATGTAGTGTAGGGTGTACTTTTGTACTAGTCATTCTGTTGTGTAGTGAGGTGTGGGGCATAAGGTGAATCTTCATGTGTTGGCATTTTTGCTCCTCATTTTTCCCCACCACTCCACTTTATACGTATTGTGTCTACCCCCAGTATTGGGCTTACATTGGGTATTGGGAATGTGCAAGGTCTATGTTGTGCATTACCGATTCGATACAT
This sequence comes from Ambystoma mexicanum, assembly GCF_040938575.1. Taxonomy (NCBI): domain Eukaryota; kingdom Metazoa; phylum Chordata; class Amphibia; order Caudata; family Ambystomatidae; genus Ambystoma; species Ambystoma mexicanum. Next base: position 51,311,074 of record NC_090935.1, on the reverse strand, counting down.
GCAGTTATGATTACCCCAAAGTACTGATTTGACCCTACAGCTATTCCACGTGTGAGCTTTTATATAATAGTGTTTGTTTTCAGTATACCACTTCAATGTTTTCTCTGGGGTAACTATGGGAATAACTGTACTTCACTACCACCCAAGCTTTTCTTGAGTTAAGTCTGACTGCTAATCCGTAGCCATAGAACAGGGGCGCCTGATTGTCTCTGGCCCTCTGGGCAAATCTGCAATATAATAAAGAAGTAGGGCCAACTAGACCAGAGATGACAACTATTATTTTAAATCATAATAGCATAATGTGTATTGCACAAATACATAATCATACCAAAATATATACAATTTATATAATCATTGGGCTCCACAACCCAACCAAAATACATCCCTCCATGCACAATTCATTCACAACTCATTCAGGTCATCATATACACAAAGTAAAACACTCAATAATTTTACAATGTGCCCCTCTGTTATTATTCAGGGGGTTCAGAAAACCGTTGTCGACATGTTTCGGTTGAGTTCTCTCATCGAGGATGAAACCATCACCTCATGTCGTAACTTAGTAATCAACCTTCTTCAAGACAGGAGAGCAATCGCCATTCCTGCGTTGCCTCTCGGTAAAAAGAAAACAGTGGGGGGAGGTGTGTGTGGCTAGGGAGCCTTAGAGTTGTCATCTCTGTATGTTACTCAAACTATTTACTTGTATTACAATTACAGCTATTTTAATTAACTGCATGGTACCCGCTCACCTCCTGAGTCTTTCAGGGACTGGTGAAGCCGGTAAGGTGGAATAAATCCTGACGTGAATGCTTCCAACAATGGCGCTTTACGTCATGTCTGCCCTATAATAGAAAAGGACATATGCGTTTAAAACTGCACTATGCACTCCCAGCTGTGATAATTCACAATTAGTGGGTTGGTACTCACTGTTGTACAAAAACAAAGTGTCCTCTTAGGGCCCAGTAAATATATGGGGTCAAGTAGCCGTGCACTTTAAATGCCTGCAGAGGAGAGAACAAAACGTGTAGAATATGTGTAAGCTGCTAATGCTTCAATATGCAGGTGCCTATGCAGATTCAGCAATGTTGCCACAGATCTATTTCAAGATACACAGGTGCTTACTTACTTATAGCCAATATTGGCATTTGTCTGCACTGTGGCTCTCTGGAAAATAAATGTCAGTGACGAAATTTCCCATAAGATTAATGGCCGTAAAACGCTGTCTAGTCCTGGCCGAGATGCTGCCAAGGTAAACACAGACACAGAACAGAATGTTATCTATCCGCTCTCCATACATTGTGCACCTCGGTGCCATTCTTTGTAGTGTATAATAATTTACTTACCTTATTTTGCATCCCGGAATTATGGCCAAAACACTTTTTTTTACAAAGGAGATCACCGATGGGTGTTGCGGCTCACTCTACCTCTCGAGATTGTGTGAGACAGACATGCACTGTAGAATGCTGCTCTGAATTGTGGGCTTTGTAGTGCGCATCAGAAACACAGAGATGACAACTCTTATTTATTTTCTTTGTAGATCTAAGGCTCCCTAGCCACACACACCTCCCACCACTGTTTTTTTTTTACCAAGAGGCAACGCAGGAATGGCGATTGCTCTCCTGTCTTGAAGAAGGTTGATTACTAAGTTACGACATGAGGGGATTGTTTCATCCTCGATGAGAGAACTCAACCGAAACATGTCGACAACGGTTTTTTGAACCCCCCCGAATAATTACAGAGGGGCACATTGTAAAATTGAGTGTTTTACTCAGATTTGTTTAACGCACCACTGTGATATAAACAAAATATCACTTTTCTCTATCTTTGTGTATATGATGACCATATGAATGAGTTGTGAATGAATTGTGCATGGAGGGGTGTATTTTGGTTGGTTTGTGGAGCCCAATCATGATTATATAAATTGTATATATTTGGTATTATTATGTATTTGTGCAATAAACATTATGCTATTATGATTTAAAATAATAGTTGTCATCTCTGCTAATCCGTAGCTACTATTAGAAAGTTTGTTCGGTCCCTTGATTGGAAACCCTGCATAACATCTAGGATAATGTTTACATCCCTCCACAAGGAGCTGTGAACCAATTGCTCTAACAGTAATACATTTGTTCACGGGACAAGCTGTTATTTTGTTATGAAGTTTAATGCAGTGCCAGTCTCCAAGAAAATGGCATAGTATGTCTGTACCCCCATTAACCAACCTGTAGTTTATGGGAGATCTTTTCAGATGATATCTGTTTGTTCCATCTGAAAAGTAGCTTCCTTGACAAGCTGCGTCTAGCTTAAACATGGCAATGCATTAATAACTGGCTTTAAGTGTCCATGGTGAAGTAGTGGCAAGTTCTTCTCCGATACTAAATTAAATTACTCTCTTTAAACTAGTATGCTTGGCACACAGGATTTACACAACCGCCAAAGGGTTGCTGCAAAGATGTACTCATACCACTCACTGCAAACAGACTGCACAGAGTAAATAAGTGGTTACTGCGCCTTGAATTATTGAATCCGCTAAGGCAAGCAAATCTTGTCTGCGCTATACAAGTGTTATACCCACCAGTGCCCCATTAGTTTTGTGCTGCAATCTTTTCTTAAAGGAGGAGAGAAGCAGGCACAATTGAAACAATTCATTCACTTTCATAGCAATATGCATGTTTTTCACCACTTTTTCTTATGCTGTCTCTTGATTTTATCTTCCTGCCACTAGGGCTTTTTTGGCCTTTCACCCGTGTGCCAGTCCTTTTTTGGTAGCGCTGCTCATTCCTGTTTTTCTGCCTTTCCTTCTAGATTGAAGGATTTCCTTCCCAAGGAGTACATCAAACAGAAGGGCGAGCGCAAGATCTTCATAGTAAGTGATGCCGAGAAACATTGTAGTCTGTGTAACGAGTGTTGTGCTGGAAATAGCTAATCATTTAGTGATGTATTGGGGAAGATTAGTGTCTAGCCTGGTTGGTGTTAAATAGTTCATTTTAAGGGCTGCATTTCGATTGTTGGAGCTGAAAACATTTGCTGTTGTGAGGATGTGATGGGGTTTTATTTTATTAGTATAGTTCTAATGGTATCCTTTGTATAACCTTGCGCAGAAGGAGTTCCCAGTAGCTGCATATGTTGTGGTTGACGAAATATAGCAATGGCTCATTGGCTTAACTTGTTAGGATGCACGATTCTCAGTCATACCTTCAAATATGGCTGAGAAGCAGTGATTTAATTATTCGGGTACTTATTGGTGCCAGTGCAACATCAGCTGTAGGTCCTATTGCCGTAATGTTAGGTAGTTGTCAATGCCCCTCTACTCAGCAGTTGGCAGCACCATTGGGACATCTTTAGTTTTCCCCCTGCCTAAAAGCCCCACCCTGAAAATGTATCCTGATCCATTGGGAGCTGCAAAGCCTGTGTATCTGCACGAGGATAGCATATGGATGTCAAGCATAGTATAGCCTGCCCCCCCCCCCCACAGATGTCTCCCACACCTGTAGGGATCTGGGGAATACAAAGACCTGTTCTTTTAATCTTAGTGGAATTCATGAATGGACCTATTGAAGCCCATAATGGAGATTACCATATAAATGAGCTTTGATTAGACACATTCTGCATGTTTTCGCCCCCACTTTGACTTATCTTCATAGTGTTTCACAGGCCATACACGTTATTGAACTGTCTTATTAACGGTAACGCCCCAGAACTAGAGTATTAAATGAAGAATATCTGGTGGATAGATAACGTGGGAATCCTAGATGTTACGGTATACACTGTTATGATCTGCACTGACCTATAGTCAATCCATTGGCAATTACAGCTGAATTTGTATAATACTCACTGATGTAGTTTTGTTAATTGATGCATAAATCAGTTGCAGTTGATTCAGAGCTAAAGGAGGCCTTCAATTATATGAAAAAGGTTTCGGCAGAAAAAACTTCAAATAACCCACCATTGTAACTTGCCACGATACTAGTGTAGAATTGTGTTGCAGTTGTGCAGGTAGTCACGAGCCAGATGTAGTCATTGCTCAGCTTTATGTCCGCGTGGATTTTGTCTTACAGGGTTAATGGCAATTTGTAATTTTTTGGGGCATGTTGGGTATAGGCTCACTAGCCAGCATGACTATACATCGAAGAGTACTTAGATGTGCAGAACACGTCACTGTTCTCAATACTGTTGGTAGTTTGTTTTCTTTTATAGCGATTCATGTCAGTGGCGCTAACCATTTACATGCTACTCATTTTATCAGTGTTGGAAGCACGAAGGCTCATACTTGCTGCAGGAATAGAACTTCTGACGAACAGGCTGGCCCCTTATGTGAAGCAAGTGCTTACCTTGTGAGCTACCCAACCAAACATGGTCTGGTGTCAGTCGCTTCATGACGCTTGCTGAAAAGCTGTGGTTGGTTTATCATTTTGCTAACGAGCTGGCATATTCTCTGTGATCCATAAAATGTTGAAATATTCTTGACTACTCAATGTTCTCACATTTAATAGGGTGCTTCACTTTGTACCTGCAGCAGACACTATTCAATTCACTTTCGATCGGTGTAAAAAGTACTCTTTCCTATAAGGAAAGTGGATGCATTACAATATTCTTAGTAATTCATTCTGTGGTCTAGTGTTTTCTTGATATTTTCTGGCAAATGCCTTCTAACTCGAAATATGTAGGAATTCCTCGGAATTCTGAGACTAATGTGATTGATTTGATAATTACATGCATTTGTGTCCTAAAAAATTATTTGCTTTTCAAAAAGTGGAATAAATAATCATATAGCAAGTATCTTAATGCTCCATACAAGAGTGAGTTGCCCTTCGAGTGTGGAAACTCCAGTATAGTGAATGGACTAATCTCTGTATGCTCCTTCCTCGTAGACCTGATATCGGGTTATATCATGACTGTTCTCTAAAGTGATTTGTGTTCCGTTATCAGGACAATAAACCTCTGAAACTGATGTTTCGGCCCCTCATGCTAGTAATGAACAAATATGCTCTGGTGGTTTATACATGATATCGATCACAACAATACAATGGAAAGCACTGTCGAGTTAGATCCCTTATATAGTTGTAGCCTTGTTCGGAAGTAGTCTTTGGACATATGTGCCTGGTGTGCAGGCCCTTAAAGCCGTGGTAGTAATATGGCCCTCGTGCACGGAGTCTTATTCGACAAAGCACAATGGGGGGTCGAATGTATTGTAGCCACTTTCAGTGTACTAGGAAATAGATGTGATGTTAGAATGGGCTGTATTTTATAGGGCTTTGTATACATATAGCAGTGATGAAGCAGTGGGGTTATGACAACGATGTAGAAGGTGTCATATGCTGTGATGGCTTGTTGAGATCTGGCGCTCATCTAGGATGGGCTTTGTTGCAGAGATGTTGGCAAGGATAGGGCCGTGATGTAGGACCCTTATGTCGTCTATGGTATGGACGTAGCCCTAGCGATGAAATGAAATGCCTTTTGGGATAGAGCCTCAATACGGAAAGCCCTGCTGGTGCCCTGAAGCAGAATGGAGTGATCTGTGTTCTGGTGGTCTCAGTAAGGATTTGGATTAACTGTTCTTCATGGCTTAGTATAGGACTTCCCAAGAAGGGTGCTCTGCATAGAAGGAATGGGACATATCCCGTATACTGACCATGTCTATGCTCAGAATAGGTTTTTCGTGCCACATATCCGGCTCTACGTTGACCTGTGATCTGCAAACCCTGGCTATGGAGGGAAAGCTAGATTTGATAAGTTTCCAAGTTTAAACTATGACTCGGCATTGACACATTTAACACCAACAATCCTGTCCATTTTAAGGCTCATAAGAACTGTGCCAACATGAGTGAAATTGAATCCAAAGCGCGATATGTGAAGCTGGCCCGCTCCCTGAAAACCTATGGTGTGTCCTTCTTCCTGGTCAAGGTGAGTTGAAGCAGCTTTTCAGAGCGTTAAGAACCATTTTCTGTTTGTATCTCATTGTGCAGCCTGTCTTTCTGTCTTTTGTTCTAATAATTTGTGTTGTACTTTGAGCTTGCTGCCCTCGTGGTTCCCATTTAATAGTACTACATAGAACTGATTTGACTATTTCCTAGCTCAGTGGCACTCATTTGATTTGCTTCGGATGATTGTCAGGCTGTTCAGCTTTATTTTCGACGTGCGCTCAGACTGCTGCAGCAATTGTTCCAGTCTCTGAACTATCTTTTTGTCTTTCCTGGTCATCGTCCTTTTGTTTGCTAGTATCTGGTCCATCTCTTTACTTGCACTTTAACCTGCATTTGGTCTATGTGCATGTTGGCCCTTTGTACTGTCTAGGCACTTTTCAGTTGAGTGCCTCACTTGGTGCCCATCGGCCATTTACAGCTTGTCCACCTTTGTTCCCATGTGCAGGAAAAGATGAAGGGCAAGAACAAGCTGGTGCCGCGTCTGCTGGGGATAACTAAGGAGTGTGTAATGCGTGTGGATGAGAAGACAAAGGAGGTGATCCAGGAATGGAATCTAACCAACATCAAGCGATGGGCTGCCTCGCCAAAGAGTTTCACACTGGTAAGAATTGGTTGTGAACTTTACCTTTTTTTCCTATTCCAGTAGGATAACTTTGTTCTAATTATTTTAGGTCCCAGTCAGGGATCGAATTTGATGAGCAGGAGCTAAACCCATGCATGTTGGAGGGCCCTGTTGAAGGTCGGGGAGATGCCAGGGAAATTCAACAAGGGAACCTCCGGATCGTAAGGAGTCTCCAGTCCTATCCTTTTTATAGATCCTAGACCAGGCGTGAGTGGTGGAACGTACCGGGTCAAATGGACAGGTCTTTGTAGGTGGAGTTGAAGATAACAGAACGTATATCGTTGGGATGGGCAGTTTTTTTCAAGGAGTACATGTGGAGCCGTGTTCTCGGGGTCCAACCAGTGCTTCGCAAATTGTGCCTGTGCAGCGAAATAATACAATTAAAATTCTGGGGCCGCAATACCGCCCTGTGCGTATGATTCCACCATCGTAGCCGAGCCCTGCCTAGCCGTCTTCCCATTCCAAATAAAGGAGGATGCGAGTGATTTGAGTTTCGTAAAAAAGGGTTTTCCGGGCCAAATCGGGATGTTGTTGAAATAGTATACAAGTTTAGGCAGGACCACCATTTTAAGTAGTGCCACTCAACCGTATAAGGACAATGGAAGATTAGCCCACAACTGGAACTTGGTCGTTAGGTTTAGCAATAATTCACTGTGATTTTGTGTGTATATCGTTTGTTTGTCCCTGGTAACCATGATTCCCAAATAGCGTACCTGAGTAGGGGTTAAACTCCCTTATCTCGGATAGGTCTCCAGTGTTCGAGGCAAAGGAAATATGTCGGACTTTGGGACGTTGATTTTGTATCCCGAATAATCCGAGTACTAATGTATGTCTGACAATATATGTTGCACATTCTCCTGTGGTTTCCGGACATACAGTAGGGTATCGTCCGCATATAGTGATATGATCTTTGGGGGGGATGGTCATCCTAAAACCTCTGTGCGTGGTTCTTATGAATATATTCAGCCATTGGTTCTATAGTAAGTGTGAAAAGGATAGATGAGAAGGGACAGCCCTGTCTAGTTCCCCTGTGTAGCAAGAATGTGGAAGAGAAGGTGTTATTATTTAGGACTTTGGCAGATGGCTGAGTATACAATAGTCGCACACATTTAATGAAGTAGTGACCGAGACCAAATCGCCCACATACCAGAAAGAGGTATGTCCAGGAGACGGAATCGAAGGCCTTTTCGGCGTCTAATGCCACAACCGCCGCCTTTGCAGCCGGGTGCCATCACGCAAAACAAACGCCTCAAGTTCAGGGCTGTGGATCTCGTGGGAATGAATCCAGCCTGGTCCGGGGGTACCAGGATTGACATGTAAGGTAGGAGTCTGGTGGCTAGTACTCTAGCGAAAATCTTCGCATCAGTATTTATTAAGGAAGGGGGTCTGTAGGAGGCCATGTCTTGTGCCGGACTATGGGGTTTCAGGAGGACCGTGATAATTGCTTCACGCATTGACTCCGGAAGGACACCCCGGTCCATAGCTTCCTCCCACACCTTCAACAATAAGGGGGCTTGTTTGTCCTGAAATTCCTTATATAATTCAGAGCCCAGGCCATCCGACTCGGGGGCTCGACCACCGGACAGGGATTTAATAGCTGCGACAAGTTCCTCCACTGTGATAGGTTGATCCAGTATGCTGCGTGTCTCAGGGGTTAATGTTGGGAGGGCTAGGTCATCTAGGTACCTGAATGTGTCTTCCTTGGTTTTCACATCATGATTGGAGTATAAAGAGTAGAAGTCGGCGAATGTGGAGTTGATGTCCTGTTCTTTATTAACCATCACCCCAACCGGTGTCTGTATGCTGGCAATGGGATTGTGATGTCTATCGGCTCTAAGCATATTAGCCAGGAATCTGCCCGCCTTATTACTCTCCCCGTACCTGCGGGCTTTAGCTGGGGCAGACATATAGAACTTCCCTATTGGCCAACTCGTTGAATTCCTTAAGTGTAATATGAATTTTCAACAGTGTACCTTTATCTAGTGTGGTGCTATATTCAGTTTGTAACAAGTCTATTTTGGCTTCGGCTATACCCAGTTCCTTGCGCACTGATTTCAGCATGCCCGTGGACTTACCCAGTATGGTTCCCCAGATCCAGACCTTGAAAGTCTCCCACAGGGTGGCATAGGTGCTCACCGAACCCTCATTCAGTTCCAGAAATTCCTCAATCTCGGTATGTAAGGCTTCACAAATATGTGGGTCTCTCAGGATCCCGGGGGGCATCCTCCATCTTCTAGCAAGAGGTGGGGTGTGATCCAGGTTAATGTCGAGCGTTATCGGTGAGTGATCTGAGAGGGTGCGAGGTGTATATCACAGCCAGAAACCGTCCCAGCCAGGGACAAATTTATAAGACAGTAATCTATGCACGAGTGGGAATCATGGACAGACGAGTAGAAGGTGAATTTCTTCTCATCTGGGTGTAATGTACGCCATGCATCTATATCTGTCTGTTCCATCAACTGTTTTACGACCAGTGCCGCTTTGGAAGGCGCTCTGAGTGGTTGACTATCTAGGGATTGGCCAAGTATTGTATTAAAATCCCCACCCCAGATTATTTGTGCCTCCCCCGATGCGGACAGCATATCCAGTATTGTACAGTAAAATTGCAGGTCGTCTACGTTGGGGCCATACGTGTTAATCAGTATTATCTGGCGGCCTGCTATCTCCCCCCCACACCAGTGCATATCTACCTTGAGAGTCTATCTTACTAGAGCGATGTCTGAAGCTCAGCTTGGGATGTATAAGTGTCAGTACTCCCCTAGATTGAGCGGAGTATTCCGTGTGGTATCTGTGGGGGCCCCATCGTGGCAGGAACTTGGTGTTAACACTACCCAATGCATATGTTTCTTGTATAAAAAGAATATGGGGGTACAATATATGCTGCAATGTTCCTCGCTTTAACCGGGTTGTTAAGCCCTCGGATATTCCCGGATAGTAGTTTAACGGTTAAGCCTTTGTTAGCCTGTGTCATAGGTGTACCTCGAGTCGACCATATGCCTGTTGTATTGCCACATTCTCAAGTAGTGCGGGTTCCCGCTGCAAAACAGCTCTGATTTTAATATTATAACTTCCCCAAACAGACCTGGCATATTGCCAGGGATAACCCTATCTCTATTTCCCCACCAACCCCCACCCGCATCATCAACCCCAACTCAATGTATCCCTTGAACCATAACTTGGGAAGTTTCCTGGGGGTGTAAGCCGTACTCGCGTTACCGCCATTCCAGGGGCTCACGGCCCTACTACAAACAAGTAGTAGCCAGGGCCACCTCGTCGCCCTCGGCTTTAAACTTTATACCTGTGCGGCATGAACAGAAGTCCGTCAGCCAGCGGGGTCTTCTGGTTCCTCAGCAAGCTGGGGTGGCAAATTCTGATTTAATGCCCGGTCTCGGGCAGGCAGGGGGATGGAGGCTTCGACATATGACATGGCTTCTGTAGGATTTTCAAAGAAATGTGCTCGGGCTCCATGTTGAATTCTCATTTTTGCTGGGAAGACGAGCGCATAGGGAATCTGACGTCTCAATTGTTTCTTAACTTGTTCATAAGACCTTCTTAGTGTTTGCACATTTGTCGAAGTCAGGATATATATGTTTCCTGTTCTCGTAGAGTGCCTTTTTCCCTGAACAGTCTCAGGATAGTGTCTCTGTCCCTATAGTTGAGGAGACAGGCAATTATCGTGTGGGGTGGTGCTCCAGGTCTGGGAGGAGGTGCTAGGGCATGGTGGGCACGTTCCACAAGGAAATGGTCTGAGAAGGAGTCGGGGACCAGAAGGTCTTTCAAAAGGGATTCCACTTGGCATTCCATGGACCCCCTGCCAAGGGTTTTGGCCACTCTGACCAAACGGATGTTATTCCTTCTGGACTGCTGTGTAACCAGCGTTAACCTGTGACCAGGAGCTACCACTAGGGACCATGGATCTCTAGTACAAATCTGACTGCCACATAAGATGCAAACATAACTCTTTGTCCGTTATTTATGACCCTGTATGCTTTAAATGTCATATAGGTGTGTCCTAATGATTATCCCAAATACACAGTTAAATCCACATAGGTGTTTGTTCAGTACCAGTTGATGTGTGGAGCCAAAGGTAGCTCCTGGTAGCTGTTGGTGTCAAGCTAACCCAGCTCTTCTAGGCCACAAGCAGGAGCTAAATAGCTGCCAGCTCACCTCAATTTGTAACCATGCAGTATGTGCTAGACAGAGTGGCCTGCCTGCTGTATAGTGGAAAAGAGGTCTCGGGTGCAGATGAGTGGGACTAGCTGGTGGGTGCAGCCTGTGTGGGAGGAGACCCAGGGAGAGAAAATATGCACACCACTGCAAGATTAGGGCAGATAATCATCGGGACATGGAGAAAGATGATGCATGGAGCCATAGTGTGGAAGCTAATCCTCAGCATAGAGCTATAGGATACACACAAGGTATAGTAATCGTGAGCTTTGAGGGAAAGTGAAACTAAGCCACTGTGAAAGGCACAAAGCAGTCTCTATTACAGGGACACATGGAAGACACAACTTAATTTAACAGAGTCAAATGCCACTAAGATTACAGTACAGCAAATAGAGAAATTACACTTTAGGAGCTGCAAGAGAAGCTAAAAACGTCTGCAGGAGTAGGTACGCAACAGCTGTAAACGGAGCAGGGTAACTAACACGAGTGAGGGTCAAAGCAACTCAACTCTGTCGGGGGTAAAGAAGAGATTTACTGTTCTCCAGCATGGGGTCTGGCATGGATTCACATGCTCATGAATATTCCCCGTCGTCAGGCTGGGAATCCTCGGTAAAGAAAAAACCAGTATCAGTTTCGTTTCTGATCTGTCTTTCGTAGTAATAACCAATCACTGGTCTCTGCGTCATACTGACCACAGCCAATGACTGCCCTCTACCTAAGCACCGCCTCTGGCAGCCATCTTCAGATTTTTACCGCACGTTCATGTGTTGGGATCCTCGTGCTATTGCTCTCGAGCGTTAGTGCTATTTTTTCGCGCTTTTTACAAAAACTTCGATTCTTTCGGTCAAAAGAGCCTCAAGCTCCACCGATCCTACATCCGATCAACGGGGACCCGTGTCGGATTCATCTGTGCCCCTCAAGGGTGAAGATCTCGTCGAGCTACACTTCGGAGGACTCCAGAAGCTTCTCAGGCCCTGTCTCGGAGATGGCCCAGGAGAAGGGAAGCTCGACGCCCGGAAAGCTGTTCAGGGTCTGCCCTGGATGCCAGCTGCAGAACGTCTTCAAGGAGGACGAACACTCTTTCTGCCTTTACTGCCTTCATGAGGACAAGACGCACGTGGAGAAGGACTGTGCGTTTTGCGGCAACATGTCGGAACGGACCATGAAGGACCGCCATCAACGTCTCGCCAACTGGCTGGAGGGTAAGAGCCCGTCTGGCGAGAAGAAGAAGAAATCCGAGCGGTCTTCTAAGACCTTTGAGGGCGCCCCGGCGACGGGGGCCCAACATAAGGCCAAGCACCGCGAGTCCGCTGGCACCGGGAGCGCCGAACGGTCGGGCTCTGAGGGCGCCAGGCAGGGCGCACCCTCCCCGGCACCATCAACCACGAGCCAACGCTCTGGGTCGGGTAAGAGGAAGGCCGAGCACCCGGCGAAGCTCCTGGAGAGGCCCCGGTCGAGCTCTAAGGCAGAGGAGGAGCGTGGCAGTGCCCCCTCCCTCAAGGATAAGGCGGTGAGCGCACCTAAGGTGGTGAAGGCCTTGATCCATCCGACCAAGCCCTCTATCGAAACGGTCGCGGCGGCCCTGGCTCAGCCTGTGGTGGCTGCACCAGTGGTGGCGGCCTCAGGGCCCAGAATCTCCCTGCCTCCTCGGAGGGAGTCTTCCTTTGTGCCCATCGATAGGACCCCCGTGAAACCCTCCGTGGGGAAGAAGGGGGGGCAGGGCGTCGTCGTAGAGTCGGCCTCAACCTCAGAAGAAGAACTGATCGAGGTCTTAAGCCACGGCCTAGGCGTGGAAGAAGGCCAGCCCGTCGGAATGGACCCCGACGCAGGTGACGACGACGACATCGTCGAGGATACCAACGGGGCCCCTGCTCGCCCGTCGGATTCCCCTCTGCCAGCGCCGCAAGACAACTCGGCGGCCATTTTGTTGGCCATACAGTCCTTATGCTCCGAGATAAGGACGAGGCTACCGTTACCGACGGAGGAACCTCTCCCGTCGGGGGATCCAGAACCGGGACCTTCTGGTGTTCCCCCTACCAAGAAAAGAAGGATCCATCCACCACCTCCTTTTCAACCGTCCCGCCCCTTCCAGCCCTCCTCCCCGTCCACCCGAGGGGATGATACGGGGACTGACACGGCAGCGACGGGTACGGACGACGAGGCATACGACGAGGATTTTCCGTCGTCGCCTCCCACCAGGGCCTCTCCGCCCGACGAGATCGGATCTTTCCACTCCATGATCTCCAGGGCTTCCGAGCTTTTCCAACTCTGCCCTGAGGAGAAGAAAAAGGAAGGCTTCCTTTATCAGCGGCGCGAGGCCAAGAGGAAGACGGTCCTCGCAGTGCCTCTGTTGGACGACATTTGGGATGAGGGCCTTTCCCTCCTCAAGAACCCTTCCACGACGCCAGCTAGAAGAGACCGGTACGAGAAAAAGTACCGGGTCCCGGACACGGCCCCCCTATGCCTCCGGGCGCAGCCTACCCCGGACTCCGTCGTCTCCGCGGCAGCCAGGAAGAAAGCGGGGGGGGGTGCGGCCTCCACATCGACTTCCCCGCCGGACGGCGAGGGAAAGAAATTGGATACTATGGGGCGTAGAGTCATCTCGTCGGCAGCGACGACGATTAAAGCGGCCAACGCCTTGGCTATCGTGGCCCGCTACGACAGGGAGCTCTGGTACAAGATGGCTCCTCTGCTGGATTTTCTGCCGGACGACAAGAGGGCGGAGGCCCTTGAGATCCTGCAGGAAGGTGAGGTGGCCTCGGACCACGCCATCACCGTGGCGACGGACATCGCCGACACTGGATTCCGCTAGCTGGGCAACGGTGTTTGCCTTCGACGTCGTGGATGGCTCAAAGCTACGGACTTCCGGCAGGACGTCCAGACCAGAGTCCTGGACATGCCCTTCGACGGGAACAACCTGTTTGGGAAGACAGTGGACGATTCCCTTCAGGCCATCAAGGCGGATACTGAGACGGCCCGGGCCCTTGGAGTCCTGCAACGACGGACGCCCTTTCGGAGCGGCGGAGGCAAGGGCGCCTCCAAAGGTTCCGGCGGCGGTTTCGCTTCCTACCGTCAAGCGGCCCGCTCGTCGTCGCAAGAGGCCTACAGAGGACGAGGCAAGTCTAGCGGACCCCGCCGTCGTCGCCAAGGAGGTCAAGGCGGCAAGGCCGCGTCCAAGCAGGATTGAACCGGCCTTGGGGTCGGGCCCCCACCGAAGCACCCCGGTGGGAGGCCGGCTGGCGGGCTTCGTCAGCGTGTGGGAGTCCATCTCCACCGACCGTTGGGTGCTGGACGCCCTGGCCCGGGGCCACGCGCTCGAGTTTCAAAGAAGGTGCCCGCGCGTCCCCCCCCGTGGCCAGAAAAGAACTTCACGTCCCTCAACTTCTCCTGGAGGTAAAGGCGATGCTCAGAAAGGGCGCCATCGAACTCGTCCCAAAGAGGCTTCGGGGCTCCGGAGTCTACTCGAGATACTTCCTCGTGAAGAAGAAGACGGGAGGATGGCGCCCCATCCTGGACCTGCGACGTCTGAACAAGTTCATCAAGGCGCAGAAGTTCCGGATGGTCACCCTCCAGCACGTCCTGGGTCAGCTGGAGGAAGGAGACTTCCTATCATCATTGGATTTGGAGGATGCCTACTTCCACATTCCCATCCTAAAGGGGCACCGAAAATTCCTCAGATTCGTGGTCCAAGGGCGTCATTACCAGTTCAAAGCCCTTCCCTTCGGACTACGGTCGGCACCCAGGGTATTCACCAAGTGCCTCGCACCGGTGGCGGCGCAGCTGCGCCGCGAGGGGATTCACGTCTACCCCTACCTGGACGACTGGCTCATCCGCGCCAAGACGAGGGAGCTCGCCGTGGTCCACACGGCAAGGACCGTCCAACTCCTCACGGACCTGGGATTCTCCGTGAACTACGCCAAATCCCACCTGGTGCCCGCGCAAGTCGCACTGTTTCTGGGAGCGAGGCTCGACACAGTGTCTCTTCTGGCCTCCCCGTCGGAGGAGAGGACCAGGACCATCTTGGGCAAGGTGCAACGGATGTTGGTGGCCGACGCGGCCAAAGTGAGGTCCATCAAGTCCCTCCTCGGGATGATGTCTTCCTGCATCTACCTCATTCCCATGTGCAGGCTCCGGATGCGCCCGTTGCAAGAATTCCTGGATGCGCGCTGGATCCAGACGACGGGCAGCTTCGAGGAAAGGATCAAGCTCGACAAGAGTTTCCGACGAGCGATACGGTGGTGGGGCACCCGCGCGCATCTGACGGCGGGCATGGACTTCCAGACCCCAGCCCACCAGGAGACTGTGACCACGGATGCCTCCCTGGAAGGGTGGGGAGCGCACACCGAAAATTTGCACGCAAGGGGACTATGGCTCCCGACGGAGAAGTCCCTGCATATCAACGTCCTGGAGCTCCGTGCAGTGTTTTGGGCCCTCAGGTCCTTCCTTCCGTCCCTCAAGGGCAAGGTGGTGAGGATCTTCACCGACAACACCACCACCATGTTTTACATCAGGAAACAGGGCGGAACCAGGTCCCCAGCGCTGTCCAAGGAGGCTCAGGACCTGTGGCATTGGGCCGTCGCCCAAGGGATTTTTCTGGTGCCGTTTCATCTGGCAGGGATAAAAAACACCATCGCCGACTCACTCAGCAGGGAGCTACGCTCGTGCCACGAGTGGGAACTACGGCAGGATCTGGTGGATCGCCTCTTCCGACGGTGGGGCACACCCCAGATCGACCTGTTCGCGACGGCGACGAACACCAAGTGCCGGAGGTTCGCCAGCAGGTTTCCCCAGACGAGGAGCATGGGCGATGCTTTCTCGTTCCCCTGGGAGGGCCTGTTCCTCTACGCGTTCCCTCCATTGCCTCTGCTAATCCGGCTCGTCAACCAGCTCAAGAGGTCACGGTGCAGGATGATCCTCGTCGCACCTGCGTGGCCGAGGCAGATATGGTTCCCGGACCTTCTGGACTTGTCAGCGTCCCCGCCGATCAAGCTGCCGGCGGACGCGGATCTACTCTCCAGGGTAGGAGGCGCCATCCTCCACCACGACCCGAAGTCGCTGAACTTGCAGGCCTGGCTCCTGCAGCGCTAGAGTTTGGAGGATACGACATACCGGCCGATTGCAGAGAGGTTCTTGCAAAGGCCAGGGCGTCCTCGACTTTTAAATGCTACGGACACAAATGGAAGAGGTTCTCTGTCTGGTGCCACGCACAGAAGATTAACCCTCTACGGATTACGGCTCCCCAAGTACTGCCGTACCTGCTGACGCTGGCCAAGGCTGGTCTGGCACACGCGTCCATCAAGATTCATCTTGCTGCGATCTCCCGATACACCAGAACCACGGGGCGGACGTCCTTGTGGTCTCATCGTCTGGTGAAAGAGTTCATGAAGGGACTGTTCAGATCGTTCCCGCCGGTGAAGGCTCCGGCCCTGGCGTGGGAGCTCAACGTGGTGCTGACCAAGCTCATGGGACCTCCGTTCGAGCCTCTGCACTCGGCCCCGTTGAAGTTTCTATCGTGGAAAACAGATTTTCTTGTGGCCATCACCTCCGCACGACGAGTGGGAGAGATCCAGGCCCTTTCCTGCAAGGCCCCGTACTTGACTTTCCACGACACGAGGGTAGTGCTCAGGACGCACCCCTCCTTCATGCCCAAGGTACCGTCGGACTTCCATCTCAACGAACCCTTGGTGTTACCTGTGTTCTTCCCGTCGCCTTCGTCGCCGGCTGAGAGGACTTTGCACTCGCTGGATGTAGCTAGAGCGCTGAAGTTCTACGTGGACCGCACGAAGGGTTTTCGGAAGACTTCACAACTCTTTGTGAACTTTGGACCTGTCAATCAGGGGAAGGCTCTCTCGAAGGCTTCCATCTCCAGATGGCTCTCCGGCTGTATCATGTACTGTCACCGGTTGGCAAACCGACCGCTGCCTGGCCGTCCGAGAGCCCATTCCACCAGAGCGATCGCAGCTACCACGGCGTTCCTATCTGGTGTGCCCCTGCTGGACATATGCAGGGCTGCTACGTGGAGGTCGACGCACACCTTCACGAAATTCTACTGCGTCGACCGGGATTCCAGGGAGGAGTCCAGGGTCGGCCAAGCAGTGCTGCGCAACCTGTTCGCCTGAGGTGAGCCTGGTGAGGAGGTAAGATGCTTAATGTTGAGTTGATGTGATGCTTAATGTTGAGCCTTTGCCACCTCCCGTGGTTGTGCATGTGTGTACTGCTATGTATTCTTTATTCATGAGCATGTGAATCCATGCCAGACCCCATGCTGGAGAAGGAACAAGTTACTTACCTGTAACTGTTGTTCTCCAGCATGGGTCTGGCATGGATTCACATGCGAACCCTCCCGCCTACCTCTCTGCGGCTCTTCACTTGGTCATACTGCCACTTCACGTGCTTCCAAATGTGAAGATGGCTGCCAGAGGCGGTGCTTAGGTAGAGGGCAGTCATTGGCTGTGGTCAGTATGACGCAGAGACCAGTGATTGGTTATTACTACGAAAGACAGATCAGAAACGAAACTGATACTGGTTTTTTCTTTACCGAGGATTCCCAGCCTGACGACGGGGAATATTCATGAGCATGTGAATCCATGCCAGACCCATGCTGGAGAACAACAGTTACAGGTAAGTAACTTGTTCCTTACATGTGGCAAGGACCAAAACCACTAGAAATAGTTCACACAAGTACATCACCAGTATATCGATGAGGGATCCAAAAGGAAAATGGTGACGCAATGTTGAAGTGCTTGATGGCAACCACAGGTAGTGGTTTCCAGCACAGCATAAGACATGGTTTTAGGAGACTATTCTTACTGTAGTACAGTGCGCCTGGTTGACCGAGTGAAAGTAAGGAGTCTCCACATTACAATAAGATGGACTCTATTTAGTAGCTAGGCCCAAACATGGCATGGCTCTCTGGTTCTACTTTGTTAGGGGGAATTCTAATTTCTGTGCTAATTCCCTTCAACCTTAGAGACCCTCCAGCTCTTTGCTGGACTTTAGGACTTTAAAATTTTAACCCTGGAGTGGGTGGGCCTCTTTCTCATTCTCTCATGTGGTTTGACCTGATGTGGATTATGTGTTTCCTTTGTTTCTGGAGTCCGACTAACTCCATAGGTATCTACTTTTTGTATGGTGACACCCAGCACCTTCAGTGCAGTATCACAGAGAAATCCTTTAGATTTCTCATGAGCTTTAAATACCTTTTGTCTTGTGTGAACTACTGTTCCCAAGAATAGTAAAATGAAATTGACTTTACTTGCCTTTTCTCTTTGTAGGTCCAGCACACACCATCTTATGTGGACTGCTACAGGGTTACCTAGTAGCCCTTTATCCTACCTACTTGTGTAACAGTTTGTATGTTAGCCTCACTACTTTAAATGGCTGGTGGCAGTGGTTTCATTTTCCTACCATTGTGCTTTTCATCTGCCTCAGCTGCAGTATAGCACCCATGGGTGACCATTTTGTCAAAATGGCCTGGTCTTCTTTTTTGCCTTTTTCTGTTCGTAAGGTCTTTCTTGGGTTATACTCTGCGTGCCAAGCCAGGGTTGAGGCCTTTGATCATTTTTCCTTGGATGGGCTTCAGAACTGAAACCTGCCTCTGGCTCCGGTGTGTCTGGTAGGCCGAAGGTGAGGGAGGTTCTCAAAACTCCCCTGTCCTTTGACGATGAAGAAACTGAACGAAGCTGGCTGCATCCTGCTGGTCCTTTGAATTGCCCGTTGAAGCCCTGCTGCTGTGCTGAAACTCCTTTTTCTAATCGACAAGAAAAGCTCCGGAAGGGACGTCTTCTTCCCTTGTGTTAGTGGGACCTAGCCCCGAGACGAACTCCACTGGACCATCACTGAACTTCTTTGCTGCTGCAGGAACCGAGTGCAAGGGGTCGAGAAATCCGTAGTAGAGTAACGGCTGCAGTCCAGCCAGAAACTCCAGGAGTCTCTTACGGACCCTCCAGAAGCAGGACGACCTTAGCTAGAGTCCCCTCACCAGAGTGCATGACTTGAGGAGTGAAGGAAGCCCAACCAGTATCCAAGATCTGTGGTGGTGCTGTTTACCACATGCTGAAACTGCAAAGTGCTGCTGATCCGAAAAGAGCCCATAGCTGCCGACAACCTCCAAATTGCTGCTGCAGGAGTCCTCCAGACGTCCTCCCTCGTGGGGATGATGAGCTCAGGAACCCAGGCTCTGCATCGCTGCAACATGACAGAATCCAGCTGGACCACTCTTCCTCAAACCAGTTGAGAGTTGCAGTGGCCACTTTGTTAGTTGATTTCAACTCTGCTTTCCACAAGCGTAACAGCTTGTGACCCTACAAGTGATTTCTACAAAATTCTCTAACTCTCTAACTTTTTGCAAGACTTATTAACTACGAAGTGCCTCAGATCCATACACTGTGCTCCAACTGACTTTGGCTGTCCTGGCTCCCTGCAGACTCTTCTAGTCCATTGATATTTTCTGGCCGTCAGAGGTGATAACTTGTTTTTAGACTGTTATTGCTGGGAACGTTTTTATCTAGACTTCATTGGAAGATTTAAGTATACTCGCATGCCCTGAGAACCTGTTTAACCTTTTTCTTTCCTTTAACCCTTCATTCTGCAACCTCAGAATCTGCAAAGTGTACTAGTGATACATTAATGCCCTTACTGTCCTTGTGAATGAAGTCACCTCTGGGTGTAGGAAGTGTGTAAAAAGCATCTCTAAAGAGTATCCACTTAACTTCTGCTGATTTTGAAAAGGATTTTAAAGTATATTTGTTTGTTACCTATCTTGCCCTTTTTAAAGAATGCTTATTTAAAAAATTGATAAATGTTTATAGCTGACCCCTTGAGTATAAGTGTCACTTGGCTACTTGTATTTGTGGATTTCATAGTTGCAGCTCACATTTACCTCTTGAGATAGGCCTCACTGCTTAGTCACACTACCAAATTGTGTAGTACAGACTTATACCAAAAGGTGGGTTACCTAATACCAAGCAGATAAGTGTTGTGTAGTCTCACACAGTGTTACTACATCAATTATTGCCTAACCTACTCCACACACCCTTCCGCTCTGCCCCAATATTGTTTTTAGGGGATTGCAAACCTCTGCTGATTCAGGAAGAGGGAATAACTCACAAGAATCCAACTTGAAAGGCAGCAGAAACTATTTCAGTCTTAAAAGCTACAGATTGGATAAACCAATGGTTTTAGCAGGAGAATTTATAGTGTCATTTTTTTTTTTAGGACTTTGGAGATTACCAGGATGGTTATTATTCAGTGCAGACGACGGAAGGGGAGCAGATTGCACAGCTTATTGCTGGCTATATTGACATCATTTTAAAGAAGGTGAGCGCACATCCAGCGTAATGCATATTTGAGACTTTGCTTGGGGGCATCTGAGAAGAGATCCTTCTTCAACACCTGTGTAGTTGCAGCATACACAAGCATTCTCAGATTGCAGATTAATGCTGCATGGCACAAAGTATCAACCGCTTTATTTTTAATAGGGCTGTTTGGATTGATAGTGCAGCGGCCTCTAGTTGCTAGGCAGGGCTACTTGGTTCACAGTAGCAAGCTTTCATTGCTGTGCGTTGTGGTGAAGAGGGTGCCTTTAATTGCCCACCAATTGCCTTTTAGAATGGCTTGGAGACGGGAATGTCTGGGATAGCTGAAGCCCAAACAGATTTTGTTTTCCAATGACCGGGAAGAAGATGGATTTTGCTCTGGGACAGCAGCAGCCTGGTGAGCTGTTGCTATGGGATGGCGGCAGCCCCTGTTGGTGTGGGGCGGCAGGGGATGCGGGGGGTTCTATGGTTCTAGAAGTGTTCTGCCTGGATCTCTTGTTTGCAGTGCTGGTCTCTTCTTCCTAGCAATGACCTTGTGTCTTGTTCATACGCCATTGCATAGGGACTAGTTTCTCTGCGTCACATAAGATGTAAAGGATAAAAACCATTCATGTATGTATATTTCACTGTGCATTCAAATTTTTTAACTTTGCGTGTTTTGCTTTTTAGAAAAAAAGCAAAGATCACTTTGGCTTGGAGGGCGATGAAGAATCCACCATGCTGGAAGACTCTGTGTCCCCCAAGAAGTAGGTGAACTGTGTCTATCTATATATATAGTATGGGGCTCTTGCTTCTAGGCTCCAACAGTAGTATGGGAATGAGGTACTCCTTTCGGCTCCCGTGTACTTGTAATGCTTTGCCTGTCTGATGTGTCCTGAGCCTTATGGTACGGCTTGCCATGTTCTGTGGGACGTAGGTATGTGTTGCATCTTTTTCAGTTTGTTGCAGGAAACGGGGTTTCTCAAGCAGCAGCAGTCTCTAAAACATTTGGGCATGATTTTGGCCTTTTCAGTGTAATAATCTGGAGTGCAATTGAACATATACTGGGATTGTGCTTACTGGTAACATTCTGGGAATGTTCAAATGGGAATATACTGTGGGATTATTAGGGAGACTGTACTGCAGTCCTCTGTCGAGTGCTTTGGAAGATAAACCTGTTAATGGTAAACAGGGTGTTCACAACTCTTTCCTACCTTGTGCATCAGTAAATGTTTCACTGTCAGTGGGGTGGTGAGTTGGTAGTAAAGAGCATTTTAACAGTCTTCGCACACCATAAAGAAAAGTATACAAACTAAACTATTGAAAATATACTTTATGTAATGAAAATAAATGGCAACCAACCCCATGCCTATACATTCAATGTTGGTTAAATCAGTATGTGATGCCTTTCAAAGTCCACACATTTAACCATGCTCTGGCGACCTGGTTTACAACCACCCACATAATCATTACATTGCACAGCAGCAGAGGAGCTATTTATGCTTGCTAATACTAGATTCGGCACTTCTGCTGTAAGTGGCAACCCTTCTACCAAATAGCCAAATAAATCATTGCATTTAGTCTGCCGTCCCAGGTGCCACCACCCTCCCACCGCAGCCTTTTACTCTGCTCTCCTTGACTGCCGTGGAGTTGGTGAGGGAGAGCAGGTTGCGTGCCATTTCATTTACAAGTGATGCTTACTAAGAGCAGCCTCGTCTGGGCGTCTGTCGATAAGGCGGCCTTTCTAAGGACTATTGTCTACCTTGTTTTGGCTGGTTCTACTGGTTAGTATTGGTATGGCTCTTCATATTTAGTGGATACTCATGTGAACAATGATGGAGATAAAAACTTTGCCATCTTGTTGGGTGTATTGTTGGAAATGGAAATTCCATTGTTTTTCAAGTCCTATGGATGGGCACTGGACTCTAGGGTATTTGGGGAAAATGCATCTGGTCTTCTGTATCCTCCTGTTCTTCCTCATTTACCGTACATTTTAGCCTGTTATGCCAGAACTATTGAAAACTAACTTCGTACTAGATCTTTTTATACTGCTGGATTTCTCTTTTCGTTGTATTACTGACATTCTGATTCAGAAGTATAACCCTGCTACTATCGCTGCCCTCACTTTTTACAACTCCTCTGGCACCAGTGGGGGCATTGATATTTTATTCCACCCTCAGTGGCTGCCTGCTCCACTCATAATTTCTCTCCTCACTGCTGCTTCTTTTGAGTATTTATCTTTTTCTTCACCCCTTTCCTTCGCTTTTCTAATTCAGTATTGTCCTTGCCTACTGACCACATTCTATGAAGAAGATACTGATATTATGTTATCTTTAATATCACCTTTAGTCCCAATAATGAATGTGCAATTTCTTGTGGCTATTGACCTTTCTAATTTGGAATCTCTATGCTGTCCACTACTTTATACCACTGGATAATGAATTGGGAACATTTGATTGCGCTTCTGTTTTTACCAGCTTTTTTGTTAGTGGCAGATCCCCACTGCCCCCTATCTCTCCTATACCCCTCACTGCTCTCCTACCTACTGTACTACCCTTAAAATCAATGTATGTGCCCTGAGATGACGTACCCCCATTAAAAAAGCTGCAAAAAGGCAAATTCATCAATACAGTGAAATGGCCCTGATCAGATGTGTGGGTTCCTCATGTAATCTCTTGCTTCTTCTCTCCCCTGCCACTCATCTAGGCGGCCATATCCAAGATTTGATCTTTCTCTCCATAGCTTACTAATTTGGTCATTCGGTCTTCTACCTTTGCTCTGTTTGCGGATCACTTTCTGATCTCTTCCACCCTTTCTATTTTATGTGGTGTTAAGCCAAAAAAACCTATTTTTGTGATTCCTGTGCCACATTTCGAGGCCCCTCAACTTTTTGGCACCCTGTCTTTTTTTGTTCATTGATCTTTTTGGTGATTAGACAGACTTCTCCTGAGGTCTCCCTGTCATAGTGCCTTTTTAACATATAAAAGGCATGTTATTGGGTCACCCCTAAGGGACTCAGACTGTCAATTTCTGTCCTTGGTTGTTTTATATCACCTTACACGTCTTGGGCAGTAGGCTGGTGGCAGCTATACTTTAGTTTTGGCTTCACTAGGGGTGCAAACCATTTTACTGCTTTTGTGGCCCAATATTACTTTTTTAATCGTTGGAGTACTAAATACTGCTCTCAGCCATTTTGTGTTTCAGGGCTTCCATTTGTTTGAGTGAACCCAAAGTCGCCTAAACAATGTCTGTTTTGACCACAAGTCTAGGTCCATGGACTAGCTTCTTTGTGGGCTCAAAATAACCTCCATATTGGTCGTAACTGGTTTAGGCCTTTTTTGGTCCCTGGTCTAGCCTGACTTCCTGTGTAGTTGGCTTTGGCTGAGTGGTGTCCCAATGACCAATCACTATGTTTGGTCATTAAGAGATTCCCAAATTGGACCCTGGTGGGAGGATTTTGGCAGACCACCCTATTTATGTTAAACGAGGAAAACACAGAGGTCAGCCAGAAACCAATCAGTCAAGGCTTAGTATCAGGAAGGATGTGAGTGGTCTAGGGCTACAAAGAGTCCACATAGAGCAACACCAATAATTCAGGTTAGACTGTATATGACAATAGTTATTTTTTAGACCTTTAGTTAAACATTAAGCATATAAGTCACAGTTAAGTATTACCACACAAAGCCTTACGAACGTTTTTACACATTCACCATTGGGAAAATAGTTGCATATGAATTAGTTACCAGTGTTCAACAGGTGAGTACTCAGATGCATGGAAATGGGTAGGAATTCAAAATAAGCACAAGTACAGC
The DNA here is from genome assembly GCF_040938575.1 of Ambystoma mexicanum. Lineage (NCBI taxonomy): Eukaryota > Metazoa > Chordata > Amphibia > Caudata > Ambystomatidae > Ambystoma > Ambystoma mexicanum. The sequence continues at coordinate 51,287,253 of NC_090935.1, read as the reverse complement.
TTCCCTCAATCTTATGAAGTGAAATGCTAAAATCGTATGAGGCCTTGTGGCCAAAAAGTCACCAGTTCCAAAGTAGGCGTTTCAAAGTTGGTGTTGAGATGGATTTTCAAAATTGGCCTGGTAAGTGGATTTTGGGAGGCCACCCAATTTATGTTGGAACACAGAAACAATGGGAGTTTAGCTAAACCACATTAACGTTGTGGGGTGAAATAGCCCCTAAAAGGTCATACCTGAAGGCTGGAGTCAATGGGGGGACATGCCACGCAGTAAAAGACCTGTTTTTAGTTAACATAGAAATCGGGCCCTGCGATGTCAAAACGAAAAGGAGCGAATGTAGGCGTCAAAGCTTGGAGATGCCTGAAAATGTTTGTTGCGCCATAGGAGGGGAAGACATGAGAACTTTTGTAAAAAGTCTGGAAAAGCTGAGACCCTATTGGCAGAAACGGCTGTGTCCAACATGTAAATAAGTGCCAAGATTGTGTGCAAGCCTGCACAACAGAAAGGAGCTTTCACTGTGACAGGACTAATTACGTTTAAAATTCATTTTTTATTTTTCAATTAAAGATATTCTCCTTAAGAATGTTTGCAAAAGGTGCAGCAGAGTTCTGTCCATAAGGAGCCCATAACAGAATAATCCTTTACGTTAGAAGTATCTACAAGGAAATGTGAAACTGCAACGGAATGAAAGGTTTCACGGCTGGAATTAACAAAGGACATTTCAAATTGGGCCTTCAAATTCAGCACATTGAGTATTCGCATTTACAGCTAAAATCTTTAAATATACATTATGCTGCCCTTCTGTGATCACTGTTTGCAGGAAATTACTTTTGTAAGGGTTTCCATGTTCAGATTGTGTGCATTTTCTAAGGTTGGATTAAATGTAAAATTTTCCGAGGTCCGTTGTCGGGGGGACGAGTGAGGAATCTCCTGCCCTCCAGGTTTTATGACTAAAATTGCTTGGGTCCATCACAAAAACTGCCCTTAGCTTGCAACTAGCTTTTGACGCTCTTGTAGTGTGAGCTAATCTAAACAAAAGCCTCTCTCTACGTCGGAGCTAAAAACCAGATCTCTTCATGGGTTGGGTGCCAGGTTTAAGGAGGGAGCCGATTTCACATTGTGTGAAATGGGAGACATGCATTTCATCATGTAATATCCATCCCAAAATATTCATGTTATGATTTATGAAAAGCTGTCAGAAAGCTGCATCTGGTGAGCTGAAAACTATTTTGGGGACACCAACATACCAAAAGTTAGGAAAAAATATTATTGTGACCTCTGCATAAATGTGAGAAAATGTGTAACGGGTGATAAATATTCTGCCCCCTGAATGCCAGATTTGTCAGTAATATAGTTCTAGCCTAAACGAGAAAGTAATGTAGCTTTGCACCAATAGGTCGCACAGTTGTCAAACAAGGTTTATGCGATTCACAGAAAAATATAGTATCCGAAAATGCTGCCATATGTGGCATACCATGATGAGAAAGGGAAAAGGTCATAATGTGAGATTTCCATGTGCAAAATCCAGATACAACCCCCTGTCCTAGTTAGATGATTGATGGGGTATCGTCACTTGGCTACCCAGAAAACGCCCATTTTCTCTGGACTGATCGCCCCACAGATGGGAGGGAACACTTAACCACTATTCTATCAATTGTGCCAGAAAGATAACACATCTGTGATGTCATTTGCTTTATAAATAGATAAATGAGGACTCTCCCTACCAAATCTTGATCTGTGCAGCTGCCAAAATCTGGAACCATCCTTGCAGAATTGCGTCTAATCTTGGAGTGAAGCCAGGAGCTGGAGTAGGACCTTTTCAGCGGACAGAGAGGCCTTGACTGACTCCTCGATTGTCCCTGCAGTGAAGCCCCAGCACCCCCTTGATGTGCTTAAAGCCCTTTTTTTGTAACTATAACCCTCCGCCCCCCTCCAGCAATAGATTAAATAAGCTCTATCCTCTTTAGCATTGCCATAGAGATTCCCCCATGGAAAATCCCTTATCTTATTTGTTTGTGTAATTCAGTCATTTTCCTACTACTTATTTGTGCTTTGTAGTAACTCTCCCATTGACAAATCCTGTGTTTGGTCGTGCATTTAAGTCAGTTTTCCATTAAACAAAATAATCTTATTTGCCTGTTGATTGTAGTCCTTCTCCAGTTGAAAGTCCTTTGTGTGCCTGTATATTTCATTCATTTTCCTGATGAAGAATCCTTTGCGTGTCTGTGCATTTCATTGACTTCCCAGGAAAGAATCCCCTCTTGCTTGTGTAGATCACTAGTATATTTTGCTCATTACATCAATTCACCAATTTATTTCATGGGATAGGGACAGTTGGAATTTGAAACAAACGCTCCCTTCCCAGTGTCTTTAGTCATTAAAAGAATAAGGCACTTTCCCAAAGAATTAAATTCATTCTGAGCTACACACACCTTTGTCTGGGTTTAAATTGTGTTACCAAGCAAATTTCTATTTGCATCTGTTATTTTCAACCCAAACCAATTTTATTATTGCAAGTAATCCCTTTGTCCAGAGTCTACTTCTGTGCCCCTGTCATTTTAACTAAAAACCATTTTTCCTATGAGTTCCCATTGCTTAAAGCATGCCTGTCATTTGCAGCCTCAGCAAAAACGAGTGTGATTGCATTTCTCCAGCATGGGGTATAGCATGGATTCACATGCTCATGAATATTCCCCGTCGTCAGGCTGGGAATCCTCGGTAAAGAAAAAATCAGTTTAGTTTCTGATCTCTTTCCTAGTAGTAACCAATCACTGATCTCTGCGTCATACTGACCACAGCCAATGACTGCCCTCTACCCAAGCCCCGCCTCTGGCTGCCATCTTCAGATTTTTACCGCACATTCAAGTGTTGGGAGTCCTCGTGCTTAGCTCTCGAGCTTTTACTGCGTGTTTCGCGCTTTTTCATGTGAATTTTCACATTTTTTTCGGTTAATCGAGCCTAAAGCTCCTCCGTTTCTACTTCCGTTAACGGCTACCCGTGGCGGGATTTTCCTACGCCCCTCAAGGGTGAAGATTCCGTCGAATCAACTTCTTGGAGGATTCCAGAAGATTCGCGGCCTACTTCGAGATGGCCCAGGATGCGAGTTCGTCGCCTGGACCCAAGCTGTTTCGCAGCTGCCCTGGATGCGGGCTGCAGAATGTGTTTAAGGAAGACTAACCTTCGCGATGCCTCTACTATCTTCATGGGGACAAGACTCATGTAGAGAAGGACTGCCAGTTCTGCAAGAACTTGTCGGAGCGGACCATGAGGGACCCTCGATCCCGTCTCGCAAGCTGGTTGGAGAAGGGCTCGACGGGTGAGAAGAAGAAAGGGTCCGAGCGGGCTTCTAAGTCCTGTGCGGGCGCCCTGGCGATGGGGGCCCAAACCAGGCCAAGCGCCGCAAGTCCTCTGGCTCTGGGAGCGGCGAAAGGTCGGGCTCTTCGGTCGCCAGGCTGGGCGCACCGTCCCCGGCACCGTCAACCACGAGCCAACGCTCCGGTTCGGGGAAGAGAAAGTCAGAGACCCGGGTAAGCTTCGGGAGAAGCCCCGTCCGATCTCGGAAGAGGGGGAGCGAGGCGTCGCCCCTCCCCCAAAGGAGAACGCCCAGGACGCACTTAGGGTGGTGAAGGCACCTACCCAGCAGGCGAAGGCCTCTATCGAGGCTATCGCGGCAACTCTGGCCAAGCCGGCAGAGACACCGCCAGCGGAGACTGCCTCCGGGACTAGAGTTTCCCTGCCGCCAAGGAGGGAATCCTCTTTTCAGCCCATCGTCGTGGCCGCCATGATGGAAGAAGCGAGGGGGGGGCACGGTGCCCTCCTCGAGCTCGGAGTCCGCCTCGGAGGAGGAACTGACCGAGGCCGTGAGGAACCTCGAAGTCCAATTCGAGAAGGTTCGATCCCGTCAGGAAGATCCTCGGGAGATAACCGAGGAAGACGACGATGGTGAGGAAGAGCGGCCTTCCCTTCCTAGGCCTCAGGATGGCTCGGCGCCCATTTTGTCTGCCATCCAGTCCTTATGCTCTGAGATAAGGACGAGATTCCCACGGCCCAGGCCGGAGGACCCGCAACCTGGCCCGTCAGGAAGTCCTCAGAACAAACGACAGAGGACCCAACCCTCTCCTGCGCTCGCCCCCGTAAGGCCTACAGTTCCATCCTCAACCTGGAAGAGGTTCTCTATCTGGTGCCGTGCACAGAAGATCAACCCCCTACGGATTACGGCCCCTCAAGTGCTGCCGTACCTGCTATCGCTGGCAAAGGCTGGGCTAGCCCATGCCTCCTTTAAGATTCATCTGGCGGCGATCTCCAGATATACCAGAACCACAGGACGGACGTCCCTGTGGTCCCATCGACTGGTAAAAGAGTTTATGAAAGGACTGTTTCGGTCGTTCCCGCCGGTGAAGGCCCCAACCCCGGCATGGGAACTTAACGTGGTGCTGACCAGGCTCATGGGGCCCCCATTCGAGCCGATGCACTCCGCACCTATGAAGTTTGTGTCGGGAATTCCTGGTGGCCATTACCTCCGCACGACGAGTGGGAGAGATCCAGGCCCTATCCTGCAAAGCACCGCACTTGACTTTCCATGCCTCGAGGGTGGTGCTTAGGACGCACCCCTCCTTTATGCCCAAGGTGCCGTCGGACTTCCATCTTAATGAGCCCTTGGTGTTACCTGTTTTCTTCCCGTCTCCTTCGTCGCCGGCCGAGAGGACTTTGCACTCGCTGGATGTGGCTAGAGCGCTGAAGTTCTACGTGGACCGCACGAAGACTTTCCGGAGGATATCACAGCTGTTCGTGAACTTTGGACCTGTGAATCAAGGGAAGGCTCTCTCGAAGTCTTCTATTTCCAGATGGCTCTCCGGCTGCATCATGCACTGTCACCGGTTGGCTAACCGACCGCTGCCAGGCCGTCCGAGAGCCCATTCGACCAGAGCGATCGCTGCTACTACGGCGTTCTTATCTGGTGTGCCCCTGCTGGACATCTGCAGGGCTGCTACGTGGAGGTTGACGCACACCTTCACGAGATTCTACTGCGTCGATCGGGATTCCAGGGAGAAGTCCAGGGTCGGCCAAGCAGTGCTGCGCAACCTGTTTGCTTAAGGTGAGCCTGGTGAAGGAGGTAAGAGATGCTTAATGTTGAGTTTTTTGTATTGCTTAATGTTGAGCCTTTTACCACCCCCCGTGGTTGTGCATGTGTGTACTGCTATTTATTCTGATATTCATGAGCATGTGAATCCATGCCAGACCCCATGCTGGAGAAGGAACAAGTTACTTACCTGTAACTGTTGTTCTCCAGCGTGGGTCTGGCATGGATTCACATGCGAACCCTCCCGCCTACCCCTCTGCGGCTCTTCACTTGGTCATACTGCCACTTCACGTGCTACCAAATCTGAAGATGACTGCCAGAGGCGGGGCTTAGGTAGAGGGCAGTCATTGGCTGTGGTCAGTATGACGCAGAGATCAGTGATTGGTTACTACTAGGAAAGACAGATCAGAAACGAAACTGATACTGATTTTTTTCTTTACCGAGGATTCCCAGCCTGACGACGGGGAATATTCATGAGCATGTGAATCCATGCCAGACCCACACTGGAGAACAACAGTTACAGGTAGGTAACTTGTTCCTTACATTTTTCTAAAAATTTCGCTTTACATTTTTAAAAAAATGTATCCTAGTCGATCCCTCTTCCTCCTACTATATTTTGATAACGGATTTACACTTGGATTACCTTTTTATTTTTCATGTGTTGCATGTACAAAAACAGTTTCCTATGGTGTGCTAGCTAGTCTGTTCTGTAGCCAGATTTGTTTCTATTCTAAGCTGCCTGAAGAACCTTTGTGCTAGCCCATAGCAGGTGTCCTAATATAGTGAAAACGCCTACACTGGAGAGACATAAAAAGGTCACCCATAAAAAGAGTAAAAGACTAGATGAGAGGAGGAAAAAGATTCCCCTTCACATAGGGAAAAGGTAAAATAGTTATCTAGCCCAAGCAAAATGTTCTGGGGTTGACGCAGGTCAGGAGGATTTATCATAAATATGAACATTTTACCCAACAAGTAGAAGGGAAAGGATTTAATAACCAGTAAAACACAGCTAAGTATTCAGATGCATGCCGTTGAGACAGACTTTTCATTCTATGCCAAATCTCCTTCTCCTGTGAGCCCCCCAGCACTTATTTTCTGGACGTGTGGCTCTCTTTTCTATGTTCCTGAGTTAGTGGGAACTTTTCTCTCACTCACCCTTTCTTTTACTCTGGCTATGGGGGTCACACCTTATTTTTGGAGTCCTACTTTCCTCCACCTTTATAGGCATCCTTTGCTACACACCGTATTCCGTGCAGTGTGGATGGGAGCCCTTTTGGGCTTACCTTTTTATTTTCTTTGATTTTCTTTGGCAGTGCTGAGGGGTTCTCACTGCTCCTGTAACATTTCTGTTAGTGACTTGCATACCTGAATGGCTTGGGTTAGTGGACATGCTCTACTGGCATTTGTGTAATTTTTGCCTGCAAGCTGGTTCATCCAAAATGGAGACTGTTTTCTTTGATTGCCAGTTCTTGTGTGTTTGTTCTTTCTTGGTGGTTCTGCCGTGCTGGGTGGAGGAGGTCCTGGTTTGACTTTTGTCTTCAGCGGAAATACTATGTGAAGCCCGCCAAGGCTCCTGAGTGTCTGGAGACATGTAATGAGGGAGGAGTCCGAAACTCTGCAGTTCTTGATCTTATGGTATGCCTGTAGTAAACTGGCTGTCTTGAAAGTTTGGGTGTAGCACAAGTGCTGATTGGCTGGGTCCCTGGATAAATGGCTTGGATCGTAGGCTGAAGTCAAGTTGAGCACAGGAACTGAATCCGATAAGGAATAACAGAGGACGTCTGTAGCTACTTCCTGCGACCAGAGATGCCTGCTGAGTGATCATTGCGGGGTTGACCCTTTCTTCTATGCCACACAGGAGACTGAAGAGGTTGTTTCCCTCCCTTGGACTTGTGGGAAAAATCAGTCTTAAGAAGACAAGCATTTTGAGACATCCCACGACGAGCTGGAATTTCCTGGACTACGAAACGCCAATACTTTGAGACCTTGAGCCCGAGTGCTCTGCATAGTGTTCCGAAGAACGGATCTACCTTAAACTTTGGTGCACTCATGCCGGGCCTGCAGAAGCAAGATTCCACTTCTAGAACAATGAATGTTCTTCACCTGGTGTCTTGAAAAGGGTGCCAAAATCAGAGCTGTGTAAAGCACCAAAGAATCCTTTGCTGGGAGCCTTTCCACTCTACTGCTGCTGCAAAATCCCTTCCAGCGTCCTTTCTTTTGTTTGAAGACCAAGAATCCAGTGACCGAGTCCTGTACCTGCTGCATCGTGTGGGTGTCTGCATGCATCATCTTCACTGCTGAGGTACTGCGAGACTCGAGGTAATATTTATCTAGTCATTCTGTCGCTGCGGTGTGGTTACGTGGGTAATTCGGTGGTTGGGGGTCATCCTTCCACATTTGCCCAGGCCTACCGCTGCTCCAAAGTCCCTGAACCCTTTTACCAACTACAAAGTATTGTACAACGTACTTAATGTAGATTTTGTCTGGAACTCTGGCTTTCCTACAATTTGACTTATCCTGGTGTGCCTTATCCTGTTATGCCTACAGCTGTCCCTGCCTGTCTCTGAGAACACATGTCTAGATTTGGAAAGGATTGCTAAAACACAAGGCCTCTGTGGAAACATTCTTAAAGTACTTATTTTCTAATGTTGGTAGTGTAACTGTATTATTCTGGTAACACAATAAGATGCAAGTTTTGAAAAGTTATTACTCACCTTTGAATTGCATACTGCCATTCTGAAAAGTAATTGGCGTGCTCTTAACTTTGAATTGTCAACTTTTCTAATAAAGTATTGCAAAGTTTACTACAAAGTGGTTTTTACTTAACTTGGTTGCATACTGCCGTTCTTTAACTCTTTCACACTGTGGTTACCTTACTAGAAGAATTGTATTGGTTTTACATTGTGTTTGTGTATGATAGTACTTATCTTTCTAAAGAATTCCTCTTTGTCTGTTTACATATATAATAAACCAGTGTTTGTATATACCTCTAGAGCGTGTAAGTGATTCTATGGATAAGTTATTTGTGCCTTTCTACAGTCCTTTCTTCCTCCTAAATTACGCCTGGCTGCTTTGCCACAAACTTCAGTGGTCCAGGCCTATACTAGAAGTTGGAGCTCTGTATTGCCAAGTAGCAAGTCTTATGAAGTCCTAAGGATGGACGTTAGAAAGAAACTCCCGAACATACGCAATTCAGACAAGACACAGGACCGTTATCTAAAGTAGTTTGATCTGAAGAATGGCTGCAGGAGGAGTCCTTTCATCCAAGATCTTGACTGGAAGCTCACCCTGTTCCACCAATGGCGAGAATCTGTAACAATCAAATGGCCAGTTGCTATCCAATCATGGATAGCCACTTGCCACAGCATCTGCTCTGCAACAGACGTTCAGGCACAAGAATGTGCAATGGGGCCAGGCAGTCCCAGCCACCACATTCGTGCTCACATGCACACCGCCTCTTTGCCAGTGAAAGCCGCAGCTTTTCCTGGGAAAGGGCTTCACATATATATCCATTCCAGACCCGAGAGGGCAGAAAGAAGGCCAAAGAACAGATTGGCTAAAGGACAAGCAAAAACCTTGTTGCATGGCCTCCACCAGCTCATCCTTGGCACATTGTAAATGTAACCGAAAAGCCACTACAGAAAGTTGTAACGATAACGAGTATTGTAACTGCTCTTCACTTTAGCGTAATGTTTGCAATTGTGGCAATACAAGAAATTAGGAGACATAGACTCTCAATGCCGAGTCTTATGGACTGGGCAGTTTCTCCATAAGAATGAGCAAACGTACAATGGAATTAAAGCAGAAGGATTTACTTGCCTCCAAAAAGTCATGACAGGAGTCGAAACAAAGCATAAAATGAGGGTGCCCCTTGGAAGTCTATGGGAGGAAGGTGGTAAAAATATAGTCGTTCCTAACAATCTAAACCCAGTGGAGCCATGTACAGGTTTGTTTTTTGTTTATTTGTACGGCGCACCAAACCCAAAGGTAGCTGGGCGCAACAGAGAACTGAATACATGGATACTTAAAGCTTAGTTACAGAGTAAGGCACAAAGGTACATGGGAAGCATTACAGGTATTCATCAGAACAAGACTAGTGGTAAAACATACAATATATACAAGCGAACTAGGTTGGAGTCGTGGCGAGATTTCAGAGACGGGCTAATATGTGGTTAGTCCAGAGAGTCGTTGGATTGTAGCCATTTGAGAATGTTGTGTCTGAAATTGTAGTATGATTGCTCTATTCTGAGGTAATTTCCACCACCATGAACCGGGAAGTCATGTAGTTCAGTTGACTCCTGTTGTACATATGTAGCTGCCATTAGTGCATGTACGACTTCTCCTATTCTTTTTTTCTACATCCATTCCGATCATGTTCTGCACTTGTATCCCCCTATGTAGGGCCTGCATCCAGTGGGAAGCCTGACTGCAAGCATTTTGGGAAATTGCAGAAAGAACCACAAACTCATTGCCCAGCTGTTAAGTCAGTTTTTCTCAAGTCCAACTAAGGGCTTAGTAAAAGCCATACTACTGCGACAGTACCAAACTCCACTCTTAGTATAAGGCTGTACCACCTGAATATATGGTAGCATCCACAGAGCAGCCAGGCTTATTTTAGGAGGGAAAGAAAGCTGTAGGAAGTTACAAATAACCAATGGCTTGAGGGCCCATGGTATTGGGGTATTACGGCCCGCAAGGTCGCAGCACGACAGTGGATGGCTGCAAATGCAGTTCTTGTGGAGTCGTGTGGCTCTCACCAGGCTCTGGGTTGTCGTTTTCGGAGTCCCCAGGTTGCTTGGAAGGAAGGGCTACCGCAGGCTCTGGTTACACAGCCAGACTCTTTGGTCGCTGGAAATTCTCGGCTGTGTTTTCTAAATATTCCTATTCGGATTCAGGTCCAGTGGTCGACTACCTCTTCAGCTTCCAGGATTGGACTTGTATGCAGGATCCCAGCCAATCAAACGGGCGTTGAACATTCAACCTGGGTGGCGTTGACGGTCCTTTCAGGACAGCCAGCCTCAAGTTGGAACTGGATTCTCGCAGTCAGGCTGGAAGACAAAGGTGTGCAGTATTTTGGACTGCTCCCTCGCTTCCTGCCGTCATAGACACTCTGGAGCCTGGGCGGGGTTGACCTAGGTCTCCTGCCGAAGATCAAACCAACACAAAGGACTTTCCCGCATTGAACGGCAGGGGAAGAACCGAGAAGGGACAAGAAACAAACATGGCAAATAAAGAAGACTGGCCATTTTGGTTAAATGGGCACCATTGGATGCTTTTAGAAACATCTTGGGATAAAGGTGCACTGCATTAGTAAAAAGGTTCTCTCCCACCAGCCATGAAAGGTAAGCTTGTCCCTGTAACAGTATTGGTACAGTGCTAGTGTGCAAGGGGATACATTGTATCTCCTCAGCACTCCACACAAGGTAGCATGGTGCTGGTTTTCACCTAACAAAATGTAGAAGGGATAAAAATATCCCTTCTACCCTTTTAAACTGTAGTTCTCACAAGGTTAGCCGGCTTCAGGTGAAGCGCACCGGCCATCTGTTTCATGCAGCTGATTCTTTCAGGGTAAGCAGACCGCCTCTGTCCCTGAGGAAAGCTGCTTCTGTGCTCAAACCGCAGCATTATTGCCCTCCCTGATTGTTTTGTGCAGCAGAATCCATTCCCCTGCACGAGGAGCCTCCCGCAATGGCCGCCACTCCACACTGTGTTCTGGTTACCTAGCAAACTTCTGTGACGAAGCCTGCCGTGGATAGGCTCACTCGCTCTACTTCCTGGGCCTACGATTGACATAAGGCGTGAGCCGGCACTCCACCAAAGGCACCTACTTAAGGCACGGATCTGTCTGTGCCTATTCGTGCTGAACTGGCTGTACGGCGCGTTACCCTGGCTGTGCCACTGCTACTCCCCTTTATCCCCTAGAACTATTTAACAGCCCACACCTTATCAACATGGTAAGAGTACCATCCTAACATTTACCATTGACACTACTGTGAAAACGCTGATTTTTATCCACCCTCCACTCGCTCCAGACAGTGCTTAAAGGAGCTGAGTCAACATATTTTCACCAATGCAAACCATAAGTCTCATATGTTCGCATTGGCCGCAATGTCCATACTGTTAAATCGCAGCCTTATTACCCTAGTCAACAGTACCGTGTTGCACATTCCGTCGCAGTCTCTGTAATCTACATGCTTTGATAACCCACGTGGCTAGAAAGAGAGCTTTATCCAGATACCTGCAAGATGCTTATAAGCCCCCTCTTGGCCTGCCTGCATGCTGCACCATTGTTGGAATACTTACGGTGTCACCTCACACAAGATCACGACTTGCCTTGCCACTGTTCTTGCTCTTGAACCTGATTTTGTATCATGTCTAACGCTATTGCTTATACTGCTGCACTGGTTTCTTGCTTTGCCTAATGCCCAATGCCATGTCTGATTTGCACCTGCATTAGTAGAGCCTTTTTTAATAAATACTAAAACATTTGCCTCCAAATACTGTGCCCCTGCTCTCAAGCGCCTATTACCATGTGCAGGATTTAATCCGTATTATCTACTCTCGCATTGCTCTGCTCATGACCGCCTATCACTTTGTGCCTGACCTGCATTTGTATTGCTCACAGGTGGATTGACCTGCCGGCTCCTATTGCCTTTCTACCTTGTTGTCCACTTAAATACATGCTGCATATGCCCAAATTGTAACTCTCCTCACCACTAGCACCTTCCCAGCCACCTGACTCATTACCAGTGCCCTGCACATACTGCCTCACCTGCTGAGGCCAGCTCCTGCACAGCATTAAATCCCTTGACCGTCATTTTTTCGCCCCATAGCAAACCGTATCCAAGCTATGCCTAACACACCGCAGACATTTATACTCCCCATGTCAGCCATCCTACCACCTGCTTCCACATAACTCTACTATATTCCTCTGTGTCCTTCAAGACAATCCACCCTTTGAGTCTCAACACCGAGCCACTGCCAGCTCCACACATTCTCTCTCCCCTGTGGAATGGATCACCCAATATGCCCCCCCCCCCACTCCACTCATACCATGGCCCCTCAGTCTAAGAAATGCAAGACTAGGCTCTCCCTTCAGTAACGGGTTACAAACAGCCTCTGCTCCACAGAAGGCCAACAGAACTAAGACTCCACCACCCCAGCTGCCCCATTCCACAAAAAGCAAAATAAGGGTAGTTGAAGCACCCACCAATCTGCAATGCCATACATCTACCAGCACATGCCACGGAAATCCATGACCTAATCACTAACCTCGACCTTGACATACTAGCGGTCACTGAGACCTGGCTCCATGAAGCCGCAGGTCGTGCCTTCTCAATAGCCCTCCCACAAGGACACACTATCTACAGGCAAGATGGATACACAGCCAAAGGTGGGGGGAGTAGCCCTCGTAGTCAAAGACTGCCTAACAGTAAGGCAAACCCCCTCCAACCTCAGGGGAGAACATAGATTCCTCTCAGCTAAGATCTCCACCTCGCCCAACACCACCATCCCGTCCACCTAGTCTATAGACCTCCAGGGTGATTTCAATCTGGGACTTAATGACCGGAAAGGCAGATCATCCAAAGCCCTGGCCCAAGCGCTGCAGGAGCTGGATTTCATACAAAAAATCCTCACACCCACTCACTACAAAGGGCGCTCCCTTGATTCGACCATAATTACAATATAGACGTCCGCTCCAAAACCCCTACCCCTTGGTCTGACCATCACCTCATACACTACTTCTTACCAACTGGGGCCAATGCACCCAGAAATCCCACCAGCACCAGCCAGAAGTGCTCGGAACCTTACCAAAGAAAGGATCCTCCCCCACCTAGACTCCCTAGCTCTCAACATCCCAAACTCAGCCGACCCATCATTACTGACTAACATCTATAACTCAACCATGACCTCGGCGATCGATACAATAGCGCCCAAACAAAACAAAAAAGCCCAAAAAATAAAACATTCCAAAACCTGGTTTTCTGCAGAACTCTAAGAACTCTGCACCCAAAAACGTAAAGCCCTAAGCAGATTGCTAGGATCCCTACAGGAATCCATGCTATCATCCTATAAGGCTCTGGCCAGTCAATATAAGAAGGCCAGAACTAATGCTAAATCTGCATCCTATAACGAAAGAATCGGCAACGCCACGTCCGAATCCAAAGAACTCTTTGCCATCTTCAAAGAACTATCCACCCCAGCCACTAAACCACAAGAGATCATCAAAGACGAAGCCTGGTGTAGCAGTGTACAAACAGCCTTACTAAACAAAATTGAGTTATTGCAAAAGAAAATCCATGAACAGCACAAAGACCTCTCTAAATACATTAACTTAGCTGCCCCTCATGAGAATAAAGGCACCTCAGACAATATAAAACCCTTCTCATTCAGGGAAGTCACTCTTTCTGAAGTCCTAGATATCTTCAGAAAAATCAGGCCACCAAACTGTAAAGGTGATACATGCCCAGCCAAACTAGTCAGACTGCGCTGAAACCCTTGCGCCCTTTCTAAAACCCCTCATCAATGCCTCCTACAAAACCAACACAGTGCTCAGCAAGTGAAAAGAAGCGTGGGTTCTCCCACCTTAAAAAAGAAAAACTACACTGGTCCCTGAAATTGCCAACAATTACAGGCCCATCACCACCATCCCATGTTTGCTCAAAATCCTGGACAAAGTGGCTTGTACGCAAATCCAGCAATTCTTGGACGAAAATGAGATTTTAGGGAAAAGACAATCCGGTTTCTGCCCAGGCCATGGGACAGAATGTGCCCTACTTGATCTCAAAATACAACTGGGTGACATGGACAAAGGCAAACCGGCACTTCTACTTCTGCTAGACTTGTCAGTTGCCTTTGATCTCGTCAACACAATATTCTGGGCAAGCAATTAGTAAAAGAGGCCCACTTCTCCCCTCAAGCCACAGCATGGATCGAGTCTTTTCTCAAAGGCAGACAGTTTTCTCCGACTTCTCCCACCACGATACATTGTGGAGTCTCATAGTGCTAATGTACTGCACCTACCCTGTATAACAGTTTCACCCTCCCCCTCTTCAACGACCTGGATCGCCGTGACATAGCCTACATAAACTATGCCGACGACACACTAGTTCTACTCGCCCCTAACCGGCATCTACGAACAAGACGCTGCAGCCCTAACCAAAATCTACACAACCATCCAAACTTGGATGGCTTCCAATGGCCTCTGTCTCAATGGAGACAAAACAGAGATCCTTGTGGTAGGCACCAAAGAAACCCCCAATAAGCTCCCCCCAATATATCACCTTCGACATCGACAATACCACTATTACTGCAGCCTCCGCAGTAAAAACTTGGGAGTGTATCTTGATGCTTCCCTGCCCATGACACGTCAAGTCAGAGCCATATCCTCCTCCGCTGCCCTCTCCACTAAGATCATTAACGCTGTTAAGCCATTCCTATCGATCAAAAACAAGCCTGCCAATTGCTAGAGCCACAGTACGCTCCAGGCCGGAGTACTGCAATGCTCTCTTCCTACGCACTTCAATATCAATAAGCTCCACGTTACCCAAAATAATGCCCTCAGAGCGGCTCTGAATATTCCTAAAAGGGAATATAACTCACAGGCAAGAAAAGATGCACGCTGGCTGCCAATCAAAGAACGCATTCTCTTTAAAGCCATGGCTATTACACACAATACCCGTCTCTCAATGCCCCTCCCTACCTTTCGGACAGAATCAACTCAACACCTCTGCCAGACCCATCAGAGCACACCTCTGATCTATGTTCCCACATTCAAAAAACAAAAGCGGGAGGCTCCAGCTTTCAACACCTAACCCCCAAAAACTGGAATGCCCTCCCCACAGCACTCAAAACGAAAATGAGACACCTTCAATCAGGGATAAGGCGGCCTCTATAGCATTCCAGGGAAATGTCCCCTGGAACGTGATCGCAAAGACAGCAATATGATCTAGTCCATCCACTTTTTGCAGACATTAGATCGATACCAGCTCAACCGCAGGCCATAGTTTTGGGCAGGCGGTTCGGTGGAATGTTTTTGCTTGAAAGATTCCCATCTCTTTTAGTAGATGTATCATTGGTAATCTCCTGTTGTTGAGGAAATAGGACAGGACGTTGCAGTAAGTTACCATAGTACCTACTGTACACCTTGTGTCTAGTCTGTCACTCGCTACGCCCCAGCCCCGTCCCCATAAAATTATGTAGCTAGTATAATTCATCTAAATCTGCTCAGGTATGGACTGACGTGTGTTGCTGGTGGGTGTTGTCTGTGCCCTGCTAGTACGCTGGCCCTTTTGCCGAATTCCAAAACCTTGAGAAAGTTTTTACTGAGCAAAAATGTGCTGATCCCATCCCAAGGGGTGTACATTCCATAAATATGGAAGAAAGGGTGCTGTAGCCTAGGAGTAGCGTTGTCACTATGGTGTGCCACTCTCCCTTTTGTCAGGGGGATAGACTGTATCAAACTGACCAAAGTGATCACCTTGCCAACAATGCTTCTGTTCTGAGACACTCAGATAGATGAGGTAAATCAGGATCTCCTCAAGGTGTGGAATTTTGAGGGTTGTTAGGCAAGATCATTTGGTAGAAGTCTGTACTACACATGTTGGTAGCATGACTGAGCAGCCAGGCTTATCTCAAGAGGGGTCAATGCGAGCAGTAGGGTTTTTACAGAGATTCACAGTGACAAGTATTCAAAAACTCTTACGTCAAGGTTTCTTGATTAAACAATTATTAATTTAACTGTCAGTTGAATAAGCCTTCAGAAGGGAGCAATATATATGTACAGTGCTCCAGATAAGATTTTGAGGTGGGAATATTTTACACATGATTTTTCAAATTGGAGAGTAAATGCAATTTCAGGAGTAAAATTTCTCCTCGGCAAGAGAGTAAAACTTATCCAACACATACACCCAATGCGTATGTAAAATCAGACCTGTAGATCAAAAGTGTTGTAGATCAAAGTTGTCTGGCTTGTGCTGAGCCCTTCACTCCAAATGTAAACGGCACATCCCGTCTCAGCACATAGTAACGGCACATCACTCCACTTGATAATGGCATTTATCTTCCCTGAACATGCTAGCTACGCATCGCCTCTTGACACATACTAACGAGTACGACACGTGTCGTACTCTGTGCTCATGGTAAAGGCACATCTCCTTTCAGCATTTTCAGAGATGTGGTGTTAGCATTTGAAGAGCAAATTTGTGTCATTTGCATGTGTGAATTGCACATTTACACCGTGCGCATGCTAACAGCACATCTCTATAATGGCAGATAATTTTTTCATATATTAATAGAACACGTTCTGTTTAGCAAGCCTGATATTTGGAAACGTTGACAGGACATCTCTACCCATAGTGACCTAAAATCTCTTCTCTGCGCATGCTATTGGCACCTCTTCTCGTCTGCTAATGGTGCATCTTCTCTGCGCACATACTAGTTGGACAGCTCTCTGTACATGACTGCTAACTGCGTGCATGTGCACGGAGATGTGCATGCTAACAACATGCCTTCTCTACACACATGCTAATGAGACATACCCTCTCTGTACATGCTAACTGCACATCCATCCCTGCATGTACTAACTGCACATCCTGTGCAGCAACAGGATGTGCAGTTAGCATGTGCAAACTCCATGTCCTGTCTGTGCACTCGGCTCTGCATGCTAATTGCACTTCTGTTCCATGGCACGTGCAAATGACACATCTCTACTAAGTGCGTACTATGGGGACCTTTCTTCTCTGCGAGTGCTAGCGTAGCATCTCTTCTGCCCATGCTATAACGGTACATCTCCTCTCTGCCGTTCCAACGACAGGGCTCATTTCTGCGCAGGCTAATGTTGGCAAAGCGCATGCTAACGTTGCATCCAAAGAAAGGGTGGAAAGCCACCGGGCAGGAGGGCGGCCTGCACTTACCAAGTTCCAATTACGTGATGCAGCCTTGATGTGTGTGGCGCAGAGGGAAGACCGCAGAGAGTCACTTCTTTCTTACAAGAAATGCAATAATGAAGAATGACCATTCACACAAGTTACTATCAGTGCTGGAAATGGCCAAAATGTACTGGGGCCAAATGTACTCGGTTTTATTTTTCCCCCTCCCTTTTCCTTATTCAGCTTGACTCGAACATGTGCTCACCAGCCCCCACCACAATGCCCAACAGTGCTCCCTTGGCATTCTGCTTCGTTTTGCTGTAATACATCAAGTACCATTAGAAATTGGATAATAACTGTTACTACAGTGCTTAAAAGCTGAAGGAGTTTGGCTAAAAGCGCTATGTAAGAACACATACTCCCTTTCCACATGTTATTGGCATAGCCTCCGTACACAATGCAGCAGCACATTTCCTCTCTGTATATGCTAACTGAGCATCTCTTTTTCTGCATGCGCCAGTGGCACATGGCCTCCCTGCATGTGCTATTGGCAAATATATTCGGTGCGTGGAGTAATGGCCCATCCCTCGTGGTATAGCCCAACAGCAAGCACAGGTCTTACTACAGCCAGCATAACTTCATAAATTATACATTAAAGAGCAGGTTTGCAAATTGCCATGGTGCAGCAAGTAAAGGAATAATTGCAGATGTTTTGGCTCCCGCCCCTTTATTTCAGCACTTTGAGGGGAGAGGTGGGGTTGGCTGGTGGCTTGTGAGAGTAAGCCGACCTACCTGACCTCCCTCCCATGCAAGGGCACAACAAAACCTACATTTCGGGGGGAGAGGGTTCGCGAGAATTAAGTCGTGATTGGAGGGGCCACTTCAGAAAATAGGCAGGGCAAACTTGGAGGCTCTGTCCCCACTGTTCTATGTTCTACCCACCTCACCTCCCCCCATGGTCTGGTATATTGATTAATATATTTTAAAGCACAATATGTAGAGAGGTGATGGAAGACTTTCTTGAAAGTAACAGCTTTAAAGATGTACTGCGTTTCTTCAAGTACATTTTTCTGAAAAAACACAGTAAAACCTTAACACCGCCAGTTTCGGGGAATGGCTTGCCTCACCTCTCTGCCTATCAAAATGCAAGTGTGCACATCCAGGGGTGCACCTAGGCAAAAATGTAGGCCGGGTCTAACCCTTCAAATGTTGGGAGGGGCAGTAACTTCAGAGACTGTGGAGGAATGGCAAACGTAATTGTGTAGGGGCATCTAACTTCATTTCTCATTGTAATAACTATTCTAGTGCAGCTTCAATGTTACAATCAGTTAACTGCTCTCCTCTTTGAGTCTGAAACACCCACTTCTTGCAGAACCTGACGGTCCTAGAAAGTGTGAAAATGGCAGGTGGTGTGCAATGAAAGACTCAATATCGTAGCATAACAGGACATTGCAGAGTGTGGGACAGTATTCTGGACGGCCCAAGCACCTTCAGTGGCTGGGAGCAACAGTGAAGAAAATGTAATGTTGGTTCTACCACAGTTAGTCAGCCATACTAGAATCTCTGCTGCACTGACTGGCTTGTGAGACTGTCTGCCTGTCAAATCCAGTGTTACAAGAATGGGGGAGGGCCAGTGCAGCAATAATGCAATTCTATGCAGCAGTATTGGTGCCACTAGCAGAGGAGCACCAGGATACAGCAATGTGCCCTTACAATTATTAAAACTGTCCTATTGTAATGGTGTAAACTTGATCTTTTATAAGCACTCCAATGTTTGCAATTGAAGTCAGGGTAAGATTACATTATTTGCCCAGCATCACACTTTGGCTAAAGAGCAAAGCTGGGATTTTAACCTGCTCTTTCAATTTGGGCACGGCCACCTTCTTCCGCATTTTACTTGGAACAAAAATTTTAGTTTTGGATGTCAAGACCTACAATAATACTGTCCTATAGAGTTTACTTCCAAAAGAAGCAAATTGCGTAGTAAATCATCATGACGACATGTAAATCATTATAGCAGCATTTTGTGCCAAAATAATATCAATGTAGCTTTATTTTCCACATCCTGAATGGAAAACAATAAGATGCAAAAGGCAAAACATCCTGATTTACCCACTTTATTTTCAGCGCTTTAACAACGCACAAAAATATAAGTTGTGCCATAAACTCAATTAGGTATGGAGATTCGTCACAAACCTCCAGCCTGTTATGTATGGTTAAAGAACATTCAACTAAGGGCATCAAAGCAAACTTTACTTTTTAGCATATCAAGCTATTAGACGTTATGGGTATGAACACATTTTAAAAGGGTGCATGCTTTGTGTTGCTCACTTGCTATGTTGCTGATGACAAAAACAATACTGTGCAATATGTGACAAAACAATAATAGTGGTGGAAAATGTTTTTTAATGAATAAATAAAGCGTACACGGTATGCAGTAGAAAATGAAATCATCCATATTGGGCATAATTACATGCGTAAAAAGGCACTATACGCACGTTATCTGGAGGGCTATATATGTTAAACAAAAATATACTTCAAAATACACCTTGGTTTCTTTAAATCAGCAAATACCCATTTGGGATGGCACACAGATTCTTCCTACACCCTGAGGTGACTTAAATATCTAGGACAATGTGGACATTAATATATCAGTGTTACATTTAGAGCAATATTGAGATTAGTGTCAAAAGAAGTTGAGGTGATGAAACAATGGTTAACAAATATTCTTACGCAGTTAAGTACTTTTTGAACCCTCCAATGCAAAGAAAATTGACACTTTCCTGGGGGAAAGGCAAAGCACAAAGTCAGAGTTAAGTCTTTCGGGGAGCCATGACAGCCAATGTTAGTTGAACAAAAGTCTAGATGAGCTGAAGCACTTATTGCAGGTACGTAAAAAGTCTTGGACAATGTTTTACATTTTTTTTAATACAAATTAAATCACTATAGGGCCACAAGCTTGGAGGCTTGTGAGGGGCAAAGCTGCAAGCAACTCTGCAAAGCAACCAACACGAGTCTCAACTGAGAACTAGCAAAGCTACACGACAAGAGGTATGTCCCCTTAGGTTTCCAGTACCTTTGGTTAGAAGAAATTAGTTCCAGCTGGCTTCTGTTCCTGTGTAGGTCTGTTCCTGTGTAGGACTCCTGCTCTACGAATTGAAGGTTGGCGGCAGCAAAGGGCAAACTTCAGATCAGCGGCACGTCGCAGTTTCAGCTCCTCGCGGCTCTCTCAAATAGCACCACTGCTGTTCTCAGATACCACTTTGGACTTTCGTCTCTTCTGGGGGCCAGCACTCTGTTGAGGTGGCTCAGGCTGGGTCAGTCCTGCTTCCTGGGAGTGCGGAGGATCTTCCTGGAGCTCAGGTCCAACTTAAAAGACGACACACTCAATTCTGGTGTTACTCTCCCTGGCAATCGGTTTCTGCAGCCGCAGTGGAAGTATAGCCAGCTAAGAGAGGATTTCCAGATGAGCTCCTCTTGAGGCCGCTTGGTTCCACCAACCCACGGGGAGAAGGAGTCCTTTGCAGGTCTTCTCTAGTCCAGGCGGATTTTGAGCTTCAGCACAGCAGTAGGGCTTCACCAGGCAAACCAACGTTCCAGGAGTTGCAGCAGGCGTCTCTTCCAAGTTCTTCAGATTCCTTTGTCCAGTGGTCGACTCTGCCTTCCAAGCAAAAAGCCTAGCCTTGTATGCAGGTTGCTCCCATTCATTCGTAGCCTAGCTGTCAATCCCACAGCAGGGTGGCCCTCCAGCCAATCACCCTTGGGTGCATTTCTGTAACCAAGGAGACTAAGCACAGGGAGTTTCAGGCACCTCCCTCGCTTCCTGCCCTGCCAGACACACTGGAGCCAGAGGCGGACTTCACTCGTGATTCCCGCCAAAGGCAAAAGGAACAAAGGGACCAAACCTGGTTTGGCGCGCTGAGTAAATCTCAAGAAGATCCTTTCCAACAAGAAATGGTGAAAGAGGAAGACCGGGGCAAGTTTCACCAAATGGGCGCCCATGGGTGCTTTAATGCAGCTGCAATTGCAGCCTACGGTAGAAACACACAATGGTAGGAAAAAGTAAACCACTGCCACCAGCCATTAATTGTAGAAAGGGTAACATTTAAATTGTTACATGAGAAACTAGACAACGGGGATATGAAGTAACGCCTCCAGCACCCTATTGTAAGATGGTGTGTGCTGGGCCTAGAAAGTTACAAAATGTAAATAAAGTCAATTCTGATGTTTGTTAATCTGCTTAGAATCACATGCTGTGCATAGGTCCGACATCCAGTGGTCACTGCGGAGTATTGCATTTTGTTTTTCGTAGTCGAAAAGGGACGTCGACAAGGCGTGTCTGAAACACTATCCCTATAGTGACGTGCGTTGTACCCACAATCCCTCACGCGTCGAGGTCCCTCAGATTGTTTTTTTCCGCCTAGCTACTGGTCGCCTTTACGCGGAGCTCCTCGAGAGACATTGCAGATTTCATCTCCTCGACCTTTGGTCGTTTTCTTATTAATATTAAACACATAGATCCCTCCCTCGACGCAGTTGTGAAGCGGTTCTCCGCCGAGCAGTTGGTACGAGTGGACGAGATCCTTCGGCGTTGCCGAACACGTGGCCTGGCCTCGCAGGCCATATACAGTAGGGAGTGTGGGGTCGTGGGACATCTCTGGTTCTTTCTGAGAATGCTTTTCCTTTTCCCCTTCCTTTCCCTTGGGGTGGTTATCACGTTTTATTGCCTCGGCTATGGAGAGGACACCCTTTAGGTTTTGCCCGCTTTGCAAAGGCAAGTTTACTTGGAAGGACAAGCATTCACAGTGTAACCGCTGCTTGCCCCTCGATCACAAGGAGGAAGGTTGCGCGGCTTGTCGGCTTCTTAAGCCTAAGACTCTAAAAGACCGTAGGGTTAAAAGGTGGGCGGCCTACGCGATGTCGAAGGCCGAGGGTTCACCCGCCGCTGCTACCACCGACAGTGATGAGGAACGTGATAACACGACCTCCGCTGCGGAAGTCGAAAACCCCTCTAAGGAGCGCTCGCGCGCTTCGTCATCTGTCCCCGGCCCCGACGGGCTCGGCTCACGCCCTGCTTATGGGGATGAACACCCCGGCGACATTGACGCACACAAGAACTCACATAAGCACACAACCCACGGCTCTTCTTCGTCAAAGACGAAGAGAGCATCAGCGCCCAAGGAGACGCAGGTTCCACCAGCGGCCTCCTCGGACCGTTCGGGTTCGAAGCCCCTCTCGCAGCCGCGACCAGCGACTGGGCTTTCGGCAAATAAGGGCGCCGCCCCCAAATCATCGGCCGGCGCGCATCAGCAGAAAGCGCATGCCGCCGTAGAGCGATCGACACCCGTAGCGTCGAAACCGCAGCCCTCGGCTGACAAACGAGTCGCCGAGAGCTTGGCAAGGATCGCTGTAGCCGACGCCCAGAAGCGTACGCCGAAGGACACGTCGAGCGCTACGCAGAGGTCGAAAGACACGCCGAAAAAGCCCGAAGAAAGCCAGGGACTACCCCCTTCAGTCGGGTGGTCACCCAGCACACCTGAAGGCTTTTCGGAGGGCGACGGGACACTTTCCTCGACGCTTTGGGAGAGGTCGAGCCGTTTTCAGCTAGATGACTCTACTTTTCCCCTGCTAGACCGCTCAGGGGTACCCCATGAAACCATGGAAAGGCTCCATCTCTGTATGGAGAGGTTTATGAATACCCAGACCCCTCAAACTCCCAAGGGAACAAGAGAAGGGCCTCAGGAGAATCCCAGGGCCAAATATCCGAGGCTAGTCAATCCCCAGCATGACACAGCCTCAGACTTCCATAATGTGTATGACCTCACTGGGGAGGAACATTACTTGGAGGAGGAGGATGATTTTATGGACGACGATGAGGGACAGAACCAGGAGGAAGGTCTGGAGGACAGTCCAGACATTATAGGAAAAGGCTTCGGAGAAAACCCAGAAGAAGGACCTTCGCACCCCTGGCAATCCCCATCAGTATATTCCGACACTGATGTCCTGAACCTAAACCCTCCTGACAATTCACCTGTTAGGAACACGTCTCCCATTGACGATCAGCCCACTTTCAATGCCCTGTTGCGCAGAGCAGCAGCACATTTCGAACTTTACACTGGGGAGCTCTCTCCAGAATTAGACTTTGTGGAAAGAGTAATTAAGGAGAAACCCCCGGTCAGCCAGACCATTCCCCTCCTCGCTTCAGTGAAGAGAAGAATCATCCCTTCGCTGTCCACTCCCGCATTGATCAGAGGGGTCAATCCAAGAATTGAAAAACTTTTCACTCCTTCACCCTCAGACCCGCTCTACATTAGGGGACATTCCATTCCGGATTCCCTGGTAGTAACTAATACAAGAAAGAGGGCAGGGGTACCACTTTCCACCAGTGAGGCACCTCCTGACAAGGAGGGCAAGAGGTTATATGCCTTTGCAAAAAGAGTAACTTCCTCGGCTGCCTTTTCGGCAAGAATTGCGAACAACAATTCTTCGCTCGCTAGCTATGCAGACGCGCAGTGGGCCAAACTGCGCAAGGACGCCGAAGAGGCACCGGAGCCATTACGTACACGCCTGCTTTCAACTATTGGCGAAGGAACCCAGGTCAACCAGAGTATTGTAAAAAACTCTCTGGATGCGGCAGAAACAGCGGGACGTTCCCTGGTGCAGGGAATACTCCTAAAACGCCATGTATGGCTGCGCAACTCGGGGTTTAAACCGGAGACACAGGCGTCTTTAATAAATAAACCTGTGGAAGACTCTTACCTCTTCGGCAAAGCGGTGGATGAAGCTCTAGAGATGGCTAAAAGAGTTCGATACTATCAAGACTCTTTACCAAATCTCTAAGCCCACTATCAGACGCGCCTATGGCAACAAACGCTTTTTTCGTGGCCAACGCCAACAACAACAAAATCAGCATCAACAGTACCCTGCCACCAATTACCAGCCCAATAGTGGGCAGTACAGCCAAAGAGGCCAGTGCCGGGGTAAAGGGAGAGCTCGGGGGTCCACCCCCAGAGGCTCCCAAGCCCCCAACAACTCCAAGTGACACGAAGATTCGCGTCCCCTCCCATGCAACACCGGTCGGGGGCCGGATAACCTCCTTTCTTCCTGCATGGGAGGGTATAACGTCAGACCGTTAGGTACTTTCCACCGTAGCCCACGGATACTGCATCGAATTCAACAGTTCCCCATCCTACAGACCCCCGAGGGGACGACACATGACACCGGAACATCTTGCCATCCTTCTCCAAGAAGTACAACAACTGCTGGAAAAAGGAGCCATAGAGGTCGTGCCTCTATCTCAGGTAACGGAAGGTATTTATTCAGTGTACTTCCTTGTACCCAAAAAGGATCTAACCATGCGCCCTGTATTAGATCTGCGCCCAGCGAACAAGTTTATCAAACCCCAAAAGTTTTGTATGGTAACCTTACAGGAAGTGATCCCACTGCTTTCACAGGGAGATTACATGACAACATTGGACATGAAAGATGCATACTTTCATATTTTAATGTTGCCAGCGCACAGAAGATACCTCAGGTTCATGATAGAGGGCAAACACTACCAGTTCAGAGTGCTACCCTTCGGCATAGCATCAGCACCAAGGGTATTCACGAAGGTGCTGGCAGTGGCAGCGGCCCACCTGCGCAGGTTGTCCATCCCAGTTTACCCTTACCTCGACGACTGGCTCATAACGGGGGATTCTTACGAAACATGCTTTTTCCAATACCCAAAAGACGGTAGACCTTTTGTTCCAGTTGGGCTTCTCAATCAATGAAAAGAAGTCCAGTTTAGACCCCAGGCAAATCAAGCAATTCCTAGGGGCTCTAATTAAAACAAGGGACGGCCTTGTCTTCCCCTCCAAAGAGAGGGTCCAAAACATGCTGTTTCAGATCCCTCAATATGTGACCGGTCGAGAGGTGACGGTATGCAAAGCAATGCGCTTGCTAGAAAGGATGGCGTCGTGTATTTATTTGGTACCTCACGCGCGCCTGCGCATGCGCCCAATGCAAGAGTGGCTCAACAGCCAGTGGTGTCAGGCCAGCGGACTATGGGACGATCTAGTGGTGGTCTCGCAAGCCTTGGTTCTCTCGCTACGGTGGTGGACAAAGGAAAACATGAAAAAAGGGAAACCCTTTGCCACACCCGCGGCGGTAGCCACTCTAACCACAGACGCATCCCTCACAGGATGGGGGGCGCACCTATCCCATCAGACTGCTCACGGAGTGTGGACTCCGAACGTAGCATCCAAACACACAAATCTACTGGAGCTACTAGCTGTGTTCAAGGCGCTAAAAGCCTTCCAGGAACACCTACAAGGCAAGACAGTGATGGTCCTTACAGAAAGCACCACAGCCATGTACTACATCAACAAGCAGGGGGGCACCCACTCTCCAGCCCTGTCCAAACTGGCCCAGAATATATGGAAGTGGGCTCTCAAACAGGACATGTTCCTACTGTCACAACATGTACCAGGGGAACTCAATCTGCTGGCAGACAAACTCAGCAGAGATTTCCCCCTGCCCGAAGAGTACGAATGGCGCCTGCACGAAAACATCGTCTTCGACGTCTTCACACAATGGGGATTCCCAGAAATAGACCTGTTCGCAACCCTGGAGAACTCATAATGCCTAAGTTACGCCTAAAGGTACCCCCAGAACCAATCCAAGGGGAACGGTCTGTCGATGCAATGGTCAGGGAAATTTGTTTACGCTTTTCCCCCGACTCCCCTTCTCAACATGGTGGTGCACAAGATGCACCAGGAACAAGTGACCATGATACTAGTGGCCCCAATGTGGGCCCGACAGCCATGGTTCGCTCACTTGATGGAGATGTCTCGATCTCCCCCAGTGAAACTCCCCTGCCCGTACAACATGCTGTCTCAGGACAAGGGCAGGACTCTGCATCCATGCCCCCAGAACATGAACTTAGCAGCTTGGCTCCTGAGATCATAGAGTTCGGACATCTACAGCTCCCGCAGAGATGCATGGACATCCTCAGGGAAGCCAGAAAACCTAACACTCGCCACTGCTATTCTAGCAAGTGGAAAAGATTTGTCATCTGGTGCAGGAGTAAAAGCATCAACCCTATTGACTGCTCTCCCACACATATTGTTCTATACCTGACCCACCTATTAGATTCAGGTCTAGTATTTAACTCCATTAAAGTCCACCTAGCGGCACTTTCTGCATACACCACTTCCCAACTCAAAGTGTCGTGGTGGAGGATCCCTGTTATAAAGGCCTTCATGGAGGGAGTAAAGAGAATACAACCCCCGATGGCTGACCCAGCTCCCGGATCGGACCTTAATGTGGTACTTACCAGACTCATGGGCTCACCATTCGAACCCATGCACAAAGCATCTCTTAAAGACCTCACTCTTAAGACTGCTTTTTTAATAGCTATCACCTCCATCAGGAGAGTAAGTGAACTTCAGGCTCTTTCTATTCTAGACCCCTTCGTTACAGTTCAGAGATAAGGTGGTTCTATGCACTCACCCTAGGTTTGCTCCAAAATTTATTTCTAAATTCCACGTAAACCAATCTATAGAACTACCAACGTTCTTTCAAAATCCTTCCAATTTGGAAGAAAGGACTCTGCACACACTAGAGGTACGCAGAGCGGTCATGTTCTACATGGAAAGAACCAGACCACCGAGGAAGACTAATCAGTTCTTCGTCTCGGTGGCAGCAGGAAGAGAAGGAGATGCAGTTTCAAAGTCCACGATTTCTAGATGGATTGTTCAATGCATCACTCTCTGCTATACTCTTGCCAAGAGAGAACTGCCCTTTAGGCCAAGAGCACACTCTACTCGAGGCACGGGGGCGTCCATAGCATTCATTGCAAATGTTCCCCTTGAGTCCATCTGCAAAGCGGCTACCTGGAGTTCTGTGCACACCTTTACAAAACACTACTGTCTAGATGCACACTCTAGATCTGACTCCCAGGTGGGACAGGCAGTATTAAGACACCTTTTCTCTACTGTTCCTTCTCATAACCCACCGCCAACTCCGGGTACTGCTCGCTAGTCTATGCACAGCATGTGATTCTAAGCAGATTAACAAACATCAGAAGACAATGCATTACTTACCGTAAAAGCATTTCTGATGGTTGTATCTGCTTAGATTCACATGCGCCCACCCTTCCTCCCCGCTCGGATGGAAGGAACATAGACTTCCTTTTATATCTCTCTTTTCTGTACTCACTCACGTCTAGAAGGCTCCCTCAGGGCAGAAAAATACAAACAGAGGGACCTCGACGCGTGAGGGATTGTGGGTACAACGCACGTCACTATAGGGATAGTGTTTCAGACAGGCCTTGTCAACGTCCCTTTTCGACTACGAAAAACAAAATGCAATACTCCGCAGTGACCACTGGATGTCGGACCTATGCACAGCATGTGAATCTAAGCAGATACAACTATCAGAAATGCTTTTACGGTAAGTAATGCATTGTTTTTCACTTCACTGCTCTTAGAAACAGTAGTTTCACCAAGAGAAGGTATTTAAACCTTTGGGAAATCTAAGAGACTTCTCTGTGCCACTGCACTGAAGGTGCTGCGTCACAATGTAAAGTTGATGGCTATGGAGTTTGTCAGACTCTAAAGTTAGAGTCCAAATCACAGAACAATACATGAGAAAGTGGGAAAAAGTTCTCGCTCTCTCCAGGTTAGATATTAAAAGTCCAGCAAAAAGAGCTGGGGCGTCTCTAAGGTAGAAGGGAATTAGCACATTTCTGAGAATTCTCCCTAACAAGGGTGCATCCTGAAACTAGCATGCAATGGGCCTTTGCTCAACAATATAGATACATGGTCTAGGGTGAATAAATTAATGAGAGCTGGAGTCTAATAATTATAAATATCCCTAGAGTATCAAAGGGGATCCCTGTGATGCCTTGAATAACAAAGTTGAGATGGTTAAATAGAATGTTCGGACAAAACTATTTGGGTACAATTCCTTAAACGGCTCAAAAGGACATGTAAACCCGATTGGGCAACTAGAAACAACTGCAACTTTTTAGTATGCGAGAATGGAACCGCATTAAATTGTTAAATGGGTCTTATGTGAAAAATTGGTCTTTGTTCTACCACATACCTGATGAGCTTAGACGTAATCATTACAATTTAGTTTCTCTTGAGAATTGTTGGATATTTGGAAAACTAGATGGGTTTTTGTTGGCATGCTTTTTCTTCTTGAAAATTTTTAACATATATCCTATATTTTGTTTTTATGCAGTCACAAGAAAACGCATGGTGATGAAAGCGTAAATAAAAATCAAGTCACTGCTGTGCCGGCTCTGGCATTCTAGTCAAAGCTGAAGGGCAGATATAATGTGGGATGGGGAAGCCATGCTGGCTTTCTTCCACCTTGTCAATTTTTGGACAATGTCCCATTAGCATAGTGCAGGGAGAGGAAGTGACAGGACATGAGAGTACAAAGGTGAACAAGAAGTACCTATGTCAATCAGTGACATGGCTTCACAGGCTTTATATTTCACTTTAGCCTGTGGTCTTTCCGACAGCAATTACTACTTTGAAGTAATTACTTCGAAAAGACTTGGAATTACATATGGCGTTGTTGTTCGAGTTAAAATGGGCGGAGAGGGGCTTGGAGGAGGGGTACTACTGTAGGGGAAAGGCGGGGCCAGGGGAAGGGACCACCATTTTTAAATTTTTTTTCATCGAAGTTGTCGACAAAATGATACGGAACCATATTTGACTACTTATGTGAAGAATGCAGTTTGATGGTAGTGTTAAAGTGGAATTCATGTGTTTTGGATTCACATGGATTCACATGGATTCACATGGATTCACATGGATTATGTTGCACGACAAATGGATGTTCCTTTATTTGCATTAGATTGTTGCAAATTGTTCTGTAGATTTTCCTTTTTGAGTAAAATTCTACCCACTTTGTGAAACCCAGCATTTTTACTGACTGTTGGATTTTTGGACTAATTCTGAGTGGGAACCTTTTTCCACACTCTCAGTATTTTACTAGAACCGTGGGAACCCTCTGTACCTGGTTTTGGTACTTTTTAATGGAGGTATGCTTTCCTACATCTTTTCTGGCATCTACATTTTATTATTGCAGCATACTGCACTTCCTGTGCATTGTTGCTGGAGCTCCTTGAGCTTCCCTTTATTTTTTTACCTGTGTCAAAAGGGCATGGGGACACCATTTATCCCACCTGTTTTCTATTTTGTGAGGTAAGCACACCTGTATTATGGGAGTCCTACTGGCAGTAAGACTTTAGTAAGCTATCCCAGTGGTTTGTAGATCCCCCAACTCTGTCTGCACTAGCTCAGGACCTTGGTAGTGTGGAAGAGCAGTCAGGCTTATCAAGACACAGATGTGACCTGTAGGTAAGTACTCTGAATCTTAGACGGGCACATCAAAGAACCACTTGCACACATGTTTATATTAAAGATATGCATTATATTTACACCGGAATCACTTTAAATACTTCAGAAGTTTACGGTAGAATACTAGATAATACACATCAAAGGGCACTTCCACTTTTGTGTTGGTTCGAGGTTACATTTTTAGCAACGTTGGGGAAAAGACAAGGTTATCGTATTATTGGAAATTGCACACTTATGCGGTTTTCAACCGGTCATACAGTAATGTATTTACTCTGCAAACACGTATAGAACATGCAATTAAAGGGAGGGACGATAAGTGATTAGTGCAATAGGAGCTTAGTTCAAGTTTCTAGAGACAGTTTCTTTGCTTGGCAAGAAGTCCAAAAACACAACCCTAGCTAAAGGCAGTTCGGAGAGGGCTTGAAGTCTTGACAAAAAGCAAATTATGAAGAGTTCCTGCGGGTTTCTTCCAGTGTCTAAAGTTATTGAAGCAGCAAGTTAGCAACTAAGAAAGGAGACCTAAAATGGACTCGAAAAGGGGACACCAGCAGCTTGGGTCAGAGCGAAAAGTGGGTTGCCCTGGACACCTCTGTGTGCACTCCAATGCTCTGGAGTGACTTCTTGGAATCAGGTAAGCAATACCTTTTTCCCCCATAGTGCATTTATTTTGAAGAAAGTGCTTGTGTTGGCTCCTCAACGATGTGGCTGCACTGGCTCCGACCTCCGGATTGTTTGGCCTGGTGACAAGTCAGGACAATGGATGGTGTGTCTCAGCAGCAGTCTCGAGGGAGGACCTGTAGCACGACTTTCAGCAACTTCTTGGTTCACACTGCGGTTTTGGTGCCTTTTCAGCAGCATCAACAAAGGACAGGGATCGCCCGGCCAATATTCTTCGCTTCCTACAGTGCCTCACTCTGGTGAGGGAATCTGGGTGAGTTGGAGCGGATCTCTGGAGTGTCCTTATGGGTTCAGCAGATTCAGCCTTTCCACAACGATGCACTCGAAATGGGCAGCAAGTCTCCTGGTATTTGGGATCCGCAGCTGAGGAAGCTCGTAGGACCTCGGGAGATGGCTTGTTTCAAAGTTTGTCTTGGGACTGGTTGTTCTCACCAACCAAAGGGAAGGAGTCCTCTTCGGAGCACCTCTGTCGCATAGGAAACTGGGTCAGGACAGCAGTGGTCGCTTCACGGTCTTGCATAGGGTCAGCAGGCGCCTCTGGTTGTCTTATATTACTTCGGTTTCCTGTGGTCAACTCTCTTTACACTCAAGAAGCCTCATCTTTTATACAGTTCCAGCCCACACCCCACTGCAATCTCTCAGTATTGTACAGAACAGGATGTCCAATCAGGACAGCCAGACCCCCTGTGGGAGCTGGACCTATTCGGACACTTTGGCAGACAGAGGGGTGGAAGACACCTCCCCCACTTCCGGCCTACCCAGACACTCTGGAGCCTTGGCGGGGATGCCTATTGGTTTCCGCCAAAGGCAAAACAAACACACAGACCCCCCCCCCCCGAATGGTAGAAGGGCTAACAAAGGACAACTACGCTGGTAATGGCAAAAAATGAGGCCCCAAGTTGGTATGTGGGTGCCCCTATTGTGCACTATCGAGGCTAGGGACATAGCTTGTGGTATAAAAAATACACAATAGTTGGTAGAACACGTCCTCTGTCACCAGCCATAACTAGGCAATTGTCTGTGACTAAAAGGAACAGTGAGAAGGAGGATACTAAGTATCCCTTTGCCACTCCACTGAAGGTGGTGTATGCCAATCTCTGACTATAGTGTTTTGGGAGAGACACTAAATATCTCTCCTTAAGAACTGTAGTTACTTAATGATATAGAAACATTATTTTCAAGGCGGATCCTGAGGGTCCCTAGCAACACTGCCCATAAGGAGCTGGGTGCTGCAGTAGTAAAGCACAGATGCCTTTAAGAGCTATGGAGCAGACAGACGCCATAGTACAGGTACAATACAAAGAATAAGGTTCCAAAGAGAGAGCCCCCAAGAGTGAGTGAGTGAATGAATGGAAAAAGGCTCCACTCATTCAGTATTGAAAGAAAAGGTCCAGAAGTCCAGCAAAATGTGCTGAGTGGCGGGGGTCTCAACAGGAGAGAGGATGAAGCACAATAATGATGAATCCCCCTAACAAGCCCGCCTTAAGTGGAGTGCTGAGAGGAAATATTTTCTCTCTTTCTGGTTTTCAAGTAACTTTTTAGTTACAAATCCAAATTCATCCGACAGGTTGGTGGCAGTGTACCTTTTTGAATGACTTTATGTGGACATTTGCGCAGGCTGCTTTCGCAGCAGTTGTAAGGAACAAGGTTCGCTATTTGGCTTAAATGGTGATTGTACTTTTTAAGCTGTTATGGTGCCTTTTTCTACCTGCCTAGGTGGGGGAGGTCTTGATGGGTCTTTTGTCTTTGGTGGCCTTCCCTTGGAAAGGCCAAACTTTACTGGAACCCCTCTCCCTGCTGGCTGTACTTCCTGGCTGCTGCTGGAACCGAGTGCCTGTGGTCAGGAACATAAGAAACTAGTGCATCGTGTTTAAGCCGGATCCGAGCTCCAAGAATATCCGGGGACCCTCCCGAAGTAGGACGACCGAAGCCTGAGCCACATCAACATGGTTGGACCCCAGAAGCAAGGGAAGTCCTCAAGGTGTCCAAGAACTGTGTTGGTGCTATTTGCCGGTAGCTAAAACTGCAAAGTGGCGCTGATTTGTAAGGAGCCCATTGCCATCACTGACCTTCAAAGTGCAGTGCAGGAGTCCTCCCTCTTGTCTCCACAACTGAGGCCCAGGAACTGCAGGTCTGCATCCTGAACAGAAGCCAGTGGGCTCCTTTTTCCAACCTAAGGTACTGGCTTGACTAAAGGGGTACTTACCTTTGTGGTCTGTAGCTGGTCAGTCTCACTGGAGACTTTCAGTAGCTGCTTTTTCTCCAGAGTTGCTTGTAGCTTTGCTTTCACAAGCCGTACAGCCTGTGGCCCAACAGTGATTCTTTTCTACACACACTCTATATAACATTGTGCAACACTTTTGTGCTATCTTCCAGAAGGGCCTCAACTCCCTAGACATTCAATTAATATTAAGTGTCCTGGCTCCCTGCAGACTTATCTGACCCATTGATTCTGTGTTAATCTGTCCCTCCTAGGTGGTACATAAGTTACTTGTGTTGCTGGGAAAGGGTTAACTTATACTTCAATCGGGGATTGTAAATTACTCACCTGAACTTGTTAACCTGTATTTCCTTCCCTGACCTTTTCCTTTTCCTGCAACTTCAGCATTGTATTAAGTGTTAAAATGTGCAGTTGAAGTCACCTCAGGGTGTAGGAAGTGTGTGTGAGACATCCCAAAAGGGTAATCTACTTAACTTAAATTTGAGGAAGTGTATGCCATTTCTAAAGAAGTCTTATTTTTAAAACTGACTGTTAAATAAATAATTATTTTACTAGAAAACCTTGAGTATGTGTTATTTGGATACGTGTCCTTGTGAATCTGTACAGCCCACATTTATCCCTCTTGAGATACGTCTGGCTGCTCAGTCACTCTACCAACATGTGTAGTAAAGAGCTATACCAATAGTTGGGTTTTCTATTGCCAAGAGGACAAGGCTGGTGTAGTCTCCCACAGGGCTACTACATGCAATCACGCCTGAGAGCTGCAAGGCCTGAACCGGGGCCTCCTGTCACCTCACCTTGGGGACCGTCCTGTGACGTGTTCTTCATTGAAAAGGTACTGCTGCGCTCCTAGGTACGTACTTGGGTCTTGCTGCATTATTTTGTTTCTTAGGGGCTGCATTCAACTAATCCTTGCATCCCTTGAAGGCCTACTTTGAGCTACTTTAGGATGGACAACCTATTGTGTTCTACCTTGCCTTGGGACACTTGTCCCTGCAGCAGTCCGGCTAGGGAAACTTAATTTCCTTGCCTTGTGAAATCTGACTGATGCCAACCTGCACACCTGAAGAGTTCCTCCTGGACTCTGCTCCTTTGATCTCTGAACAATGTTTTTTTGACTGGTGCCCCATTGTCCACTCTGACTTTGTGAGACTGACCTACGACGGGGTTGGACTTTCGAAGATAGGCTGAGCTGAAGTTATGGAAAGTTTCCAAAGTTTGCATATGTGTTTCAGGAGTTTTGATTATATGATTTGTTACCATTATTGCTATTCTGATGTTTCTAATCCTTTGACTATTGAAATTGTTTTCCTATTATATTGTGTGCTAGTTCTTACCTTACCTGAATGCTACAAGCCTTAGTTATAAACAGATTTCATTTTTTTTTCATATAGCTCCTAGTGTGTAATAGTGTCGTGGACCTACGCGTATGCTCTGATTTGTGTGCCTCACTATAGCCCTCCTCCCTCATAACCCAAGCCTGGCTGCACAGCCATTGCTACCAAACCTTTGGGTAGTTCCGTCTAATCTAAGGGAAGCAACTCTGTTCACCATTGGCGGGCCTTCTAAAGTCTTGTCCAAGACTGGACTTTACAAACACGTTCGCACCCCGTTCCCGCCCCCCACCCCCCCCAATCACAATGCATTTCTTTGTTTTTTCCTCATGGCCCAATAGGTTTTTAGCTCTATATTTTGTTTGCTCTTAAGTACATAGACCATGGCTGGTGTGGCCCTTACTATGACCCCCTTTCTAAAGTTAGCTTTGTTTTTCTCTTTGGCAGGTCCACTGTACTCCAGCAGCACCGTAATCGCATTGAGAAAGTTGAACTTGGGTCTGTGGCTCTTCCTGCCATTATGCGCCCTGGAGCAGGAGGTCCAGAAAATTTTGAGAAGGGCTCCATGCCGCAAGCCAAACAGCAGATCACCAGCGGCCAGTTGCATAGAGGGCACATGCCCCCACTGGTAAGTGCTGACATTTTCCTCCCCAAATGCTCTTTTTACTCCTCTTATACTTGACGCTCTTCTACTCTGTCATATTCTAACAAGGCAACTGTGATCATGTAATACAACTTGATGTAAAGTGGTGTTGTAATGATCACCTCTATCAATTTTGTATTTCCATTGTGCATGACTCTGCAACAAGAGAAGTGGATTTTGTGTATTAGTGGTACAGATGGGAAGGCAGATACAAAGCTTGAGGGGTTGCGTGAGGGGCACATAGCACAAGGGTTGTCTGTGACTAGAAAGTCACAGGAGCAGAGAGAAGAGGGGATACCAGGTGTCCCCTTAGCACGCCAAATAAGGTGTGGTGTGCTAATCTGAGTATAAAGTTTTAGGAGGGATATAAAGTATCCCTCTATCCTTACGAACTGTAGTTAGTAAGGATAAATTACGAATCTCAAAGGAGAACCCAAAGCGGTCCCAGCAACACTGCCCATAAGCTGTGTGCTGCAAAATTACGCGGATGCCTTAAAAGAGATATGGAGGAAAGTAGACTCCATAGTAAAGGTAAAACACAGAGAACAAAGTTCCAAAACTCAGAGCAAATATGCATGCATGAGTGGAAAAACTCCACTCATTCATGATAGACAGAAAATGGTCCAGAAGTCCAGCAAAAAGTGCTGGGGGCTTCACTAGGATTGGGGATGAAGCATAAAAATAATCTCCCTAGGAGGAACCACCCTGTCGACACAGTCTCATGATCCTGGGGCCCTTGGAAAAGTTGCTGTGGACTGATGAGCTCTGTTTTTTTGGGCTACCATGCAAGTAACGTCTCGGTTCTCCGTTTTCACCTGCATCTTCGGTGGTCCCCCAGCTAGTTCTACAAGTCTCCTTTCTGCCAAGTTTCAGCTTCCCAGCATCAAGGGATCCTGTCTTGGAAGGTAGTATTTGTTCATGACCTTTTGAGACGCATGCTGTTGCCCGTGTGCATTGACTGTCACTGGAACCGGCCATTCCCATTCTCGTATGTCTTGAAGAGCCCTGCATCCGTGCCTGCTGCATTTCTCCTTCAGTAAGGGTTGCACTCAGCTCCTGGACAGGACCGGAATCTTCCTTGCACCCGCAGCTCTTTGGCATTTTGTACAGGATCCAACGACGGGAAAATCTACCTCCAGTGACCCCCCCATCTGACCTGTCAAGTCCTTTGGGAAAATCGGAGTAAAGGCAGTGGGTAGTCTCAATACTTACCGGTGCCCCTATCCCCTCCACACTTAAAGTTTGTGAACAACTTTCCTTTATTCTATTATCTTGCTTTTTCAGTTTTTATTTAAAAAGCTGCTCTAAAAGATAACATATTTTACTGACCCTTAAACTCCTTCTGAAGTCGTTTGAAACTCTTCTCACCACCACAAGAACACTTCCTGCCTTTGTCTCCTCTACTAAAAGAACTTGGTGAACTTTTGGGCTCAAGGTCCTTTAACTTAGGGATGGAACTCCTAGTTAGTGGTTCTGTTCCTATGGGCCATTTTCCTCCTTGCATAACTACTTAACTTCCCTTTCAGATGTTTTAGGTGAATTGGATGCATTTCTAACTGAAGGTGACTCTATATATGTTTTTATATTTAACTGCCCAATCTCAATCACCCCTCTTCCTGTGCAAACTCTTGGAGAAGCTGGCCATCTCCCAGTTTATCCACCACACTGAATCGGTTTGTCTCCACAAACACCAGTCTGGCTTCAGAGCTGCCAGAGCTTGTTCTGTCCTCGTCCTCCTTGACCTTTACTCTGCTTTTGACGTGGTCAATTGTGCCATTCCGATCAAACAACTGTGTACCTGGGCATCACGGATCAGGCACTGGACCGGTTGACCTCCTCCTTCCTGGACCGTCCCTACCAGGTCCTTCTTGGGTGCTTTCTCTCCACCACCTCTCTATATGTGGTGTTCCCCAGTGCTCTAACCTCTCACCCTGGCTCTTTAATGTCTACTTGGCCCATCTGATCACTAGTGTCTCCAACTTTCATTGTTATACGGATGACACTAGGCTCTCTGTCTGGCTCCCCTCTCCTCTCTCAATTCTGACTGTCTATCCGCGATTCAGGATTGGTGTGCCTCCAACGATCCCAGCCTTAATGCCAGTAAGACTGAGTTCTCCAGCATGGGGTCTGGCATGGATTCACATGCTCATGACTATTCCCTGTCGTCAGGCCAGGAATCCTTGGTAAAAGAAAAAAGTTTCACCTTCACTCAAACTCTCTAAACCAATCACTGTCCCCTGGGTCATACTTCCCCCATCCAATGAGTCCTCTCCCTAAACCCTGCCTCTGGCAGTCATCTTCAGATTTTTACCGCACGCTTCAGTGTTGGGAGTCCTCGAGCTGCTCTCTGAGCTATTTGTACATAGTTCCAAGTTTTTTCACTGAAAAGTTCGATTTTTGTTGCACCCGAGCCCCTGTGCTTCCTTAATCGCCTGCAACAGGGATCCGTTGTTGAAGATTTGCACCCCTCAAGGGTGAAGATTCCTCGAAGTTTTGGCAAGGCTGTCTTGGGACTACTTTGTGACATCCGACCATGTCGGGGGAGAAAAAGGAAGGGCCCTCCTCAGGCCCTGAGGCCCTGCCCCAAATGCAAGCTGTGAAACCTCTTTGTAGAGGGCAAACGTCTACAATGTCTTTGCTACCTGCACCCAGACCACAAGGTAGAGTGAAATATATGTCTGGCCTTCTCGAAGAAGACAGCGAAAGATGGGCAAAGCAGGCTGGCAGCATGGCTCAATACAAACCTGGCCCCTGCCCTGTGCATCGAGGTGGGTCATGTCTCGTCCGAAGAGCAGTCACCCTCTGGGAAGAGATCTAAGTCCTTTGAGGTCTTCCCGTCCGTGGGGGTCCGAGATGAGGCCTAGAACCGCAAGTCCGATTCCATCGTATTCGCCGCAGATGCGGGTCCCAAGTCCGATAGGCTGCAATCAATCTCGCCGTCAGCTTCTGTAGCCAGCCTGCCATCAAGCTCATTCTCTAAGAGGAAGTAGTCCACCCCAGCCAAGTTGCGAGAAAAATCAGATAAGACTTGGCCGGAGGAAGAGAAGAAGGCAGCGCAGGCCAAGCAGACTCCACCAGCGCAGCCAAAGTCCTTGTTGGCCACTCCGGTGACACAGACTGTTATGTCCGCGGCAGCGGAAGGTGCAGCACCTGCGAGGGTGGCTCCTACGGCCCAGAGGGGTTCCTTATTTCCAAGGCGCGATACGGCTGCTGAGGCAGCAGCGAGCATCCTCGGGGGAGGGGAATGGGGGTTGGGGGAGCAACCAAACCAAATCCGATGGTCCTGAACCCTCAGGGAGAAAAGCAGCCCTCCATGGTTGACGTTACACCGATGATCTCCTCCACGGACAACCAAGAGTCCATAGAAAATGTCCATGCAGAGGAGGACGACTGCGCAGGGCCTAGCGATTTATTGTTCCAGTCGCAACAGGACATAACCATGGACAGCCTTTCGACTCTCCACACCCTGGTGACCGAGCTCCAGCAGAGGTTGACCCCAGCTCCAGTGGTGCCACAGGCCCCTGCCCAGCCTCCGCGTTAAAAGAGAAAGCTTCATACAACACATCCACATCTGCCTCCTCCACCACGTCGGTCCCCGACTCCACCAAACAGAAAATGCCCATGCAGAGGAGGACGACTGCGCAGGGCCTAGCGATTTATTGTTCCCGTCCAGTGAACACGGACACTGGAACAGCTCTGGCTGCCTCAGTGCAGTGTCGGAGAAATCATTTAGATTCCTCATAAGGTTTAAATACCTCTTGTGTGAACTACTGTTCCCAAGAATAGTAAAATGAAATTGACTTTACTTACCTTTTCTCTTTGTAGGTCCAGAACACCCTATCTTATGTGGAGTTCTGGCGGGCGGGGTGGTTACCTTGTAGCCCCTTATCCTGTTGTTACCCTCACTACTTTAAATGGCTGGTGGCAGTGGTTTAATTTTCCTAACATTGTGCATTTTTACAGCCGGCTGAATTCTCAGCTGCAGTACAGCACCCATGGGGTGACCATTTTGTCAAAATGGTCCGGTCTTGCTAGATGAGGTCTTTCTTCGGTTTTATTGTGTGTGTTGTGCCAGGTTTGAGCCCTTTGTGCATTTTGCCTTTGCCGGGCTAAAGCACTGAAGCCCGCCTCTGGCTTCAGTGTATCCGTAAAGGCAGGATGTGAAGGAGGTTCCTGAAACTCCCCTGTCCTTTGTCTCCTAGGAGTGCACGAAAGCAACCAGTCCTGATTGGCCACCCTGCTGTGTGATTGACAGCCTAGGCTGTGAATGAAAAGGAGAAACCTGCTTAAAAGGCGAGGGTTTCGGGACTAGAGGCTGAGACGACCACTGGGAGAAACACCTGATGAAGAAACCATGAAAGAAGCTTGCTGCATCCTCCTGGACTTTTGAATTGCCTAGTGAAGACCTGCTGCTGTGCTGAAACTCCTTTTTTCAATTCGACAGAGAAGCTCCGGAAGGGACGACTTCTTCCCTTGGCTTAGTGGGACCACCTAACGCTGAGACGAACTGCACTGTACTATCTTTCCTGATTGGCTGCTGCAAGAACCGAGTGCCAGGGGTTGAGAAATCCATAGTCTAGTGCAATGTCTACAATCTGGCCAGAAGCTCCAGGAATCTCCTAAGGACCCTCCAGAAGCAGGACGACCAGAGCTGCAGGACCCAAGGGGTGAAGGAAGCTTTGGCTGTCCTGGCTCCCTGCAGACTTTCTAGCCCATTGAATTTGATATTTCTGTCTCTCATAGGTGGCAACTTGTTTTAGACTGTTATTGCTTGGAAAGTCTTGTCTAGATTTCATTGTAAGATTTAAGTGTCCTCATATATACTGATAACACTGTGTAACCTTTTTCCTTCTTTAAACCTTTCCTTTCTGCAACCTCAGAATCTGCAAAGAAACTAGTGTGATTATATAAATGCCATTACTGTCCTTGTGAATGACGTCACCTCCAGGTTTAGGAAATGTGTAAAAAGCATAACTTGCCTTTTTAACAAATGCTTATTTAAAAATTGATGTTAAATAACTAATGAACCTTGGGTGTAAGTGTTACTTGGTTACGTGTATTTATGAATTCAATTGCTGCCGCTCTACAGCTCACATGAACCCCTTTTTTGATAAGCCTGGCTGCTCAGTCAAACTACCAACTTGTGCATTACAGGCCTATACCAAAGGGTGAGTTAGCTAATACCAAGCAGATAAGTGTTGTGTAGTCTCGCACAGTGTGACTGCACCCATTCTTACCTAATAGGTAGTATTGCAGGAACACCCAGTCTATGTCCTATTTTACAATTAGAAAATAAATCATGTAATACTCAGTACCAACCACTAGCTGTCAGCCTACGCAAAGCATGTGAATCTAAGCAGATACAAGTATCTGCCCCATACTCTCTAAAAGTGACCTGAAAGGGACTATACCTTAGTCACCTTTGGATCCTGCGAGCTTTGGGCCAAACAAATAGTTTGAGCATGCACTCCTCTCCTTTTTTTATATTTGTTTTTTTAATCTAGAGCGTTTAGTTCAATGTGAATTACATTCAATGTTGACTTACCGCCACCAGCATTATAACAGCATGACAATTATTCTGCCATATGACCAAGTATGGTAAAAACATTTTTAACCAATTCATAACCCATTAAACCCCCTCCTGCCACCCCCTTCCCTTGCCCCCCTTAAACGAGCGGTGGCATAACTGAGTCCCTCCAGTTGACCTTCAGTCCATTGTTCTGGGGCTCTTCCCTGGGCCATACCAGCCACAACCCCTTCAAAGCGCAGAGAAATTTCGGAGCAAATCAGTAAAGTAATTGTTGTTTGTCCGATACATATTTGTAAAATGGGAGCCATACAGCAAGGAATTTCTGGTATCTGCTGTCAGCCAAGGCGCACAACTTTAAAAAAAAAGTTTTATACTCCTGTCTTTGGAAAATGCTTGGTTACAATATCTAACTTCTAGACTGTACTTGACCTATTTTCTGGGCACCTAATGGAGACCTTATTGGTCTGGTGCGATTAGCCCTATTGTATCGTACATTTTGGTGGCCTTCTGTACCCGAGTGCTAAAGTATAAACCTCTTTTTCTCCATCGAGGTGTTGTATTGTTTGTACGGTGTGTATTTGTGTCTTGTATCTAATATGCAAGATTATGCTATCATCATTTTCTGTGTTGGCATTTCAGTTAATGTACTGTGTGTTTAGGGTTCCATATTCTTCCCATCACGTAGCCTATGTGTGTTGTGCTGCATCAAGTAGGCTCTTATCTGACCAAACTGTTCTATACACACTGTTTTACTATGCGTTCTGTTTTAACAGTAGTAGTTTAGGTAAAAACAGAACTCCTAGCAAAACAGTGTATGTTTTGGGCTAAAACATGCATTTTTATTTGGCGTACACAATGTCCAGATGGGAGAAAAATAAAAACCTTTTTAAGAATGAGCCTTCATCTTCTACACACTTGTAATATTCGTTAGGTTAGAGGTTTAAGTTTGAATAACTTATGTAGGTACTGTAAATTCGATGTGGAAAATCGTAGACCGATTTCTTTTACAATGGGGGAAAAAGGGAAGTGTTTTTGAAAGAATAACTGCATGATATGATGTATTTGAGTACATTCTTTTTGGTGTCGTATTTTAGCGCGGAAACGGACATCGTTAATAGGGTGGTGACCTTTTTAAAGGATTTTAAGTTGAGTGATGATTTTAAATTGTATAATGCACTGCGCTGGAAGAGTAGTTATTTTGATTAAAGATGTTACTGATTTTACTAATTTTGTCATGAATTTAAATTGGATTATGTGTATAATCTTTATGTATAAGGTTTGTAATAAACATACATTTTATTTAGAAAGAGGTATTTATTTCAGACCATACTCCAACTTTTAATTTCAATAATGGTAGTTTCTCCCTGGAAAATGTAGAAAAGGCGTTTTGGGACTTTGAGGTGGGGGGGAGAGCTAGGGTGAAAGATATTTGAGAATAATTGGCTAATTAAAGGCTCTGGGATTGTTGTACACCTCCCTTTGTTCAGGGACCTTTTCTGTTTTACATACTAGCTTGGTTCTTGTTTGCTCACCTGAGGGAGCATGTGAACACACTAGGGTGCCTGCATCAGCGTGTCTGCATGGTGTCTGTTTGGGACCCTTCTGGTTAAGCATGTGATTTCAATAGTGCTATCTAGCACGTGGGGACCTGGAATGGTAGTGTGTGTCCGATTACTCTTCTGCTTTTGTTCTGTTTTACTTACATCACAGTTTTCTTCTTTTCCTTCAGACTTCAGCTCAGCAAGCCTTGACGGGAACTATTAACTCCAGCATGCAAGCTGTTCACGCTGCGCAAGCCACACTGGATGACTTCGACACACTGCCGCTCTTGGGTCCCGATTCTGTGAGTGCATCTCATTTGTCTTAATATTGCCTATTGCATCTTTTGTCGATGCTTTGTGTTGAAAGTGTGCATTTTCCTTAGATCATTGGGAATATGCACTTCTAGTTGGTGGTTGCTTTTCCTAAAGACTCTCTCTTAATTATCCTGTTTTTCTACTTTAGCGTGCCAAGGACTGGCGCCTTAATAAAATGGATGAGTCCAAACACGAGATACATTCACAGGTGGATGCGATAACTGCCAGCACTGCGTCGGTGGTAAACCTGACTGCAGGTATGTAGGGAAAATGCAATGCTGCAATCTACCACCTGTAAAGTGCTATGTTTGGTACCATACAGCCTGTATCCTGCTCTATGCCCATCACCTTCTGTTACCTGTGCCCTTTTTCTGCTGAGCGCCCTGCTCCAACCCAATCTCTAAGCTTAACTTCTAGAAATCTTCCATGCATTCACTGGTCAGTCTATCCTGCTGATGCACTGCTTGTAGATTGCTGTCACCCTGTTGTCAGGACTCTGCTTTTCTTGCAGGCACTTTTGTGCTTCTGTCCCAGCTACTTTGTATTGGAACACAGCGATCTGTGGTCTTCTCTCACCCTATCCCATATCTTTCAACGGCACTCTGTGGTTTGCTTTCATTGTGTTGCTGACCCCATGCTGCATGCACCTTTGTTTCACCCCTGTTTTTCTGACACGCTTTTGTCTTTGCCCTGCTCTCAAACTAATCTTTGCGACCATGTGTCTGTGCTCAGCCCTTACCCAGCCTTCTGTCTTTTTGGTACTCTGCTGTCTGCTCGTTGGAAACTGTTAGATCCTGCTCTCTATACAGAGTTCACTCCCATTTTAACATCAATGTTCTGCTGATACCCATCTTGCTGACCCACAGAGGTCTGCGCTCTGCTAGCAATTCAATGCTCCCTATTCAACATGGGTTCTTCTTTGTTATTGACGTGATGACTGTTTGCACGGGGAGCACAGGTGCAGGATACTGGAATATTAAATGAGAATTATTTTTTTTTCTCCATGAAGCCAGTTTAACATTATATTTATATCTATCTAGTCCAATTCAAGTGCCTAATATGGTCCATGTTTCAACTTTTATTTGGGGTATTCTGCAAGCTTTCTAAGTTCAAGAAAGTGTTGGTATATAGAAAGTGCCTCTGCCAGACTGACACGCTGTCGGGCAGATACTCCGGTCTTCAGGATCAAAGGTGCCTCATGGCACACAAAATTCAAACCTGTGCCCAGCGTACCTTAACATAACTGGTGTATTCATAGAGTGTACGTTCACCACCAGAGGGCATCTTGGCGCGAATGACCGATATAAGATGTGAGTTCCCCAGCTTAATGATACTCATTTTAGGGCCCTTGGAAGGATGACTGGATGCACTATGGGAAAGCCCGCCAAGGCTCAGAGTGCCTGAAAGGACAGGAAGTGGAAAGGGGAACAAAATGCCCCTCGTCTTTGTCCTGGAGTGAGCTTGCCTGGAACCAGTTTGTGCTGGGAGGACGGCTGTCCCCATTGGACAGCCAAACCCCAAGTTTCATTGAATGCATGTCTTGATTGGTGGTGTGGAAGTGAGAGGAGACTGTTTTGGACCAGGGCGTCAACAGACCTGGTGGGGGGTTTGTTGTGTACACAGACAGACTGGGTCCCTCCTGGTAATAACTACAGAAGGCTACACTGAAAAGAGGGAACACACTGAAGGCTCCAAAGAAACCAGGACCAGATTTAGTACAGGAAGAGGAGTACAATCATTGCAAGCAGGATACAGTACACACTTGACTAGCTATGCACACCCACTGGCATAGAACCCAGGGGCCTTGGTAGTACCCTTGGATGCAATGCGGGAAGGGGGGTTGGGGACCCCAAAGGAAATGAGGAATTGTTCGAGAAGGGGAGCTACTAGAGACAGTGCACGGGAGAGAGAGAGAGAGAGAAAGCTGCAAGTGCCTAGGTGAGTGGTCAGCTGCCAATAAATAGGTAATTGCAGGCCTGTGGTGGCATAGGCCACTGGGTGCCAAGGCAAGTGCTGGAAGCGGGTGGAGGCTGAAGGTGATTTGGTGTGGGAGGCCAGGGCCCAAGAGGACACATACAGGTTCTGGTCACCAATCTCAGCAACTGTGATGTTTAGCAGAGGAAGGAGGAAGGACAAGGAGGAGGTGATAAGGAAGGTCTTGAGCTTCCGGAATTTAGGTGATTCGGCTCAAGACGAATGGGCACGGGAAGGCTGTTCCATAGGAGGGAGCCTGCCGAGGTAAGATCGGCCACCAGCTCGATTATTAGCGAAGCGCTTGACACTAAGTTGGTGCC
Organism: Ambystoma mexicanum; assembly: GCF_040938575.1. NCBI lineage: Eukaryota > Metazoa > Chordata > Amphibia > Caudata > Ambystomatidae > Ambystoma > Ambystoma mexicanum. The sequence goes on along the minus strand of NC_090935.1, from coordinate 51,243,391 downwards.
AGAGGAGTGTAGAAATCTGATGGCAGAGTATTTAGTGAGAGCAAGTTGTAGATGGCGTGGTCCCCGGCCCCAGACAGCCTTCTGGATGATGCAGAGGGATTTTAATTTGATTCTTGCAGCAACCGGGAGCCAGTGGAGAATTTTTAGGGCTAGAGAGATGCAGTGTCTGGGCTTGAGGCCAAGGAGAAGTCTTGCAGCCCTATTCTGGATTAGCTGGAGGGGTCGTCGAGACGAAGATGGTAGGTTAAGGAAAAGGCTATTGCAGTAATCTAGAGAGAACCAGCGCTCAAGAGACATTGAGCTTCTGCGGGAATGTGAGAAAAAGAATTCCTTTGAGGTGGTAGAGTTGAAAGTGGGCCGCCTTGGCAATGTCCAGAATGATGTGAGGGAGGAAGGAAAGAGATGAGTCAAAGATGACTCCCAGTTTACTGGCTTTAGATGAAGGGGCAGAGTGAGGGGAAGAAAGAGGGTGCAGGAGGCCCAATAGGAAGTATCTGTCTTGCAGGTGAAGCAGATACCATTGGCATTGCACCATTACTGGATGGCAGATACGCAGTCAAGAATGGTGGAGGAAGTAAGGAGATGGTCAAAGGGAAGTTTGAAGAGTTGTCTCGTCTGCGGAACACTGGAAGTTGGGGGAGAAGTTGAAGATGAGGTGTACAAGCGGGGCACGATAGTTAAAGAGCCTAGGAGAAGGGTTTGAGCCCTGGGGACACCGCTGGTGGAGATAGGGGTGGGGGAGGAGAGAGATCCCAGAATAACCTCGGATGTATAGTCTTTGAGGAAGGAGGGCAGCCAGTCCAGTGCCCGCTCCGAGATACCTAGGATGCTGTGGAGCCGTTTGATAAGGATGGAGTGGTTGACCGTATCAAATGCGCTGGACAGAGCAAGTAGAATGAGAACAGCTGCAGAGTTGGAGTCAAGAGATGCAAGCAGTTCCTCACGGATGTTCAGAAGAACAGTTTCCGTGCCTCTGGTTGCTCAGAATTGATGGTCGTGGAGCCAGCCAACAAGTTCAGTGTGCTTGGTAAGTTGGGGGAAGACTACCTTCTCCAAGAGTTTCCCAAGGAAGGGGGTGATAGATATGTGTCGGTAGTTGGCTGGTCTGTAGAAGTATTTTTCAGGAGGGGGTGCACAAGGGAGTGCTTGAGGAAGGAGGGAAAAGATCCATTAGCAAGAGTGGTTGCAGAAATCAGCAAGTGCAGGGGCAAGAGAGCCAATATTGTCCTTAATGGTTCTGGAGGAACAGGGGGAGACCTGTTTGGAGGAGACGTTCATGATATGTTTTATAAAAAAAAGTTTTGAATTGAAATCCTAGCTTGACATTAATGTTACTGCTAATTACTGATTTTTAAAGAATGCGTTAAATATCTTTGTATAAATAAATGAATAATTTATGATATAACGGAATGTGCAAGTGTTTAATTTGATATTTGTCTTTACTGATTTCATTTACTCCTACGTCCCGTCCCCTTTCTTCCATACTTGTAAGACATTCCATCCTTCGGGATGGATCACTTTTGTCAAAAAGCATCAAAAATGATGCATCACCGGGAGGTTTTTCTTGTTCCCGTTGTCCTTCTCCTGCTCCGGTTCTGCGGTCGCTTAGTCCTCCGTCTATGCCGGAGCGTCTGGGATTTGTCCTGTTCTTCATGCGAACGTCATTCTCTCTGCTTGGAGTGTCTCGGGCTGGACCACCGCAGGGATTCTTGCTTCTACTGCGTTTCCCTCTCTGTCCGGGCATTCCAACACCGCCTTCTTCGGTGGGAGGACTTCTTTCAGTGTGTTCTTCATCTTCAGCTTTTCATTGACGAAAAGAAATGCCCGGTAAGTACCTTACTACTTAGGGTGCCCTGGCCGGGGGGACTCCTTCCTGGGGTCTTCTAGTTGCGGGAGGGTCTTAAGCAGCTCTACCACCAGGGTTTTCCCTGAGGTGCCTCGCAGGCCTGCTAGGCGTACCAGTGTTTTCTCTGAGGGTTCCCATGACGGACCTGCCAAGACCGGACCACGTTCCGAGGTTCACCTGTCGGGTGCTAAACTTCAGCCCAGTTCATCTGTGGCTTTGGACACCAGGGTTCGCTCCAAGGTCTCAGTTTCTGGAGCTCTCCACACAGACACCAGGGTAAACCCTGAGGCCTCCTTTTCTGGAGTTTTCTGTACCAAACCACGGCTTGAGGCCCCTGTCGAGTGAGCTACACATACCGGGACGAAACCCAAGGTTCCTCCTTTTGAGGCTAAGGTCTGTACCGACAAAACTGAGAGACCTACTCTGAAGGTCTTGTCTGTGAGGGATGAGTCCTCAGCATTCCCGCGCTCAGAGACGCAGTGATACCGGTTTGTCGAGGGGGCAAAGAGGGTCGTCGTAAACCGTAGTTCCTCTGTTACCGGCTCTCCCGAGTTTCCTCCTCTGGAGGCTAATTTTGGTGCCGCTTCGAAGATGTCCACTAAACATCCGAGACCCCGCAGTACCGGCTCTGCCGAGGATCCTTGTGTTAAGGCTAAGGTATTACTTAAGTCCCCTAACTAGCCTGAGGAGACGGTTTCCTCATCTACACATGTGACGCAGTTCTCTTCAGGAATTGACAAAATGGCGGCCCAACCGGCATGGTCCACAGCAGCCATTTTGGATTCTTCCCTTACACCTACTTTCTCGATGGCGGGTGCTGGGAGTCTTAATTTTGGGGCTTAGTAGCCAGTTTAACCTCGGTGGAAGGTAAACATCAGTTCCACCCTTCTTTTGACTGGAAAGCTCGGATGCCGCTGCCTCATACTGTCTCGATTCTGCTCCCCTGTGTTAAGTATTTTAATCGGGTGATGCACCCTGGTCTCAGCCTAGTATGCAGCACACAGCTTACTTTATTATGTCTATAGGTTCAATATTCTGAGTGATATACCACTCATAATACACCCATCTCAAAATACCCCATGTCACAATGGACAAGGAATCAGGCTGGCTGGTAAAGGTAATATTTATTTAAAATTCAAATTAACATTTTTTTTAATAGGGAGCAGCAATCACCAATGTGGTGACAATAACAGATAAAAAGGTATGTAGTGCAGTTAAATTCACTCTTTAGCAACAAAGAAGGAAAACACCAGAAAAAATAAGACTTTTGGCTTGTTTGAAAATAGAGCACTTAAATTAGGATTTCCCCATGCAATATTCCTCAACCCACAAATAAAATAAGCAATTCTAAACAGATATAGGGAAACAGCCGGTAATCGGGAATAAAGAACAGTAAACCGAATTTGAATACAACCTTCCCTCCCCAAACAAGAGAAAAACGGGTTTGAAATCTTACTTTTTGAAATGACATTCGAAAATGGCTTTGTAAAACAATGTGTGCAAAAATCCTTCAGTACAAATTTCGATGTGAGCAACATTCAAAAGATGCTAACAATCATGAGCTATAGTTTGAGCAAAAGTAAACACTTTGAATCCAAATGGAAGGTTGGAAATAATTTAGAGTGGACATCACATGTGTAAAACTTTGCAGAAATGCTGATTCCTGCCTACAATTAACCGAAGGGATTGAGTGTGGCTTTTAGGTTGGGATGTAGCTATAGGTCTTGGGTATAATCACGAGGTGAAATGAAGTCTCTAGCTATTAAATTGAGTGAGTTATGCAATGTTGAATGAGAGGCGTTTTTGGAAAATAAAGTGCGAAAAAAAACACATCAATTTTATTATACTCTACACTAGGGCATTCAGGCTAGGTTACCAGATTGAAACACAGTAAGCTCTAGAGTTGATCCAGGGAACTAACCCCAACACCTCCGCGCCCGCCCTGGCGGACCCAGTACGATTACCTGATGGGGGGATTAAGGGTTTAGGATTTCACAAGACAAAATTATTTGAAGTAGTAAGCATTAGCGTAATGAATCAAAGGCAGAGTGGCAATAAGGATTCTGACAATGTTACAAGTTCTTAAGGTAAGGATAGGCTGTTTTAGAGATTTGGATGGAACAAAGCAAGGCAAGGTATGCTATGATTTTCTATACTTAGTATTAATACTCAGTCTACTTTAATTTAGGATTTTGGTCCTCGCACGGATTGGGTCTAACCAAGGACAGCTGGCCAAATCGGGTGGAACAGGATCAGGTGGGCGGTTCTGGTCAGCGGACTGCACTTCTGGTTTACTGGAGACTGGAGATTAGGGGGATGGCGAGTTTGCAGCAGGCATGCTTTTAGTCGCAGCAAGCCAGACTATATCAAGATGCTTCCCTTGAGTTTTTGGGATTTTTTTTTTAGAATTTGAGGCCTAGCTGAGAAGGAGTTCAGCAATGCCTAGGCCTTGGCTTTGCAATGAAATCGGGAATCGGGAACAGGACGCCACGCAGCAAATCAGGAATCTGTGTCTGTGTGCTATCAGGTTCCCTTGTTTATCATGCCAGATGACCTCACTAAAGTATATGGCAGGGGCAGGCTTACTGTCCACACCCATGATGCTAGGATTGGGCACGAGCACAGTTTCTGCCTTGCTTTTCGCTGATTGGATCACAAAAAAGGATGTCATGTTTATGGTGTTACTTTTACTCTAGAAAGCTCCCCTAGCTCCTAGAACCAAAATCTAATTTCCAGACAAATACATATTTATGTAGTTATGACCTCTAAGAAAATCAGGTGCACAGGTTATATATTTTGTTGGTTACATTTCAATGCAAACCCCAAGTCTGTGGGACCTGGTTTAGTCTTTCTGCTACATTTTGGCAATTTTAACCATGAAAGATTTGGCCTAAAAATTCCCAATTTTGTACTTAGATGTGCATTTACCCCTAGTTTATGTGTATAAAATGTAAGTTTGCAACATTAATTCTTTCCGTACAATCGTAATTCTTTATAACTTCTGTTCCTTATGCAGTAGTGAGTCCTACCAAGTCTTCAAATGAATAGCATAAAATTAGATTTAGAATTATGCACTTTTCAAGTGTTTTCATTTTTGCTGCCGAGTTAAATGTCTTGAAAGTTCAGTTGCAAAATAGGCATTTTAAAACCAAAAGGAAGTCTATTGTCACTTATCAGTTTTTTCTTTCTCCCAACTGTAAACAAATGTCAATTCCTTTGAAACAGGGTGAGGGGCCTCTCTCTTGTGATTGAAGATTCCTTCCCCTCCCACTTGAAAGGCGAGAGTCTTAGCCTGCTATTATCTCAGCCTGGGGCAAAGACGAATATCTGACGACTGGGAAGTCCCATTGTCCTGGGTATTCAAAGCCTCCAAGCTAGCCATTAGCCTTTCCCGTTCCAGCAGTTTGAGCTGTCACCTTTTCTGAGGGCTAGCAACTTGCAGAGCAGGTTTTTTATTTATATAGTTTACCAACTCAGCCTGGGTTTTAGCTTTGATTTCCTTTTTAAATCTTTACTTTAAACCTAAGGAATTAAAACAGCAGCAAATTATTTTACATTCTTTAATAATCAAGCCTTTATACAACAATATACTTTAAAAATAGGCGATTTTACTCTTCATTCGGGGGAAAAAGCAGATTTAACTTATTTCTTTAAATTCAGTTTTCATCTCCAGCAAATACACACTTTGGCCAGCTATAGTCCTTCCCTTGAGTGCTGGAGTTGTTTGCAGCAGGGATACATGTATCATGCATCTGTTTAGAGTCTTTCTCTGGACAGCTGATTCTTGATACTTGTTGCAAAGAAATAGCTGCATTCTCCCCCCCCCCCCTGTGTAAAATGAAATACAAAGTCCCTGGGTTGCTTTTCCAAAGATACTTTTGATAGGAGCTGTCATTCAAATGAGGCCCGGTTCCTCTGAAACGCAAGACTGATCCTTTGCATTGCAGGGCCTTTTTGATCATAGTGGTTCAGGAGGAATTGATGAATTTAGCACCAAACAGCACTTTGAATGTTGAAAAGATGACATTTTAAAGAGGCATTTTGGGTTTACAGCAAGGTAATGCTGCCTCTTTCCTGTCACTCTGTTAAATGCTGCAGAGCACACTGGCATACTCCTGCAGTGAGTACTCTGTTCCACCCCACCTGAAATGTGCGTTGGCAGGGCGGTGCATCCATTGTCTGGTTGTTACAAACACGCAATTTCGCGCAGAAGAGTCAGCGCAGCCATTTTGTGATGTTTCTTGCACCAATGCAGCAAAGTGATGTAACACAGCACATCTGAATGTGTCAACATATCCCACACCTGGTCTACGCTGACCCGTTTGGTGGTGGGCCTTCCTAGCAACCATCCTCATTATGTTTGTAGGGCTATGCCCCATATGAGATGCCTACCCCAGCGCCTAAACCTTCATCCGAGGATGCATTTTATTTGGGAAATTTCGGAGGCTCATGCACGCTGAACCTATGAAGGAGTATTTTAAGGGTCTTTTCAAGGAAATCTATGCTGAAACTCTGGCCCCACCTTCCACCCCGGCGGCTCGAGCGGCGGTTCCACCTCTTCCTATTGGTCCGCCTCCAGCTCTTCCTCCTCTACCCCCACTGTCTCCCACAGAGAAGACACCGGTAGAACGGGATAGCACTTTAAAACCTGTGACGCCCCAGCCGTCTGCTCCTGATTCACTGGATGACCCTCAAGCAGATCAGGATAGTGATGAGCAGCCCTGCTCTGTCGGAGCATTCCATGACAGGGTTCCGGATATAATGGCCCTCCTCAATATTCCAGTACCCGACGCTCCCGCTCCACAGGAAGGGGTGCTATCGGTAGCTTTCACCTTGTCATCACAAGAGCGAACCGGCCTGTTCCTCCAGAAGGACATTTTGGCTGAGACCCGTAAGGTCTGGGATAATCCCCGCACCGGGCTGCATATCAATAAGAGAATTGACGCCCGTTACAGGCTTCACACCTCTGAGGAGATAGCCTTGGGGTCTTGTCTGCTCCCTTCCTCGACAGTGGTAGCTGTGGCCATGCTTCAATCCAAGCCGCCCTCTGCGGCATAAACGGCTGTGGTGCAGATTCTGTCCAAGGAAGATGAGATTCTGGACTCCTTGGGCAAGAAAGTCTTTGCCAATTCAGCCCTCCAACTTAGTCAAGCAAACACAGAGCTCATCCTGGCTGCAGTTAATATGAGGCTGTGGAAGGAGTTGGCTGATTTCCCGGAGTGTATTCCTACGGATATGCTAGACGACTTCAAAGCTGGGCTGTCGGACGCCAGGGTGTTAGCACAGGATCTGCTGGAAGCTGTGGCACACCACGTAGATACCTCAGCTCGAGGCCTTATGGTGGAAATTGACACGGCGCGCCAGGAATGGCTCCATGTGACAAAGTTTTTGAAGGAGGTGCAAGATCGTTATGGACCTTCCCGTCGATGGCAAGGAATTGTTTCATTATTCTACAGATGAGGAGCTTACAAAGACCAAGGTGAGCCGCCAAATCTTTGTCTCTGTCTTGATCCTTCTCTAGCTTCAGAGGGTTTCAGGACCGCTTGGCGCACAGAACTGAACCTCCAGTTGGTGGCACCTGTCAAACGAGGTGGTTTGTTTTTCTCTCGACCATCAGCCTCCTCTCCAAGAGGCGGTAGTTTCCCTGCCGACAAATCTGCGAAATTATATTTTTCGTCAGTCACACTAGACTCCAGTGAGAGGACTAATCTCGTCTCATCTGGAGGCGTGGCAGACCATCCCCGAAGACCTGTGGGTTTTGTCCATTGCTTGGGTGGCCTTTTTCACTTGCCCCTCCCCCCTACTCCACCCTCAATCCTCCCTTCCAACAGATCGGGACACCCTCCCTCAGAGCCGAGGTTCAGAAACTTCTAGACCCCAGAGCAGTGGAAGGGCTTCTACTCTGGTCTGTTCACGGTGCCCAAACCGAACCAGGCTGGCCTGCGCACTATCCTCTACTTTTCCCAGTTCAATCTTTCTCTTCCACAAGAGAAATTCAAGATGATTACGCCCTGCCAAATAAAGACCTCTCTTTGGAAGGACGACTAGCTCAGTGTAGTCGACCTTCAGGACGCATGCATATCCATCCAGATATGGAGGCAGCATCAGAAATATCTGTGGTGGTTCTTTTTGACATTTTCAGTTTCGAGTACTCCCTTGTGATTACAGCTGGGCGAAGCGCACCAGAGACTCTTCCGAGGGCCCCTCAGTGGGTCTGGCAAAACCAGATCTTTTTCTGAGGATCCCCATTTGGGGGCTAAGGTTGAGCCCAGTTCTTCTGTGGCTCTGGATACCAGGTTTCACCCCGAGACTTCTGCTTCTGGAACTAACGGTACCGGGTCTTGACTCGAGGCACCTCTCAAGGTGGCTATATGTACCGGGGATAAACCAGAGGTTCCCCTTCTTGGGGCTAAATTGGATACCAACAGAATTGAGGGTCCTGGCTGTAAGATCTACCCCTCAGTCTTCCCACACGCACGGCTGTGGTGATACCAGTTCTGTTGAGGTGACAAAGGGTGGCGGTCACGCACCACAGGCCTTCCAGTACCGGCTCTGCCGAGGATCCTCCACTAGAGGCTAATTCTGGGGCAGTCCTTAACGTGTCAAGTAAACACCCTACATCTGCCAGTACCGGCTCTGCCGAGGTTCCCTGTTTCAAGGCTAAGATGGCACACAATGCCCTCTACTCCCCTGAGAAGTCTATTGCCTAGCTGGCTCCTGTGACGCAGTTAGCCCCAGGAGTTGGCAAAATGGCAGCCCATCTCTGTGGATCACGGTGGCCATTTTGAATACCTCCCTTACTGTGATGCTGGAAATGCATCGGAGGGACAGGGCCTCCGTATCCTTGTCCTTTACTGCTTTTTAGTGTGTGTTCTGTCGTGTTTTCTGCGCAGGAGCTCATGTGGGACTCCTGGCAGTGCAGCTCTCTTTTGGTTTGGTGAACAGACCCCTGGGATACCCTTATGGCACCCATGGGTAGGGGTACAACCCTGTGCCCCTAGTGTATGTTTTTGGGCACCTGTGTGTGACCCACAGAGCAGGGTACGGGCTGGTGGCAGCTCCGTGCTGAAATGAAAGGTGCCCTGAGCATCCTCCATTTTGGGATACCTAGACCCTATCATTGGAATCGGTAGATTTCTGATGGAGACAAAATGGCCCCTATGGCCTCTTGCCTTCCATCACCTGTTACCCTGATCTTCCCGAAGTCCCGGGAAGCCCTGCCTCTGTCCCTTCCCACTGACTGGCTGTTGGGTGGAAGTTCCGTATATGGTAGTGTGGGGAAGTGCTGACAGACTGGCTGGAGCCTTCTCAACGACCGTATGTTGTGGGTACGCCTGTGGGTGGGACCTGGGTGAATGGAGTGTGTGACGAATATGCATTCTATGTTGTGACTGTCTAGTATCTGATGTTTGACACAATGGTTGAGACAGCCCTGCCCGAAACCGGTATGAATGCAGCTTGGAGTGTTGAATGGCTCTGTACTTGTCCCAATACACAACGTGAGTGTTTGGAGAGAAGTTAATGGCCTGAATACCTAGTGTACCTGATTGGTTGCCTGCCTGCATGAATGCCGTAGTCGTGATTGGATGCTTGAGTGCGACCCAGCGGAATTAGTGGGAGATCAACGGTATATCTGGGGACCTCTCACTGCTAGGAATCGTGTTCAGAAGCTGAAGTCCACTACGACTAGTAACTGGAGTGAAGCTCAACCTTGAGCCCTGCTGGACGAGAAGAATTGCTGGTGCTCTCCTTCGCAATCGGAAAGCTGCTGTGCTTCAAGAACTGACCCAGAGAGGACCTGGTAAGGCTCCCTCTTCCTGAACCTACGAGGGACCATCGTGCACAGCTGATCTTTGCCTAAGCTCCATGGTAGAGAGACCTTCGACAGGCTGCCGACCCCATACGGGGACTGCTGCGGAACTCCAGGGAGAAGCGCCCTGACTGTTGTCCACTGGAGGCGCCGTGCTCCCGTTGCCTAAAACTTCATTGATCCAAGAACGCTCTCGTCTGCATCGCTGCAGCTGTATCCTGTCGGAGAAGGCCTGACACTCGACGCGCCGAGGAGCATCCACCGGTGGGTTTCCCGCCGGTGGGCTACAGTTCAACTCTTTGCGGTCCATACCTATCGACACCGAGGTGCCCACACGCCTCTTCCTGGCAGGACGTTTACGCTTCCCCGTCAATGAGCACCGCTAGGAACGACGCGGCCACTTCACCATCGTAGTTCGACCTGTTCTCCGTCGGACGTTCGACCCGTGACTCCTGCCTGAAAGGGAGGACACTCAAGAAGGGTTGTCGATTTCCGCGACGCGGAATGCTACAACACCAAGGTACTTTGGGGTTGCAGAACTATTGGGAAGTCTAGCTAGGGGTGAACAATATATGGACTGGGCTTGTATCTTTCTTCTACAGGTTGCGCAGGTGGGGGGGGGGATCTCCACACAGAGCTGTGTTTAACGGTAGTTACCAGTATTCTGCCTATTGATCAACCATCTTGCTTTCCTTCCTTTCTCTACTGCTGGTTTTCCTCTTTATTTTGATCTGTCTCTCATCCTGACCGTATGCACTTGAATAAGATCTAATAACGTTAGTGGTACCACTTTAGAATTTGTACATATTTACCATTGTTGAAGTTCGTGTTCGCAAAGACAATTTGGTGGCAATGTTTTATGTCAACAAGCAGGGTGGCACCAAGTCCTCTCTCCTTGTGGATCTTGCCATGCAAATTTGGGACTTGGTCATCCAGCACAATGTTTGGCTCCAGGCTGTACACATCCCAGGTCAAAACAATGTGGCCGCAAATTCACTCAGCCGCCAGTCGGCAGCAGTTGCGAGTGGGCGATGAACAGCCATGTCCTTTTCAACATTTTCCATCAATGTGGCACTCCAGAGGTGGACCTCTTTGCAACTAATTCAAAAAAGAATTGGCCTCCCTATGCATCCAGGGACGGCCTCGAGAACATGTAGTACAGCATGAAACCTTTTCCTTTCCTTCATTGCTTCTGATATATTGGTCGCTCTGCAAGTTCAGGAGCACATCGAACTGCACTATCCTGTTCAAGGCTCCTTGCGGCCAATCAGATTCCGGTTTTTGGAACTACAGCATCTGTTTGAACTTCCCCTGATCAGTTTGCAGCAACATGGAGGAAAGGGGACAGGATGTAGGAGTATAACAAAGTTACTCACCGTAGTGACTACCTTACTCCTAGTCCATAGTCCCCTTCCCTCCATACGCCCGCCCGCCGCCCCCCCCTAATAAGTATTCTCTATTATTGCTTAAATGGTCGCAGACCTGGTGATAGAAAAGGACTGAAGGGCGATGTGCAGGGCGGAGCTCAGGAGGGTGGGGTTACCGGCCGCGTGCGATACCCTGCGTAAAAAGAGAAGGACAAAGTTTCATTTTTGATGTTTTTTGACTAGTGCGCCGGTCCTGTCACGAAGTCCTGAATGTCCCACAAGTATGGCGGAAAGGGAACTAGGAGTAACCTAGTCCCTATGGTGAGTAACTTTGTTAATAAAGCTCTAAAGCTTGAGATAAGCATGGCTGCTCCCTCACACTATCAACTTGTGTAGTACAGTCCTGTATCAAAAGGTGGGTTACCTAATACAAAGAGAAGTCTTATGCAGTCCCACACCAGTTGGACTGCACTCACTCTTACCGAACATTCTCCATCTTCAGGTAAACAAGGGTATTTTTTCAATGTACTTCCTTGTACCCAAAAAGGATCTCACCATGGGCCCTGTTTTAGATCTGCATCCTGCAAACAAATATGTCAAACCTCAAAAGTTCAGGATGACAAATCTTCAGTAAGTAATCCTGCTGCTGCGTCAGGGGGATTACATAACCACATTGGACATGAAAGATGCATACTTTCATATTTTAATGTTGCCCGCACACAGAAGGTACCACAGGGTCATGATATAGGACACCCACTGATCAGTTCAAGGTTCCATCCTTTGGCATTGCCTCAGCCCCAAGGGTATTTACAAAGGTACTGGTGGTAGCGGCGGCCCACCTGCGCAGACAGTCCATTCCCGTATATCCCTACCTCGATGACTGGCTCTTAACAAGGAATTTGTATCCCATGCTAGAGTGGCTGTCGAGCCAATGGTGTAAAGCCAGCGGCCAGTGGGACGATCTAGTGGTTGTCTTGACAGTTGTCGTTCAGTCTCTGCAGTGGTGGTCAAGGGGAAACCTGCCACGTAAAACACTCACCACCCACACAGTAGAAGTCACTCTCACTACAGACGCATGTCGGGATGGGGCGGAGGGGCGTTCACCTCCTACAATTGACAGCGCACGGCGTGTGAACCCCATCAGTAGCGTCCAATCACATCAGCCTATTGGAACTGTTAGCAGTATAAAAGGCCTTGGAAACCTTCCAGGCACAAACAGCCCTAGTCCTCTCGGACAGTACCATGGCGATGTATTCCCTGAGCAAATGGGGGAGGGGGGAGGCACTCGCTCTCTGGGGCTGTCCAGACTGTCCCAGAACATCTGGAAGTGGGCACTCAAGCACATGTTCCTCCTCCTCACGGTTACCAGTCATTTGGTCGAAAAACAAATGGTCGAATGACCATTTGATCGAAGTAAAATGGTCGAAAAAGTCGAATTTTTCTTTTACAAAAATTTATTTTATGGGGGGGTGGGGGTTCTCCCAACCCCCCCTTTTTCTTTATTAAAAATATTTTTTAAGCAACCAAAACTTAAAAAAAGATATATAAATAAATAAAGTTCGACCCTTTTTTTGCGACCATTTTGATTCAGTCAAATGGTCATTCGACCGGACACCCCTCCTCACATGTTCCAGGGGAATTCACGCTTCTGGCAGAAGGACTCAGTAGAGACTCCCCCTAACGATAGAGTGCCAGTGGTGACCAACGTCTTTGCAGAATTGAGCTTCCCAGAGATCGACCTGTCCGCTACTCGGGGAAACTTCCCAATGCCCAGATTACACCTCCAGATATCCACAGAACCGCTCCGGTGGGAATAGTCTCTGGGTAACATGGTCTGGGAGATTTGCCTATGCAATACCCCCAAACCTCCCGATTCCCCTTCTCAACAGGATAGTGCATTTCTGTGCCAATTCCCTTTAACCTTGGAGACCCCCAGCTCGTTTGCTGGACTCGGGGCTTTTTAATTTGAACTCCTGAGTGGGTGGGCCTTTTATCTCACTCTCTCGTGTTTTTTCTTAGACTGATTTTTTTTGTGTGGTTGTATTTTTTTTCTTCTCACTGTTCAATGGAGTCTGGTAAACTCCATAGGCATCTGCTTTTTGTGCCACTGAGAAGTCCCTTAATGTTTAACTACATTTTATTGGGTGAACTACTGTTCCCAAGAATAGTAAGAGGACTCCTGTCTGTCTTACCTTTTATTTTGTGGGGCCAGCACACCCCACCTGATGTGGATTGCTTGGGGGCTACATAGTAACTCCTTTATCTCACTTCTCATGTAACGTTCTGTTACACTATCTAACTTGAATGGCTGGTGGCAGTGCTTTCTTTTTTACTACCCTGTGCCATGTATATGCAGGCTGATTTCTCAGCTGCAGTACAGCAGCCAAGGGGGACCATTTTCTCAAAATGGCCCCTCTTTTTTCACCATTTCTTGTCAGTTAGTTCCTTCTGGGCTTTTACTCTGTTTGCATCAGGTTTGAGTCCTTTGTGCATTTTGTCTTTGGCGGGCTTAAGCCCTGAAGCCCGCCCAGGCTGCAGTGTGTCTGGAAAGGCAGGAAGTGAGGGAGGGACCTGAAATATCCCTGTCCTTTGTCTCTAGGTGTGCCTGAGTGAAACCAGTTCCGATAGGCTCGCTGGCTGTCCTGGAGGACAGCCACCCTGCTGGATGATTGACAGCCTAGGGCTGTGAATGAATGGGTACTTGCTTAAAAGGTGAGGTTTTTTGGACTAGAGGCAGTCGACCACTGGAGGAAACATCCCGTGAAGACGTTCAGAGACGCCGGCAGCACCCTCCTGGACCGCAAAGTGCTCGGTGAAGCCCTGCAGCTGTGCTGACCCTGTTTTCGTTTTGACTGGGAAGACCCGTATGGGAAGGCTTCCTCCCTTGGGCTGGTGGGACCAACTAGCCTTGAGAGGAGCTGCATTTTGGCACAACCCCCGACTTGATTTGAAAATGTGTAAAAGCACATTTCCCGTAGGAACTTAGCAGAACTGCATCTGGGCGCAGATGAGAAAAAGCATTCTTTGATTTAGCGGAGTGCAAAAAGGAACTACCGAACTAGAGCCAGGAGCTCTTAATCAGATAGGTTTCAGCAGTTTTTGCAAACTGGATAAAGATTTGATCTCACGATTTGATTACGGGAGATTTTTCCCAAACTTTGCTGTGCCTTTCAAAGGCTACAGAATTGCCCAGGGACCACTGACGATCGAGTGCATTGTCTTTGGAAGTGCGAATCCGGCCAAAACTTGTGGGCATCCAGAGTACCCTACAGAATCAGGAAATCTTCATCCAGAGTCCCCTCAACAGAGTCCAGGACCGAGGGATCAAGTAACTTCTAACCGGACCTGTTTGTTGTTCCTTGGCTCTGAGAAAAAGTCGCCAAATCCACAAAAGGCAGCTGAATCAAGGGGAATCCATTGCTGAAGAGGCCCGCCAGACGTCCTCCCTTTAGTCACCACATAAGGACCAGGAAAAAGGGTCTCCTACACTGCAACAGGAAGGTATCCAGCTGGAACCAATTCTTCAGTTCTCAAGTACTGTGGGGCTTGAGGTACATCTACCTTTTACAAATTGTGGCGGTTCCTAGCTTGGGGAGTACTATTTTAATCCCTTTTGAGTTGACCTCAACTCACCTGCACTGGCTCCCCAGCGTCTGCTTCTTCAAGGTGGCTCCTCTTGAGCTTCTGTGATATTTCTACTGAACTACTGACTATTTCTAAAACATTTTTTAAGAAGAGGGCATCAGAACTTTAAACTTGTCCATTGATGACTTTGGCTATCCTGGCTACCTAAAGACCTGCATCTGAACCTGTTGGCTTTGGCAATGCGTGTTCCCTTAGAGGTTTTAATTGTAGAACACTACTATTTCTTGGATAAAAGACTGAATACATCCCTCTGGGAGAGTCTAACTGTTTTTCCAAGTGCAAAGTGTGTTCTGATCTGACTAACTTTTCCCTCCTAACTCAATATTGCAATTTCAATGGTGATCACAAATAAGTGTTATTACTGACCTCCAATGACGTCCCTCAATGTGCTGGAAAATGTATAATATATGAAAAGTTACTCACCTGCTTTATTGCTCTTGTTGAAATTGAATCCTAACTTTGGGATTAATGTTACTATTAGTGGCTGCTTTTTAAAGATTGTCCACTTATCCTTGTGTGTGTATATACATACATATGCATACTATAACTTTAAGTGGGCATTTACTTGGATAGCTGTATTTATTGATTTCATTTTCCAGCTCTACAGCTCACATTACCCCTCTTAAGATAAGCCTGGCTGCTCAGTCACACTACCAACATGTGTAGCACAGGCTTATATTAAAAGGTAGGTTACCTAATACAAAGAGATGTCTTATGTAGTCCCACACCAGTTGGCCGCTTCATATTCTTACCTACAATGCACAAGATGCACCAGGAACAAGTCAGAATGACCCTGGTTGCCCCTATGCGGGCCTGCCAGCCTTGTTCTCCCATGTCATGGCAATTTTAGTCTCCCCTCCCAGGAAGCTGCCATATCCGTACAACATGCTGTCCCCAGATCAGGGAGTGACACTGCATCTATGCCCCCCAAACAACTTACCAGCTTTGCTCCTGAAGTCTGAATTTGGGCACCTTCAACTCCCTCAGAGATGCATGGACTTACTCAAGGAAGCACGCAAACCCAACACCTGACACTACTACTCCAACAAGTGGTAGCGTTTCGTTATCTGGTGCAAGACCAGGAACGTCAACCCTATTTACTCCTCCCCTAAAGACATTGTCCTTTA
Organism: Ambystoma mexicanum; assembly: GCF_040938575.1. Classification (NCBI taxonomy): domain Eukaryota; kingdom Metazoa; phylum Chordata; class Amphibia; order Caudata; family Ambystomatidae; genus Ambystoma; species Ambystoma mexicanum. The sequence goes on along the minus strand of NC_090935.1, from coordinate 51,227,596 downwards.
CCTAACTCACCTGTTCGACTAAGGACTGGTTTTCAGCTCTTTAAAGGTCCACCTAGCCGCTCCTTCTGCATACACTACATTCCAAAGCAAGGTTTCATGGTGTAAAATTCCTGTCATTAAAGCCTTTATGGAGGGGGTAAAGAGACTTCATACCCCTATCTCCAACCGACTTGTTCTTACCCGACTGATGGGTTCTCCCTTTGTGCCCCTGCGCAAGGCTAGCCTTAAGGCACTCACATAGAAGACTGCCTTCTTAGTGGCCATTACTTCTATAAGGTTGAGTGAAATGCAGTCCCTTTAGGTTCAAGTCCCCTTTGTGACGATTAACAAACAAAAGGTGTTTTTTTGTTTGCACCCACACCTTGCCCCTAAATTCATCTCAAAGTTCCCTGTGAAGTAATCCATCGAACGCCCCACTTTCATCCAAAACCCACTTATGTGGCGGAAAGAAGCCTCCATACACTAGATGTGAGAGCAGTAATGTGTACTACCTTCAAAAGACCAAACCACTACAAGACAAACCAGTTCTTTGTCTCTGTGGCAGCGGGCAAAGAAGGCGATCCCGTCTCTAAATCAGCTATTTCCAAGTGGATCGTTAATTGCATGACACTATGCTACACTCTTGGCAAGACAGATCTGCCCTTCACGCTTAGAGCTCACTCCGCACAGGGGCTACCATTGCATTCCTTGCAAATGTTCTTCACAATTCCATTTGAAAAGCAGCAACCTGGACTTCTGTTAACACTTTCACCCACCACTACTGCCTAGACGCACATGGACATCTCTCTCTTCTGTACTCACGCATTCTGTAACGCGCCCTCATGGCACAAAAAAGAACCGGTGCAAGATTGTATACAGTACCCTGTGGGAGACTGCACCAGCTTTGACCTCTTGGCAATAGTTAAACTCAACCTTCTGGTATAAGCATTTACTACACAAGTTGGTAGAGTGATTAAGCAGCCAGGCTTATCTCAAGACGAGTCAATGTGAGCTGTACGGTTATTACAGAGAGTCACAGTGACAAGTATCCAAATAAACACTTACACTCAGGGTTTATTGATTAAATAATGATTAATTTAAGTCAGTTATTTAAGTCACCTCAGGGTGTAAGAAGAATCTGTGTGCCATCCCAAATATGTATTTACTGATTTAAATAACTAGGACAATGTGGACATTACTATATCACTAGTACATTTAGAGCAATAACGAGATTGGTGTCAAAAGGAGAAGATGAGGGGATAAAACAAATATTCTTAAGCATGTAAGTACTTTTTGAACCCTCCAATGCAAAGTAAATTAGCCCTTTCCTGGAGGAAAGAAAAAGCACAAGGTCAGAGGTAAGAAGAGTCTTTAAGGGATCCAGGACGGCCAAGGTTACTTGAGCAAAAGTCTAAGTAAACTGAAGCACTTCTTGCAGGTAGGTTAAGTCTTGCACAATGTTTTTGTATAGAATGGAATCACTGTAGGGCCACAAGCTGAGAGGCTTGGGAGGGGCAAAGTTGCAAGCAACTCTGCAAAAGCAACCAAGATTAGTCTCAACTGAGAACTAGCAAGGCTACACAACAAGAGGGAAGTCCCTTTAGTTTTTCAATACCTTTGGTTAGAAGAAATTGGTTCCAGCTGTTCCTGTGTAGGTCTGCAGATCCTGTTGTTCCTGGGCCACAGTCGTGGGGACAAGAGGGAGGACGTCTAGAGACTCCTGCACTACGTATTGAAGGTCGGTGGCAGCAGCAATGGGCAAACTGCAGATCAGCGGCACTTCACGGTTGCAACTTCTTGCGACCCTCGCAAATAGCACCACTGCGGTTCTCAGATACCTTAATGGACTTTCCTCGCATCTGGGGTCCAGCAATCTGTAGAGGTGGCTCAGGCTTGGTCAGTCCTGCTTCATGGGAGTCTGGAGGATCTTCCTGGAGCTTGCGTCCGACTTAGACACTCACTCTATTCTGGTGTTCCTCTCCCTGGTAATAGGATCCTGTAGCAGCAGTGGAAGTACAGCCAGCTCCGAGAGGATTCCCAGCTGAGCTCCTCTTGGGATACAGTCGTCCTTTGCAGGTATTCTCTAGACAAGGTGAATTTGGAGCTTCAGCACTGCAGACGAGCTTCACTGGGCAAACCAATGGTCCTGGAGTTGTTACGGAGAATTTTCAGAAATATGCTTATTCCCTTCACCCTAGAGACCCCCAGCAACTTTGCTGGCTTCTGAGGACTTGATTTTCTTCCTGGAGAGTGTGCAAGCCTTTTTTCCCACTCTCTCATGTATTGATGTGTGTTTTACTATTGTGGTGTTTGATTATGGAGTTTTAAATGCCTCCATAGGCATCATCTTTTCATCGTTGTCACCCAGCAGCTTTAGTGCAGTGGCACAGGGATGTCCTTTGTACTGCCCCAAGGTTTAAATACCTTCTCTGGGATGAACTACTGTTCCCCAGAGAATGTAAAGTTAAATAGACTTTACGAGTCTTTTCAAAATCATAGACCCAGCACACACCATCTTCCGATAGAGTGCTGGAATGGTTACCTGGTATCCCCTGGGTCTAAACACTCTTGTAGCTGTCAAAAGCTACCCTTACCTATTGAAATGGCTGGTGGCAGTGGTTTTATAACACACTACCATGATTTTTTCCGACTGCGAACACCAGTAGATACAAATTGGGGCCGCCATATTTTTCAATATGGCACCCAAGACCCATCTGTAGAAACACTCCGTCATCTTTTTTCGCCATTTTTGTGGAAAGGTCCTTATGATTAACTGCGCGCCAAACCAGGTTTGGTCCCTTTGTTCATGAGCCTTTGGCGCGGGCCTCATGACTGAAGTCTGCCTTTGGCGTCTGAGTGTCTGGGGTGGGCAGGAAGGTGAGGGAGGTGCCTGTAACTCCCTTTGCTCGGTGTCCTAGGAGACACAAATGCACTCTGGCGTGATTGACGAGTCTCCAGCTCTAGAAGGCAGTCGACCACTGGAACGAAAGAACCGAAGACGAGCTGGAAGAGGACTGCTGCAACCACTTGAACGTTGGTTTGCCCAGTGAAGTCCGGCTGCAAATCAGAATTGCCAGAACTCCATTCGACAGAAAAGCTCCAAGGACGGCGGCTTCCTTTGAGTTGGTGGGACCAATCAGCTCTGAAGACACCTGGATACCATTCTCAATACTGGTTAAGGCTTAGCCCAGGATAGGGAATCCAGTTTGTGTCTTGAAGTAACGGCTACTTGAGCCTACGTAACTCCATTTTGTTAGCTCTGACGACCATCCCGTGCAGTGCAGGAGTCCCCCAACGTCGTCCTTCTTGTGCCCACGACTGAGGCTCAGGAACAGCGAGATCTGCAGGAACTGCCAGGACCCAATTTCTTCAGCTGCATCTTTTTGCTTCTCAAGGTACTGTCCCATCCGGTTGAGAGATCCTAACTCTCGCGGTGAAAGTTTGTGAAACTTTCCCAACTTGCAGGCCTAATTAGCTTTTGACCCAGCATATCATTCTTTTTCGTCTGAACTACTTCTGAGAACTTTTACAAAGACTTCTCCGTTTGTTACCAGAACTGATCTGTCCTATCCAAGAACACTAGACTATTGACTTTGGCCTTGGCTATTGAATTGAACTAACCCTTCTGGTACACTGAACCTTTGCATTGCCTAACGGAAGTGTTTTCTAATCCATTGTACAAACTTGTCTTTCTATTCCCATTGAAAGTAATTGTAGTGCCATTTGGCTCCTTTTTTAGTGGAGCGCAAACTGTCCCCACAATTTGCTACTGTAGTGTATTGGTGTTTCATATTAAGCTGATTTCTATTAGTGAATTTTTTCTAATTGATTGTGTAAATAAATGCATAAGTATTTTTTACCAAGAAACCTTGAGCGTAAGTGTCTACTTGTGATACTTCTGTGTAACTTAAACTACTGCTCACATTCCATCTTGGGATACGCCTGGCTGCTCAGCTCGCTACCAAAAAGTGTGTGGTACAGACTGTGGTACAGACTTATACAGACTTATACCAAAGGTTGGTTTTTGCTTACACCTGTAGTCTAATTGTGTATGGTGTTCCCAGAGGGTACTGCCTGCAATTTTCCCTAACAGGTTGCAGCAGGCGTCTCCTCTTTGGGTTCCTTCATCCTTTGGTCGACTCTGCCACCAGCCATTAATTGTAGAAAGGGTAATATAAAAATGTTACATGAGAAACTAGACAATGGGGATACTAACTAACCCCTCCACCACCTTATAGTAAGATGGTGTGTGCTGCGTCTAGAAAGTTACAAAATGTAAGTAAAGTCAATTTCACTTCACTGTCCTTGGAAACAGTAGTTTCACCAAGAGAAGGTATTTAAACCTTATGAGAAATCCAAAGGATTTCTCTGTGACACTGCACTGAAGGTGCTGTGTCACAGTACAAAAGGTAGATGCCTATGGGGTTTGTCAGACTCCAGAAACAAAGAAACAGAGTCCAAAGCAGATCAAGAATACATGAGAGAGTGGGGGGAAAAGGTCTCGCTTTCAGGATAAAAATCTAAGGTTGAAGTGAATTAGCACAGAAATGAGAATTCTCCTGAACACCAAGCCAAACACAAAGAAAGGACTATGTTGACAGTTTGGGGAAGCCCCAGCTTTGTGTGATAACAGTGGGATGTGTCGGAGCCAGAGGGAGATGGCTAGGAGTTTCAAACTGGCTGGCTGAGGAGAGCTGGTGACTGGGAGAATTCTGGTTAACACAGTGGGAAGCCAAGGGAGACAGGCGGTGCCTGAGGTGCACTACGCTGCGAGAAGCCGACAGCAGATGTGTACAGAGGCTGCTTGTCCCAGGAGGGACTTTTGCCTTAGGCTTGTAGAGAGCCCCAACTGATGTGCCAAGTGAGAAGCACGCAGGCAACAACCCCTGAGAGGTCTGCCAAACTGAGGCACTTCCCAGGAGGGATGCAGATGTCAGAGGTGGAGGCCATGATGGAAAGGAACAAAGAAACCCTTATGGAGCTGATACCACAGTGGGTCGCCAAAGAGGGTGGCCGAAGAAAACTGAAGCGGCAAAGCCATCCTGAGAAGTAGTGAATGCGGAAACGAGGAAGAAAGCCTGAACCGGTTGCGAGCCCCATTACATGCAACGTAAAGGGGAGAGCGGGAGACCAAGGGGAACCGGCGTAATACCAAAGTGAGACGGTGATGCCTAATGAATGTTAAAAAGCGCACAGAGCGGAGTAATCATACTCGTCCCAGTGTGTGGCAAATTTCAGTTTGGAATCCTGTAAATAAGATAACTAATTCGGCCAGTGAGAAGAGGAATACAGAAAAGGTAGATTTGTCCTATAGAAGAAAGAAGTATTGTGAATTACCTGTGGCCTACAAAGACACAGTTGAGCTACAAAAGTGGTTTTTCCGAATTCTCGTTGCAAAGGAACTCCTATTCAAGGGCCCGGAGGAACCCCTTCAAGGAACTGGAAGAATTACTAAAGCAATTGGTGAGGGAACATCTAATGGTTCCCCCATTGAGAATGAAGAACTGTGCTGATCAAGCAATCCCGGAGAAGGGAGTCAATCTCCTGGATCTTTCCTGTTTAGTCAAAGTGGTAGGGCAGGACAGGTTAGCTTTTGGGATGGAGGACAGGCTCTTTATTTTGGATTTCACTATTGACGACGAGCACCCTAGTTTAGTTGTGTTAGACAGGGAAACCCTTAGGCTAAGGAAAGTGAGGCGTTTTCTTTATTTTATAATAAACACAATTGGTAGTCGCCTCTTGTTTAGGAAACCAGTGGCTATCAAAATGGTCAAAAGGCTAGTGTGGTTCAACCAAAATTACATGAACCATCTGCCGCCAGCCTACGACCCAACATGTCTTCTGGGTGAGTGACAAAAGGTGGTGCTCTCAAATCACCCATGCCCAGGTACCCATATGGGCTAATGCGGGCAGCACATCAATGCAAGTTGCCTTTTTCAGTGAAGCTTTCTTAAAATCCCCACCATATACAACATTCAGTCTAGAGCACTGTTAAGATGGATTTGCAGAATCCACCCTTAGGGTGCATTCTGAGAGGCCCCCTATTCTAGTGAACAGGGATGTCTAGCCAAGCCCAGTCAAGCTAGCAGAACAGTAATCCTTAGACTCTTGAGTGTTGTCTAGAGCTACAATGAGGCACAGACAGGGCACTCCAATAATTCAAGTTAGATAGAATATGTAACAAAAATCTCATTAGGCCCTTGAATACTCTGAGCAATGAAAACTTCATGTATGTATTGTCACAATACTACTTTCAAATACATGTATCGCTATTTGGGATGAAGGAGGTTCTACTAGTAGAACACCAACACGCCTTTAAAACAGTTATGACATAGGAAGCAATGTTAAGAGCAACACTTTGTAACTGTATATAGTAAAGCAAGTGAGCAACAAAGCAAATGGCAATTTTGAACAAGTATGAGACGGGTAAGTACATTGTTAGAAAACCGGACACCCACAAGATAAGCTAGATTAATGTCCCTAGTTCTTAGTAAGTCCAACCCTGCTAGGAATTTGAACCAAGGGCTCAAAAGTCACTGATTACGCGATATGTACTTTGCAGGAGAGTTAAATATGTGGTTTGCTAACTAGAGTTGCCAAAGCCAAGGGTTGCTGGTAAATGTTAGAAATTAGAATAAAAATGTAACCTCTTAAAGTTTCTCTTCTAGTCCCACCACTCTAGGGGAAGCCCTAAGCCCAGTTAGGATACTTGCCCAGACCACCACTTATATTAGGCAAGGAAGAGATAGGGTAAGGACTCTACTTACACCCATACATCCCTGTGGCAGGGGGCTGTAGTAGAGGTATGCAAAGTCACCCACCTTGCTCGGATGTCTTCAGCAACCACTTTAGAGGTTCCTGAATCCACTGGGCCCACTTACTTATAGGCTTTGTCAAGTCGGGGATGTCCCAGCAGCTGCGGTTGCAGAGGTCGGGTCCCTTTCAGGGTCGGTATTGGGTCTGCTTATTCAACAGTTCCGTACTCTGTCGAGACAAGTTCTGGAGATTGGATAGTGGGACATCCATGGCAAGACGAGAGGAAGACTTCCTTGGAGCAGGCAACCTCAAGTGACCTCCAGAATACGAAGAAGGCGGATTGCAGCTGTGGTCACCAGGTGATCCTCGTGGCGAAAACAAAGGAGCAGGCCATGCGTGTCTTCTGTTCTGAAATTTCAGGGACCCTCGTATTGTTCCACAAGGTGAAGGTCTGCAATTTCAAAGCTGAACTTTGACTGGTGCTGCGAGGTAGCCTAGGGGAGAGAGTTCGTCAGACCAACTAGGTGGTCCAGGGACACTTTCTAAGGAATGGAACCTCAAACATGTGTTGGGACAAGTTCTTACCAGGTATGGGATCAAAGCACCAACCCGGGCCTTTTGCCGATCTGTAGAGAGGTGCAGGGCGTCACCAGGTCTTTGTTGGAGACCATGCTGGTTGGTTACTATGGTCGCCTTAAGCCTACTACACTGCTTCTTGGTGGTCTTGGCTCCAATGGTCTTGGCTCCAATGATGATCTGTCGAATGGCTGCAGGAGTTCTCCTTTAATTCAGGATTTGGACTGGAATCAACCCCAGGCCCACCATTGGCAAAGATGTGCACCATTCAGACAGGCAGCGGTTGTCCAGTTATGGACCGCCTCTAGCCATCACAGCTGTCCTGCAACACACATACTTCGAAGGGATTGTGTCCTCCGACGTATTCCTTATCTATGATATTTGTATCTAACGATACCCAGATATAAGCTCCAAACAGCCGGTGGGTCTAGCTTCCCAGTCCTGGCAGCCAAACTATACTGTCTATAGGGGAATACTGTCCCCTTGACTATCAGAAACCTCCCCTCCTTCAACCTTTTCAAACACAAAGCCAAATGTTGGCTCGCCTCCTCCAATGCCTAAGATTATTACTAAAACGTGCTGCAATAACATCAGTAAGGATGCATTACTTGACTCTCCATGTACCACCTACACATGTCTATTTCTATGCCTTACTTATTGTTGATATATCATCATTGTATGCAACGTATGTAACCATTGCCTTAAGAAATGCGCCCGGTAGCCTCCGGGCCTGGTCTGCGCTATACAAATAAAATAAATACAAAAAAATACAAATCTCCAGCTTGCTGGCCTCGGAAACATTTTTTCCCAGTAGAGGGCGCTGTGCGTCGACGTTGTCCTGCTTATAAATGGCCACGCGCAGCGTCCGTTGCTCAGTTCCGTTTTTCCGCTCTTCGTGTGCCTCGGAATACCGTTGCTCAGTTCATTAGTCGATATATATTCATATTTCCTCGAGAAAACCGACTTGTACTTGATGGCTTCCTCCTCCGACCCGACGACTCCTCGGTCCGGTTTCAAAAAATGCTGAGACTTTGGGTAGAAAATGTCGTTGACGGATCCTCACAGGATCTGTTTGTGGTGTCTGGGAATCGAACACCAGTGTTTGGAGTGTGAGGAATGCCTATCCATGACGGTGAAAGCCTTGAAGGAGCGTAAGGGGAAGCTCGATAGAGGTAAGTCAATTTTAACTTCCTCGAAAGTTTCCGCGGTAGAGTCGAGACATTCGTCTCCTCACCGTCTAAAGCATTCTCGGTCTAGGTCTCGAAGTGGCTCTCACCACTCGTCGAGGTCTAGACACTCGAAAAAAAGACGAAGATGATCCCCTTTATTGTCGTCTTCTAGTTCCCCTGAAAGAGCAAATTGCCCCACAAAACACAGCTCAAAAGCTGAGTGAGAGGAATTCAGAAAAAAGATGCTAAGCGTCTTCGAGAAAGCGGCCTCGTCCCCCTCGAAGTCAGCTGAGGGTGATACCCCGGGTGAAAAGCCCAAAAAATCTTAACGCCGTGAGTCGAAGCACCTGGCGAAAGAGTCGACCCGAAATCGCCATGAGCCATCGGGAAGTAAAGCATCTTCGACACCATCGTCGCCGTTATCGAAGGGTTCTTCGCATCAGTCGATCGAGTCGACGGCAGCATCGACGTCGATAAAAGAAAGACCCACGGCTTCTCCACAGCCAACGGTTACACCGAGAGCCTCCGACACAACGTCGAGAACGTCGTCGACATCCTCGAGCAGGATTCCAATCCTCTCGAGTTCTTCGAGGCCTCTTCCAGTTTTCTCAACGCCTTTGTCGGCGCCTTCGAGGATTTTTACATCAGCGTCGACGACACCACTGATGATGGCTCCCTCTGCTTTAGCGATGGGTTTTATATCATTTCACAGACCAGAGCATCCCCCCTTAACTTCAATTTTTGAAGAAAGGGAAGATTCTGATCAAGAAAGGCCTTTTGGGCTGCAGAGGACCACATTACCTGAACCAGAGACCTTTGCCTCTGAGGAAAGAAGGTTGAAAGACCTTCAGGATGCATTACAGGAAGCAAGTGGCCTAGACACTTACCCAGAAGTGGAATTTGTCAAACCAGACCCAGGGGAACATGCTGATACCCCTTATAGAACCCTAATGTCAAGAATTATGGAGTTCACGGGTTGGTCTGCGCCTTCACCTGTTTTTCAACAGGATGACCTCACATATATTCTGGATGAAGGTCCACAGGAGTATCCTGTGGTTCCCTTTCATTCTGCTTTACGAAGAAAGATTTTAACTAACTGGGAAACTCCTGAAGTTGTCCCTGCGGTTAACAAGAAGTTGTCAGCGAAATATAGGGTATCTGCTGCTGACCCTGAATACCTATCTAAGCTCCCTACTCCTGAGAGTCTTGTGGTCCAGGCTGCAATTTCATCAGGCAGTACTTCTGCTTACCCCACTGCTCCTCAGGATAGGGATGATAAAAAATATGATGCCATGGCTAAGAAAGTCTTCTCAGCCTGTAGCATGGCTTTAAAATCTATTAATGCAACTTGTACGCTCGCTAGGTTCAGCCACACTCTTTGGGAGTGTGCTTCATCGGCGGCTGACTGCATTCCAGAAGGAGAAGAAAGGGACGCATTTTTAAATATCATCAGAGATGGTAAAGATGCAATGTGTGAGTCCCTTCAAACTGGCATTGATTCTGCTGACAGTATCAGCAGGGCCATGGCGGCAAGCACCACAATCCTCAGGCATGCGTGGTTGAGAAAGTCCGGCTTTGCTTCTGACGTACAGGCCAGACTTTTAAATATGCCCTTTGACGGTTCTTCCCTATTTCGTAAAAAGGCGGATGACAGTTTGGAAAAACTACAAACATCCAAAGCAGCAGCTAAGTCACTAGGAGCTGCAATCCGACAAACTAATTTTCGTCCCTCAGGATCCTCTTGGAGAGTAAGGTCCTTTCGCTATTATTCCTCATATGGAAGAGGCAGAGGACGGCCGACTCAAAGAGGCCAAGGAAAATTTACCCTTGGTGGACGGGGTAAAGGAAAGAAAGCCGCATCAGCAGGAGCCGCTTTACCTTCGGCAACTGCATCAGCCGCTCCCAAACCACTCTGAGGTCTCCCATCACAAGACACCTGTAGGGGGCAGGTTAACTCACCATCTGACGGAATGGCAGGCTATTACGTCAGATGCTTGGGCATTGGAGACAGTTGCCCAAGGTTACTGCCTGCCTTTTCTACACATCCCTCGGAGACATCCACCAGGGAACAGCTCTCTGAAAGTGCCGGATCCGCTCCTCTTGCAGGAAGTTGTAGACCTGCTAGAGAAAGGTGCCATAGAACCGGTACCTGTAGCGGACCGGAACAAGGGCTGGTACTCCCCCTACTTTCTCATACCAAAGAAAGACGGAGGACTGAGACTTACGAGATTTGAACAAGTTCTTCAGGAAGGACAAGTTCAAGGTGGTAACTCTCTCTCAGATCCTTCAGGCCCTCCAGCTTCAGGACTGGTTGGTATCTCTGGACCTTCAGGATGCTTATTTCCATGTGCCTATCCATCCCAAGCACAGGAAGTACCTGAGGTTCGCAATTGGCAACTCTCATTATCAATTTCGAGTTCTGCCATTTGGGCTGACCTCCGCCCCGAGGGTCTTCACCAAGCTAATGTCGGTTGTGGCTGCAAGTCTAAGGAGGGAAGGGATCACGTCTACCCCTACCTGGACGATTGGTTGATCAGAGCAGTTTCTTTGGAACAAGCTCAGATCCAAATAGATTATGTCTGCCACTCCCTTCACAGGCTGGGCTTCTCCCTCAATTTAAAGAAGTCACAGATGATACTATCACAGAGACTCCAGTTCATTGGAGCAGTCCTGGACACGTCCCTGGGAAAAGCCTCGCCACCAGAGGTGAAGGCTCAAGATATTCTGCAGATGATCACCAGGTTTCAAAATGCCCAACGTCTCCCAGCCTATGACTTTTTGAGGTTGCTAGGCCTCATGTCATCCTGCATATTCCTTGTGCCAGAGGCTCGCCTGAGAATGAGATCCCTTCAGTGAGCACTGAGGACTCAGTGGTCACAATTCTCAGGGAGGATGACAGATCTCCTCCGGATTCCGGACAAGGTAGCCCACGACCTTCAATGGTGGTGCCTCTTCAGAGAACATCTTGAAAGGAGAACTGTTTTGGCAACCACGGCAGGAGATAACAGTAGACAGACGCCTCACTCTCGGGGTGGGAAGCCCATGCCAATGACTTGACCATCAGCGGTCGTTGGTCTCCATCGGAGTCCAGACTACACATCAACCTGTTGGAGCTGAGAGCCATCAGACTGGCACTGAAGGCTTTTCTGCCGTCTGTACGGGGGAGAAACGTTCTGATAATGACGGACAATACAGTGGCCATGCACTACCTCAACAAAAGAGGAGGCGTAGGGTCACTGCCACTGTGCAGAGAGGCGATGCACCTCTGGTTTTGGGCAATTCAGGAAGGAATCTCTCTATCGGCAATTCACCTAGCCGGAGAGAAGAACTTGACAGTGGACGCTCTGAGCAGGCAGAACAGTCTCCCATGAATGGGAGATAGCTCAGGAAGTCCTTTAAGAGGTCTTCGCCCTTTGGGGAACCCCTCAAGTGGATCTGTTCGCCACCAGTATCAACAGGAAGTGCGACAGATTTTGCTCAAGGTAATTTCCCCCGAGAGGACCTCTAGAAGACTCATTCGTAGTGGACTGGGACTTCCCACTTCTGCACGCGTTTCCTCCGGTCCCTGTCATTCCTCAAATGATCAGGAGGTTGAGAAGGTTTCGGAAGACCATGATCCTAATTGCTCCAGATTGGGCCAGGAGAACGTGGTACCTGGACCTTCTGGACATGTCCATCTGTCCTACAATTCGTCTACCCTACAGAGAGGATCTTCTCTCGCAAATGGGAGGTCAGGTACTCCATCCAGCCATCTAGACCCTCAACCTTCACACTTGGTATCTGAAAGGTTGAGGTACAAGGATTGGGACCTTCCAGATGACGTCATGGAGGTGTTGCTTTCGGCCAGAAGACCAGCCACTAAGACTCTATACCGCTGCCGTTGGAATACATTTTGCAGCTGGTGCAGAGAAAAGAATATCGAACCCTTTTCATGTGGTACACCTGCGGTGTTATCCTTCTTACTTTATTTGGCAAATTCGGGCCTTCAAATTGGCACTATTAAGGGCTATCTTGCAGCGCTATCGATCTTTAAGCGCACTGCAGAGGAGCCATCCTATTTCAAATTCCATTGGTAATACAATACCTGAAAGGTCTAACTAATGTTTACCTCCAAGACCATTCCAAGTTCCCTTATGGGACTTAAATCTAGTTTTAAACTTCCTAAAGGGTGCTCCTTTTGAACCACTCCACTCTTGTTCATTGAAGTTTCTCACCCTCAAAACTGTTTTATTGGTAGCATTAACATCTGCTAGAAGGGTTAGCGAGATACAAGCCCTGTCTTTTAAACCTCCTCATACAACTTTTCACAAGGACAAAGTAGTGCTACAGGTGAAGCCTAAATTCCTCCCAAAGGTAGTTTTGGAATTTCACATTACTCAGAAGATTACTCTACCTTCATTCTATCCTCCTCCCCATCCGGGGAAAGAGAAAGAGAGACTACACAGGCTGGACCCTAAGCGAGCCTTGAGTTTTTATATCAGTAGACTTGCTAAAATTAGACAAGCAGACCAACTCTTTGTAGGTTACGCAGGACTTAAGTTAGGATTACCAATAACCAAACAAACCATCTCCAGATGGATTATTTTAGCCATTCTGGAATGCCACAAACTGGCAGGGAAAGAGCCCCCTCAAAATCTAAGGGCTCATTCGACCAGGGGTATCGCAGCATCCTCAGCTCTTCAAAGATGGGTACCAATTAGAGACATATGTGCGGCTGCCACATGGTCGTCCGCACATACCTTTACCAAATTTTATAGCCTGGATTCCTCCTCTAGTCAAGAGCCTAGATTTGGCAAAGCTGTGTTCATTCCTAAAGGGTAATATGGCATCTCTTACTCCCGCCTCCAATCACATACCACTGCTATGGGAGTCTATCATAGATAAGGAATACGTCGGAGGACACAATCCCTTCGAAGAACAAGTTACTTCTTACCTTGTAACGTTCTTTTGATGGGGGGTTCCTCCGACGTATTCCTTATCGCACCTCCCATCCATCCCCGCAGTAACATTTCCCTTGTGGTTGCATCTTACGCTCCTTCAAGGGTAGTAACCATTCATACAATAACTACTTCACTCTACAAAACGGAACTGAGCAACGGACGCTGCGCGTGGCCATTTATAGGCATGATGATGTCGGTGTCGATACGGTGGCCGTCGAGGAGCACCTACTCGACGGACGTCGACGCACAGCGCCCTCTACTGGGGAAAAAAAATTCCAGAGGCCAGCAAGCTGGAGATACAAATATCATAGATAAGGAATACGTCGGAGGAACATCTCATCGAAAGAACGTTACAAGGTAAGTAGTAACTTGTTGTTTGACTTCGATATGGGCTATGTCCAGATTGAGCCAGCCCCACATCCAGCCAAACACAGCCATTTTGCCCAGGTAGTCTTTCCATTAATGGTAATTCTGGACCTGAGTGCGCAGGAAGAAAGCCGAGGCACAGAATGGCAAAAGGATAGGTGGAAATTCATGGCACTGCCATTTTGGAGTATATGGTACTCTAAATGGCATTATTCAGTGAAATGCAAAAATGCACAACCCTAAAGTAAATAAAAAGGCAGAAGAAAAACCCCTGTCACCAGCTCATCTTGGACACATTGTGTCTACAATATCAAAGTTGTAAAGTAAAGTTATAGACACACGTGTCCCCCAACCGCACTTCACGGTTAGGATTTATGTATAGTTTAAAAGTATCAAGGGAGACAGGGTGCCCAGTAATCTTAGGGGCTGAAATCTCCCCATAGAAAATGAGCAAGGGAATTAAAGCTGAGGTCAGGATGCAGACAATAGAAAAAGATAGGGTGCCACATTGAGGCCTATGGGAGCAAGGCACAAAAAGAGAATCTTTCCTGACCAGAACTGAAAATCAAACAAATATAAGGGGCCTGTTACAGCATGAAAAACAGATCCATTCCCCCGATGAATCCCAATATTGCACCTTGTGGTGCGGAGATGTATACCTTGCCTTTCTGCCATCTGCATAATCTCTAAGAGCTCTGGTGGATCTGAGGAGCGTTTCTCTGGGTTTTGATAGTACTTTAGTCTCTCATGGATGGGGTACACCAAAAGTGCCCTGTTCTCTGTGCAATTAACCTTGCACACTTGCGTGAATGCAACTGGTTTGATAGACTTTCCTGGTTGATAATTCTAGTGGGGCACAGTCTGCTATAACCCTAGTTTTCACAAGATGGTACCCCTAAGTTAAACTCTGTACTTTGTCGCAAAGCTGTTCAGATTGGTCTAAACACAATGGGCCTCATTACGACCCTGGCGTTAACCATGGTGCTGTTGGCGCCATGGTCGATGCCGGTATTTTACCAACTCCGCCATGGTGAATGGCGGAATTACTGCCCCATTCCAAGGTTGGCAGGGCGGTAATTCCCCATTCACCATTGGCCCTTCCCCATTCCTATTTTTGCCCCCATAGGGCTCAATGGGAATGGGGAAGGCAGTAATTCCCTTTGCGGGTTCCTTCCTTAACGGCTGGTAAAACCAGCCGTTAAGGTCGGGACCCGCAAAGGGACCTCGGAATTAGGTGGTAAGGGTTTAACGGCGCCGAAACCTTTTACGGCGCCGTTAACCCCTTACCGCCTGGGTCGTAATGAGGCCCAATGTAATATTCAGGAAGATCTACGTATAGGTTGCAGGTCATCTTCTTCGATCATTGATGCACTTAGAAGTGAGATCATTACTGAGAATCTCGCCGTGTTGTACTTCTATGTTCTGTCCTCTTTCCTCCATACTGTATGGGCGTCCCTCGCTAGGGACGGTAGACTTTTTCACCCAGAAAAATCTTCCCCTTTAAATTTAGACCTGCGTGGGGGTACAGCCCTAGGAGCGTGCACCCCCCTGACTCCACCCACTGGCACTACTCCCCAGTTCTCTTTTCCGCATTGACTGGAGAAGACTGCTTTCACCAGCGCTCCTTGGTTTGGATTGAGCCTTGTAATTCCACACGCTGTTCCCCGGATTCTGTCTTTTTTCTTTAATCAGGTACTCGGTCCTCTGGCGCCACGCTCATCCCTGGTGCATGTCGACGTCATCGGGCTTCAGCAGGTGTCCAGCCTGCGAGGGGCTCTTCCCTACGTCCGAACCCCACACGCTTTGCCTCCGCTGCCTTGGCCCCGAACACTGCTGGGAGGGTTGTACCGCTTGTGACGCACTTGCACAGCATGCTCTGAAGAACAGGTTAGCCAGGTGGAGAGAGGTCTTCGAGAAGTCGCCTCCAGAGGACTTGAAGAACTTAGTTAAGCACAAGTCAATGCCACTTATTTCCATCGCACCCCGCAAGGTTGACTCCTTTCCCAGTACTCGCACGAGCGGGAGGGACTGTTCAAGTTCTCACAGCAGCACAGGTACGGAGGATTGTTCAGCTACCGGACGCCTGGGCGAGGGGTCGCTAGAACATTCCGGAGAAATTGCTGAGGGACTACACAGTTCTTTAACTGGGTATCCACCCGAGGGGCTATGCCCTAGTACTGGACAAATGTCTGAGGCGGTGCCTGTACACAGCACTACCAGCATCACAGCCGAGGGCACTACGCCTACCAGGCTTCAAGCTCCACCGGCAAGAGTCGAGGAGGCCGGGGACAGCGGCGCAAGCACCACGACTCATGTACGTGGCATGCAGCCTAACAAAATGGCCTCTTGTCCGACACCACCATCGTCCGGGGAGCCGGTAGGAGATTGTGTCCAGGTGGACTACAGTTTATCCTTCATTGTTGCAGGGCAGATATACCCCTCAACCAGCAAGGCAGAGTACGCACAGGCCCCAGTAGCTGCCTGCTGCTCCGTCAAAGCCACTTGCCACCCCACCAGCCTGTGAGGACAGGTTTTTTGTTTTTGAGAAATTCCTCATGCTCGGGAGGTCCCCTCAGTTGGGTGCCATCCTTCGGGAGGTGATCAGGGACATGCTGTCTCCAGTGACCCCGCCTGCGCCTATAGACATTCCTCCTATGGCTCCAGCGCCTCAGGCTCCCGTGCAGCCCTAGCTGCCCGCTCCTCGAGAGGCACTTGGAGGGGGGGAATCCACTCTTGCTGTCGGCACATCCTCAGCCACACTCGCCGGTGATTGTTGGGGCCTCTCACTACTCAAAGCCTCAGTCGTCCTCGGCTACCTCATCTTCGGCCCTTCTAGGCAAGGAGAAGATCTTGGAGGCGTATGGAAAGAAGGTTTATTCCAACGAGTCTCTGCACCTTCGTCAGTCTAATGCAGACACCATGCTCGCAGCCGTTAATCAAAGGATTTGGCGGCATGTTTCAAGGGCGGGGCTGGCGGAAGCTAAAATGGTGGCTGTAGGGAGAATTTTCAGTTTAGTGCTAAATTCCTCCCACCTTAGAGACCCCCAGCTCTTTTGCTAAACTTTGGGACATTGAACTTTTAAATTCCATTTGTTTTCTGTGTTTGTACTCTGTTTGTTTCTTTTTCGTTGTGGAGTCTGACAAACTCCATAGGCATCATCTTTTACATTATCAACCAGCACCTTCAGTGCAGTGACACGGGCAAGTCTTTCAGATTTCCCAAAGGTTTAAATACCTTCTCTGGGATAAACTGTTTCCCTGAGCAGTAAAGTGAAATTGACTTTACTTACATTTGTAACTTTCTAGACCCAGCACACACCGGTTTACAATAGGGTGCTGGAGGGGTTACTTAGTATCCCCTTTGTCTAGCTTCTCATGTAAAAGTTTTATGTTCCCTTTTCTCACTGAATGGCTGGTGGCAGTGGTTTACTTTTTACTAACATTATGGGATTTTACTGCGGGCTGCGTTCGCAGACTCAGTAAAGCACCCATGGGTGCCATTTTTGTCAAAATGGCCCCAGTCTTCTTTTTTCATAATTTCTTTGTGGAAAGGTCCTTCTTGAGATTTACTCGGCGTGGCAAACCAGCTTTGGTCTTTTTGTTCATTTTATTTTTGGCGGGCTTCACGAGTGAAACCCGCCTCTGGCCCCAGGGTGTCTGGCAGGGGCAGGAAGTGAGGGAGGTACCCGCAACTCCATGTGTTTAGTCTCCTAGGAGACCCAAATGCACTCTTGTGGTGATTGGCTGACTGTCCGGCAAGGTCAGCCACCCTGGTGGGTGACTGGCAGCTAGGCTGGAATTAATGGGAGCAAGCTGCATAAAAGACGATGCTTTTTGACTTGGAAGGCAGCGTTGACCACTGGATGAAGGAATCCGAAGAAGAACTTGAAGAGGACGGCTGCTGCAACTCCTGGGCTGTTGGTTTGCCCGGTGAAGCCCTGCGGCTGTGCTGAAACTCCAAATTTGCATCAATGGAGAAGCCCCTGCAAGGACGACTTCTCCCTTTGAATTGGTGGGACCAATCCACTCCAAAGTAAGCCACCTGGACATCCTCTCTGAGTTGGTTGAATTTCCAAAGAGTTGCTGCTGGAAACCGAATAGCCAGGGAGAGGAACACCAGTTTGTGTGCCCTGTTCCATCCTGCCCAATATGTGCTTGGAAAGATGGTGCAGCCATCCTTTTTTTTTGTAGCAGCAAAACGCAGTTTTGGTGTGAGGCAGTGGTGCTCAAAGGAGCCAGCGCAGCCATTTTGTTGTTTCTGCTGAAGTGCAGCTTGGTTATGGATGGGAGTACTGCTAAGTGGGAAAATATATCCCACACTCCTGGAAAGGGTTAATTTACTTTGCATTGGTACTTACCTGCTTCAGAATATTTGTTTCTTTTGTTTTATTCCCAAACCCTTTTCCTTGACACCAAACTCAGTATGTACAAGTGATATATGAATTTCCACAGTGACCTAGTTATTTAAGTCCCCTCAGGGTGTAGGGAGAATCGTTGTGCATTCCCAAATGGGCACTTGCTGATTTAGAGAAACTAAGCGTGTGTATCTTGAAGTGAATTTTTGCTACATATATATTGCTCCCTTCTGAAGAATGCTTATTCAACTGATAAATGTTAAATAAATTAATAAGTTTCATCAAGAAACGTCGAGTGTAAGATTATTTGAGTACTTGTCACTGTGAATCTCTTTGTAAAAACCCTATGGCACACATGGACCCCTCTTGATATGAGCTTGGCTGCTCAGCCACACTACCAACCTGTACCAACCAAAGGTTATGTTACCTATTGCCAAGAGGATAAAGCTGGTGTAGTCTCCCATAGGGTACAGCATACAATCTTGTCTAACACCCCAATTCAGCCATGGTGTGCTTCAAACGACCTCTGCCTCAATTCCAGTAAGACTGAGATCGTTCGCATTGGGACCCCTGCTCCTGCTTTACCACTTTCACTCTGGCCGGCCTCCCTGGGCCCTGGCATGCACCCACCTGCGAGGCAAAAAAATCTTGGTTATCTTCAACTCTACTCTCTCCTTCTCCTCTCACATCACTAAGAAGTCAAACTATCGGCTACACCTTCTCAGAGGTACTGTACCTTTTCTCACTTTCCCCTAGCGGCTTACTGTCTCCAGAGCCGTGGTGGTTGTCTCTAGGCTGGACTATTGCAACAGCCTCTTCCTCAATCTCCCTTCTGCCCTGCACCCTCTGCAACCTAACCAGAACAAAACCGCCAGACCTATCCTTGGCCTCAAGCCCAGGGACTGCATTTCTCTGCCGCTGAAATCTCTTCACTGGCTGCCCGTGGCTGCAAGGATCAAGTTCAAGACCCTCTGCATTGTTCACAAGGCTTTTTGGGGCCTGGGACCTACCTACCTGCAATGCTGCCTCCCTCAATACTGTCCCTCACAAGCCCTTTGCTCCTCTTCCTCCAACCTTCTGCAAGTGAGCCGGTTCTCCAATCAGAGATTTGGAGGGAGATCCTTATCTTCAGCAGGTGCCTTCCTCTGGAATAGCCTCCCTCCGTCTTGAGCCTGACTATCGTAAGTTTCAGAAACTCCTCAAGTCATTCCTCTTCTCTTCGCTTTCCCTCTACCCTGCTAACCTAGCGCTTTGCTCTCTCCTTCTCTCACTCCTCTTCCTTACAGCTTGTTGACTGGCCACCTGGTGTAAATCAGTCTCACTGGTCCCAGGCACCCCCGACAGTCCTCGCTCGCACTTGCCTCAGGGCCCTATACCCACCTTCACTGCACTTAGGTATAACCCAAGAGAAATGCGCTCTCTGCACTTACGCTGACTGGGTGCACTTGGACCTTCCCCTCCCTGTGATCATCTATGCACTTGCACGATCCAAATGCAAGGAGCCTGAAGATCGTCTGTCTGTTTTCCCTTGTCTTCTCACCTTAATCGCACTGGTAAAAAAAAAAAGAATCCCCGGCAGGCCTATTTGCTGTGTCAACTGTTAATGTTTTTAACACACTTACTCTGCCTGTGCAGACTATCGTCTCAAAATTTCAAGGGCTCTGAGTGACTGTCATTTTTTTCTCCATGTCTCCATGTTCCCACCCTCCTTGAGCACTTTGAAACTTTTTTCTGCGTATAGACACTATATAAATAAACAATACAATGCTTATTACCACCTTTTTGGGTGGGTGTGAAGTTGTATAGACTCTTAAAGGTTTTAAAAGTTAATTGCAGTAGTGCTGTACTTATTTTCCTTCATGTGTTTTAGAAAGGATTAATCTATGCTGTGCTTTATTTTTACATGTTTTAACCTGCACCATCTCTAACCCTTGACAGATGGGACCGACTGTCTTGTTTTACTTTAGTTATGTTGAATTCTTTTTTTGATAACTTGTGTATTAAATGACTATTTTTGTTGAGATTGCAGATAGTCTCAGAGGCCAGACCCCATGAAGACCTGTGTGCAGAATGAATGAATCTCTTAATCACCCTTCCATATTCCTGTAGTCTTTATCTTCTTGTAAACTCCATGGCTCAACATTTGCCCTTGCCACTATCCAGTGTCTAGTGAGAATTGATTATTCGTGAGTGCGGAATTGTGTGCTGTGTGTATGGGCAGAACTGAGGGGGGAGAGTTACTTTGCCTGCCTGACTTGTAGTTTGCAACTTGAAATGTTTACCTTTGCTCTAACCCCCTTATTCCCTTCCTGGCCCTCCCGACATGATTACTAGGATCTTCTCATATTGTCCCCTAAAGACCGCTTTTATTTCTCGCATATTGTGCCATGTCCAAGATTGCACTTTTTTTTCCGAGCTCTCCATGACTGTTTCTTCCTGACTCCTCTTCAGGAGATCCTGCTGACACAGACTACACTGCTGTTGGCTGTGCAGTCACCACCATCTCATCCAACTTAACCGAGATGTCCAAGGGAGTGAAACTTCTGGCTGCACTGATGGAGGATGAGGGCGGCAATGGCCGCCAGCTCTTGCAGGCTGCAAAGAATTTGGCCGGCGCAGTGTCCGACTTGCTGAAGACAGCTCAGCCAGCCAGTGTGGAGGTGAGTTTTGGTAAAGGGGAGCCTAGTGACACACTAAGCCCACAATGAGTTCTAGAATGAAAATGAGACCATGGTAAATAATGCCAGAGATTTATGGAATGCTTTGAATCAGTTAACTGTGTTGGCTGGGGGTGGGAGGTATAGTCTTGATCAAGCATTAGAGTTTCACAAATACCGTATGTGTACATGCATTATAGATATGATCTGTTTCATTGGCCGGCTAGCAGATTATGTCTGATCTATCCACACTTGCAGTTTGGCCACTGGTACAGTCATACTAAATTCGAACAAAAAATTGTCTTCTCGTTATTGGGATATATATAATGTATTGCTCTTCAGCTATACATTAGATGTTATCTGTACTACGCACCATCCCCTTCCTTCCATACCTTTAGAAATATTGACCACTGGACAGGTCAGGAGCTTTTCTGCATACTATCAAGCCGGGACGCATTTGTGTGGGCCTGACTGTCCTTTTTTGGCCCACTTTCATCTGCCCTCTGGCTTCACCCAGCAGCAACTTTCTCAATAGTGATGGACCGGCTTGATCCCTCACCATAAACTTGAGGTTCCTGGCAACTTTTTGTACTCTTACGTCCCGTCCCCTTTCCTCCATACTGTATGGGCATCCCTTCCAAGGGACGGGAGACAGAACCTTCTTCACAAGAAAAACCCCTTTAAATTTAGAGGTGCATAAGGGTGTGGCCCAGGGAGCATGCGCAGCCCTGACTCCACCCTCCGGCGCCACACCTTAGTCCCCTTTTCCACATCGACGGTAACGGGCCGAATTCACCAGCACTCCTGGGTTTGGCTTCGGCCATGTATTTCCACGCGCGGATTCTTCTTTTTGTCTTTTTTGTCTTTTTGGCATTCAGGTACTCGTTCCTCGGGTGTCGCGCTCCTCCCCGGCGCATGTCGACTTCTACAGGGTTCAGCAGGTGTCCAGTTTGCAAACCAATTGTCTCCCTGGCCAAGACGGTTGGTCTAGCCGGTCAATGGACACCCGGATGCCTTCCGGAACTCCCCGCCCAGAGCCAATCACAGTTTAAGGCGGGGCTAGCGGAGACTAAGCTGGTGGCGCACTATCGCATTGAATCCAGTTGCCCATATTGACACCTGATCATGCCATCTGCATTGCCACCGACATGAGAAGGACAGCCTGGCTCAGGGCAAATAAATTCAATCTGGACATATAGGAACGCATAATAGATCTACCGTTCGGGGGGGGGGGGGGGGGGAGTAGTTCTGTTCCATTCCTCCACGGACGAAGTGCTATGCTGGCTACCAAATGTGTGTGTTAGACTTATACCAAAGGTTGGTTTTTGCTTACACCTGTAGTCCTAATTTTGTGTGATGTTTCCAGAGGGTACTATGGGCTCCCCTGTTAATTTCTTTCATGTACTTGGATGAACTACAGTTCCCAACTAGTGAAGAGGGATTTTCATCCCACTTTACTTTTTATATAGTGAGCCTATGACCTTATGAGAAGTGCTGGGGGGATGCAATGTATCCCCTTTCTTACTTGCCTGGTAACATTTTGTTACAATTGCAAGTTTCCTTAAATGGCTGGTGACAGTGTAACCACTTTTGTGACTTTTTAGTCGTTCTTATTTGCCGACTGTTAAGTCAGCCTCGGTTGGGCACGGGTAGACCACCATTTTGCTAAAATGGTGGCTCCTTTTTTTGCCATGTCTTGTGTGCTTGCTGTTTCTGAGGTCTTCTACTGCCATTTTTGGCAGCAACGACCTCTGGGACTGTTTTCTTCGGCGGGAATCCCGTCTATTCCCAGCCCAGGCTCTAGAGTGTCTGGAAAGGCTGGAAGCGAGGGAGGAATCCAACTCTGCAGCCCTTTGTCTTCCTTGCGTGAAAGGAAATCACTCCGAGGAGGGGCTTGTTGTCCTGATTGGACAACCAGACCGCCCCTTACTGTAAAATGCAGTGAGATAAAGCAGAGGTTGTGCTGTATGATAAAAACTCAGAACCTGCTGAACAGTCGACCACTGGAGTTGAATCTGAAGAGGAAGATGAAGAAACTACATCAGTAGTGATTTCCAGCGACCGGAGAGCCTGTTGTGGAACCGTAGCCTGTTCTTACCCTCCCTTCCAATCGACCTGGGGATCCGGAAAAGGACGACCCGGAGCCTGGTTGTTACGATGTTTTTTTTTTTTAACTCGGACCTGGTGGGCAGAGGTTTAGGAGGCCACCCTAGTTAGTGGAACAGGGGAACCTTCTGGACAAACCAGACCAATCACTGTAGCGTGGCATGCGGTCAAGACTAAGTCTCAGGAGGTGAGAGTGATCAGAAACCAACCGTGAGCACACAGAAATTCCACATAATACGCATAAGCAAGTGTATATACAAAATACATATACATTTATTATAGGCCTTAATAATTAAACACGAATAAACCATTGTAATATAAATCAATTAGCACACACACCTTTCACTATTTAACATACATACAGCTACGTTTTCACTAATGTGGTGAAGGGAAAACACAGCCACAACCTACAACAGAAGGGTAGGTTAACACAAATATATAGCATTAGGCAGTTCTTCAGAATTGATCCCTAACTTAAGCAGTCCAGCCCTACGAAGTGGGTAGCCTGGTGCTCAAATGTACATAAGTGCGTTGAAAACGCGCGGTTCTCGCAATGAGGGAAAGGCGGTCATCTTCACTGAGCTGTAGCAGTTAAGGAAGGGGCTTGCAGTGATGAAGAACAGTGTTCCACTATTTTAGGAGGGTCTGCATTTGCAGGCAGTGTGAATTTCGAGTTTTGGGAATAGCTAGTGAGCACAAGGTAGCCCAGATAAGGGGAGTATCTTTTTAGGGATTCTCATGCGTAAAGAACAATGGCTGTGCCAGGGGGCCACCGGTAAGTGAGGCAAGTACTCACCGACCCTCGAAACAGTCTGGGCCAAACTTTGCCTGTCATGGCCAGGCCAGGTCATTTTGTAGTTTCAAACCCTGCAGTTGCATGTCACTTCGGATCTCCGCGGCTGCGGGACGGGATGGTCGCGGCGGCATAATAGCCTTTTCCCAGCTCTTGATGAAGATAAGAGGAGAGTTCCAGTGCAGCACGTTTCAGCGCACAGGGGGCTCCTACAAGGACTGTCTCCATAGCAGGGTGTCACAGGGACAGCAGATGCTCACGGCATGGCACACACACACTCTTAAATCGTGACCCAGATGAGCTAGGACTATGCAATTGGTGGGAGAGGGTCCAGGACCACAAGCTGGCGCTCCTATGCGATACCCCGGGTTCAAGCTAGTCGGTTCACTTGATGACCCAGGAACACTTCTGAGGAGGCTCTTTGTGAGGGTAATCAGGAGGTGCCGAGAGTAGTTCCCACTAGTCCAAACGGTTGAAGCGCTCCTGCAGGCCTAAAATGATCGATGCAAAAACAGGGGTCTGCCGGGACAACAGGTGGCCAAACCTTCCAGCATGTCTGTGGTGGTTCCTCAGGTCTGCTTTAGTGTTTCAAGATACTTGGCTCCTTCTGTAGTTCAGAGAGAACTTCAGTTGATCGACCTGGAATGGATGCATAGCCCTTTTTCTTATCCAAGATTCGTTTCACGCTCAAATCTGGGATAACAATCTGCTCTCGTGCATGCACGCCAAATGTGGACCAATCACAGTCCATGTTGGTCCCAGTCATACTGGCACCAGTAGTGTGGATTGGGACCAGACTGGCCCAATCCTCTCCCTGGGCACTGGCACACGTTACTTACAGGAGCCCGCAAAAGGTGTTTACGCGGGAGGCTGCATGACCTAACGAAGAATTCCTGGATCTGCTCGACGTGGCGGAAGGCAAAGGGACAAAATGGCTGAAGGACGGAACAAAATACTTTGTGGCACGGCCATTTTCGGCACTGGCCACAGTCTTGAGCCAAACGTGATAAATGCATTTTGGTTTGTTAAAATGAAGTAAAAATTCGATAAAAGCAAAAATTGCTGCCACATGTTTGTCCTAGGCACACTTGTACAATCACCCAAAAAATCCTTAGAGGTTGTCTAGGGCCATAATACAAAAGGGCCCCTATGCACAGTACTGTAAGGTACTTGGCACATAGATAAAACATTACCAAGAAATGGCAACATAGTGAAAGATTCAGGACATGTCAGTTTCTTTATAACAGATGAGCTAAAGCCCAAAGGAGCGCAGCTGAAGGCTGCACTGAAAAAAAGTCAGGTTAGTCAAAAGCAAAAAGTTAGGGGGGCATCCTTAAATGGAGAGGGAAGATTGCACTGAAGGGAAATCTTTCCGAACACTAGTGAGATCCACTACACTCGAGCTTCTTTTTGTGCCAACCCATGTTGTGCTGCGACCTTGTGGGGCTGCAATACTTCAATACCATGGGACCTCCAGCCAGTGTGCTGTACACGGTCTTCCGAATTCTGAATAGTTGAAATGGCATCCTGCTGGACCTCCAGACACGTGATCCCAGTACTTGAAGTCCCCTCACCAGAGTGCTGGGCCAGATTAGCGTCTACACTCTAATTCAATCAGCGATATTCTGTCTTTCTCCTGCATGGGTGTAACATGTATTCACATGCTCATGAATTTTCCCTGTCGTCAGGCCGGGAATCCTCAGTAATAGAAAAAAACAGTTTCACTTTCACTTAGAAACTGTATTACTCCTCTATCACTGTGCCTTGGGTCATACTGCCCCCAGCCAGTGACTGCCCTTTCCCTAAGCCCCTCCTCTAGCAACCATATTCAGATTTTTACCGCAAGTTCAAGTGTTCAGTCCTCGTGTTTTGCTCTGTGAGCTATTGTATGTTTTTCAAATTATTTTGGTAAAATGTCCTATTTTTGTCAAACGGAGCCTGTGTGCTTTTTCTCTCCACCGGCCAACAAGCAGGGATCTGTTTGTCAGTGAATTTCAGCACCCCCAAGGGCAAGAATCATCGATGTTTCATTGAAGGTTCCAGAAAGCCCTCAGGCCTACTCCGCACTCTGGACCATGTTAGAAGGGTAGAAAGAGGGAAGCTCCCATTTCAAGCTCTGCCGCGGACTCCGGAACTTGTTTGTAGAGGACAAACCCCTTCAGAGCCTCTGTCTCCATACGGACCACAGGGAAGCGGATTGTGAAATCTGCCTCGGGTTTTCCAAGCGATCCATGAAGGATAGTCCCAGTAGACCGTTGGCGTGGCACAGCGGCAAGGTCTCTACACCGTGCCCCCACCAAAGCATGCCTCACCCAGGACTGGCCGGTCCGAGGAGCAGCTTTTAAGACCCTTGAGGTTGCTCCATCCATGGGTTCCAAGATGAGGCCAAGCACCGCAAGTCTGCTTCTGTCTGGGTCACTGCAGAAGCAGGCCCTGAAGCAAGACTGAACTAGATAAGACGTCAGGCCCTCACCCATGCAACCCGACTGATGGGTGCTGGACGCTCTTCCCCACGGACATTGTAGAGTTCCAGCAGATGTGTCTGCGGATACCTCTGGTGGCCCGGCAGGAGCAGCACATCCCTCAGCTCCTGCAGAAGTACGGGCCATGACAAGAAAAGGAGGCAATAGAGCTTGTTCCAAAGCGACACCGGGGCTCGGAGTCTACTCCAGATACTTCTTAGTAAAGAAGAAAACTGGGGGCTGGAGGCCCATTATACACCCTGTGGCGTCTCAACAAAAACCTCAAGTCCCATAAATTCAGGATGGTCACGTGCTCGGCCACCTGTAGGAAGGTGACTTCTTGATGTCGCTGGATCTGGAGGACGCATACTTCCACGTCCCAATTCACAAGAAGCATCGGAAGACCCTTCCAATTCAAGGCCCTCCCCTTCGGTCTGAAGTCAGCGCCCAGGGTGATCACGAAGTGCTTGGCACCAGTGGCGGCCCATCTACGTCTCCAAGGAATACACGTGCACCCGTACCTCGACGACTGGCTCATCTGGGCAGTGTTGAGGGAAATGGCCGTAGACCGCACAGAGATGACTGTCCGGCTGCTGACTGATGTGGGATTCTCCATCAGTTATCCAAAGTCCTGCTTGATGCCATCGCAGAACGCGCTGTTCCTGGGAGCCAGGCTCAACATGGGCTCCTGCTTGGCGGCGCCGTCAGAAGAGAGGATAGCGGCACTATTAGGCAAGGTGCAACGGCTGTTGGCACCAAAGACTGCCACAGTGTGGACCATCAAGTCACTGCTTGGCATGTCGTCGTACATCTACCTGACCCAACCCAGATGCAACCCCTTCAAGAGTTCCTGGACGCTCGCTGGATCCAAGTGTCCGGAAGCTTCGCAGACAAAATTCCACCAGAGTTCTGGCACGTGATAAGGTGGTGGAGCTTACGCTCCAACATTGCCCGCGGTGCAGGATTTCAAAGCCCCCATACCAGTAGACGGTCACTACAGACGCTTCCCTGGAGGGCTCGGGAGCCCACACTGGACATCTCTGCGCTGGAGGCCTGTGGCTGCTGGAGGAGAGGGATCTCCACATCAATATTCTGGAGCTGCGGGCAGTGTTCTGGGCCCTCAAGTCGTTCCTTCCGTCCCTCAAGGTCAAAGTGGTGAGGATCTTCACGGACAACACCACCAAAATGTTCTACATTAGGAAGCAGGGGGGCACCCCATCACCAGCGCTCTCCAGAGAGGCGCAGGACTTGTGGCACTGGGCCATTGCCCAAGAGATGTTACTCCCCTTTCACATGGTGGCAGTCATGAACACCAGCGCTGACTCTCTCAGCAGGGAGCTCCGCTCGTGCCACAAGTGGGGAACTTCAACAGGAGCAGGTGGACCGCATCTTCCTCAAGTGGGGCAGACCCCAGATCGATCTGTTTGCGATGGCGACAGACTCCAAATGCCTGAAATTCACCAGCAGGTTCTAGCAGCCGAGGAGCATGGGGGATGTGTTCTATCCATGGGAAGGCCTGTTCCTATACGCGCTCCCTCAGTTTCCTCACCTGCTGCGAGTCCTCAATCAACTCAAACGGTGCCGATGCAGGATGATCCTGTTCGCCCCGGCGTTGCAGAGGCAGTTCTGGTACCCAGGCCTTTTCAGCCTGTCGATGTCGCCTCCGGTCAAGCAGCCAGTGGTCGCGGATCTGCTCACCAGGGAAGGAGGCACACTCCTGCATCAAGACACAGGATAACTGAACCTGAAGGCTTGGCTTCTGAAGCCCTAGAGTTCGGGAGGGTACGAGTTCCCGACGGACTGCAGGGCGGTCCTTGCCTGGGCTAGACTCATCAACTCTTAAGTGCTACGGGCACAAGTGGAATTGTTTCACTACGTGGTGAGGGCGCAGATGATCAACCCTCTGAGGTTCACAGCCCCACTGATTCTTCCATACTTGTCCTTGGCCAGGGCGGGGCATCCTCACCCCTGTATCAATGTGCATCTGGCGGCGATCTCCCGCTACACCATGTCTCCAGGACTATCTTCTTTGGTCCCACTGTCTCGTCAAGGAGTTCCTCAAAGGCCTGTTTCGATCGTTCCCGGAGGTGAAGGCTCCTGCCCCGGCATGGGAACTCAACGTGGTGCTGACGAGACTCACGTGGGGGGGGGTGTTCGAGCCTATGCATCAGGTTCCTCTCATAGAAAACTGCTTTCCTTGTGGCCATCACCTCTGCCAGGAGGATTATTTTTCCTTATACCTCAGTGAGTGGGAGCCTTTTTCATATTCACAGAATCTTTTGCTCTTTTTATGGGTGTCATATTTTTGACTCTCCATAGTGTCTTTTTAAAGTTATCCTCTTTGACATCTTTTTGGCAATACGTGCCTGTTGTTGCTGGGTTGCCCCAGGGCTCCTCTTTTAACTGTCTCTGGCTAACCTTGAGAAGTTCCCAAGGGTAGAAAGGATCTCTGGATCCCTTTTACATTTTATTTG
This sequence comes from Ambystoma mexicanum, assembly GCF_040938575.1. Classification (NCBI taxonomy): domain Eukaryota; kingdom Metazoa; phylum Chordata; class Amphibia; order Caudata; family Ambystomatidae; genus Ambystoma; species Ambystoma mexicanum. The sequence goes on along the minus strand of NC_090935.1, from coordinate 51,198,963 downwards.
GTGAAACCAGCACACCCCACCTTATACGGGAGATGCAATGTATCCCCTTTCACACTAAAACTGTAACAATTCTGTTACAGGGTGTTATGGAGAATCTTCAGAAATGTGCTAATTCCCTCCACCTTAGAGACCCCCAGCAACTTTGCTGGATTTTGAGGACTTTTTAACCTGGAGAGTGTGAGAGCCTTTTTCCCACTCATGTATTTTTGTGATTTCTTTTACACCGTTTCTTTTGGTTGTGGAGTCTGACAAACTCCATAGGCATCATCTTTTACATTGTGCCACACAGCACCTTCAGTGCAGTGGCACAGGGAAGTCATTCAGATTTCCCCAAGGTTTGAATTCCTTCTCTTGGTTAAACTCCTGTTTCCAAGAGCAGTAAAGTGAAATTGACTTTACTTACATTTGTAACTTTCTAGACCCAGCACACACTATCTTACAATAGGGTGCTGGAGGGGTTACCTAGTATCCCTTTTGTCTAGCTTCTCATTTAACATTGTGTTACCCTTTCCTCACTGAATGGCTGGTTGCAGTGGTTTCGTTTTAACTACTGTGGTGTGCAAGTACCGCGGGGCGGGCTGCGTTCGCAGCTGCAGTAAAGCACCAAAGGGTGCCGTTTTAGTCAAAATGGCCCCGGTCTTCTTTTTTCGACATATCTTTGTGGAAAGGTCGAGATATACTGTGCGCGCCAAACCAGATTTGGTCCCATTGTTCGCTTTGCCTTTGGCGGGATTCATGCATGAATCCCGCCTGTGCCTCCAGGGTGTCTGGGGTAGGCAGGAAGTTAAGGAGATGTCTGAAACGCCTTGTGCTTAGTCTCCTAGGAGACCCAAATGCACTCTGTGGTGATTGGCCGGCAGACTGTCCGGCAAGGTCAGCCACCCTCCTGGGTGACTGACCGCTAGGCTGGAATGAATGGGAGAAAACTGCATAAAAGGCGAGGCTTTAGGCTTGGAAGGAACAGTCGACCACTGGACTAAGGAACCGAAGACTAACTTGACAAAGACGCCTGCTGCAACTCCTGGACCGTTGGTTTGCCCAGTGAAGCCCTGCTGCTGTGCTGAAACGCCAAGTTCGTATAGACAGAGAAGCCACTGCAAGGACGACTTCTCCCCGTGAGTTGGTAGGAACAATCAACTCCAAAGTAAGCCACCTGGACATCCATCTCGGATCTAGTTAAATTTCCACAGTTGTTGCTGGAAACCGTATAGCCAGGGAGAGGAACACCAGATAGTGTGTGTTGCTTTTAAGCTGGCCAAGAGCTCCAGGAAGATCCTCCGGACTTCCAGGAAGCAGGACTGACCGAGCCTGAGCCCCCTCAACAGAGTGCGGGACCCCAGAAGCAAGGAAAGTCCATCTCGACAGCCAGGAACCACAGTGTTGCTATTTGCGGTAGACACGAGGAGCTGAAAAACCGAACAGCCACTGAAAGTGAAGTTGCTGGTTGCAGGTTTCGACCGTCCCAGTGCAGTGCACTAGTCCTCCGTCCTCCCTCTTGTCCCCACTACTGAGGCCCATGAACAGTGGGATCTGCAGAGCTGCACAGGAACAGTCATCTGCTGCATCTCTGCTTCATTTTAAAGGTACTGTACAACATCTTAGAGAACTTACCTCTTACTGGAGAGTTGCTTGCATCTTCTACTACTCACAAGTCCAATCAGCTTTTGGCCCTACATTGATTCTTCTTTTCTTCAAAGACTTCTAAAGCATTGTGCAAAGACATTTCCATTTACCTACTAGAAGTGCTTCATCCTATATAAGACTTTTGCCCATTGACTTTTGCTTAGCCTGATTGAACTGAATGACTCTTCTTTGGGGATCCAAAAGTATTTGCCTGCTTAAGAATGTTTGTGGTCTCTTGTATGTTGTAAATAATATTTTCCTTTGACTTATGACTATATGATTCTAAATGCAACAGTGATATATTAATGTCCCCAGCACCCTAGCAATGGAAGTCACCTGAGGGTGTAGATAGTGTCTGTGGGCCATCCCAAAAGGGTATCTAAGAGATATTAAGAGGGTCTATTTCAGTGTTAATATTATATTGCTCCCTTCTGAAGAAGGCTTACTCTGACTGTTAAATTAATTAATTATTGCCTAATCAAGAAGCCTTGAGTGTACGTTTTTATTTGTATACTGTAAATCTCTGTGTAACTCCACTACAGCTCACATTGACCCCTCTTGAGATGAGCCTGGCTGCTCAACATGCTACCAAAACTTTGTAGTACAAGCTTATACCAAAGATGGGTTTCCTCTACCTGTAGTCAGTTGTTTTTAGTGTTCCCAGAGGGTACTGCATACACACTGTGCCTAACACAGGGGCAAGCTTACCTTCGATGGCTGGTGTCAGTGATGCCTTCTATTAATTTGGTGCACCTTTACTGCGGGCTGTGTCCACAGCTGCTGTAAAGGCACCTAAGGGTGCTCATGATGGCCCCTATTTTCTTTTTTTCGCAATTTTAGTGTTTCTTGTCCTTTCCTCTGACATCCAGGGTGGGGAATTTGTTTTTTTTTTTTTTTTTTACAAACTTTTTCTTCTCATGGACTGAAGTTACAAACATGCATGCAGGAGCAGCATACAGAAATTTTGCGTTGTACTTTTATCATCCTCCCCCAACCCCCCAGTCCTCTTTCCAAGTTTGTTGGAAGTCCATGAGTTTTTATTTTATAACATCACCCCCCCTCCCTCTTTTAGTCTGTAGTAACGTTATGAACATGTTTCCCCTTTCGTACTTCCCTCCCCCCCAACTGGGCTGGTTCCCATTTCTTGCATCGATGGGTAGTGCATTTGTAGTTCGGGCTTTATTTGCCTGGATCTTTGGTTGCTGTGAGTTTCCTCGAGTTTCGGTGTTATCAGGGGCCTTAGTTCAGAATTGATCTCTGCAGGTTAGGTCTGTGGAAGTAGGCTTCCCTGTCTGTGACAGTCTATGAATGGGTCCCACACTTCTCTGAATTTCAAGTAATTGTTTTCCTTTATGGCCCCTACCTTTTCCATCGCCAGTATGTGCCATATTTTGACCCACCAGCACGCGACTATTGGCTTTCCGGATTTTTCCATCCTTGGGCCAGGGTTGTCTTTGCTGCGTTTAGTAACTGCGTGGTCAGGGCTTCGTTGTTACCTGTCTCTGCATAGATGCCTCCCACTGCGGTTCCCAACAGTATTACCTTTGGGTCGTAGGGAAGTTGTCTCCCAGTGATTTCTTTTGTGTCCCAGTAGTTCTTTCCAATATATTTCTGCTTTATGGCCAGTCCACCACATATGGTACAGGTCACCTCTATTACCACACTGTCTCCAGCAGTTGGGAGAGTAGGCAGGGTTCATTTTATTTAGTCTATTTGGGGTTAGATACCATCTTGTGTATAGTTTGTATGAGGTTTCTTTTATTGTGGTGCATTTGGATGCTTTCTGGGCCCTCTTCCAAATTTGTGCCCATTCCTCCTCCGTGATAGGGGTTCTTAGGTCTTTCTCCCAATTGTTTCTGTATGAGAATAGGTCCTCGATTCGTGCGCTGTCTAGTAACTTGTAAATTCTCGATGTTGCTTTAGGGGAGTGGTCTTCGTGTAGAGTAAGTTCCAGTCCTATGGGGGTTCTAGAGGCTGCCTTCTTCACCCCACCCTGGGAGACCCAGTGCCTGATTTGGATATATTTGAATCTTTTGCTTTCCCCTTTGCCGAATTTCCATTTGCATTTGTCAAAATGTAGTGGGGCTCCTTCGTGGTAGAATTCTTTCAGGAGGAGCGGGTGTGTTTGCCCCCAATTTGCCCAGAATCTGTCACTTTTACCAAGGGTGAAATCCTTGTTGTGCCATCGGTGTGAAGGGGCCTAGTCCGGGAGTTACATGGCGTCTTCTGAGTGCTGTGTCCCATGCTCTTAGTTAATTGCGGGTAGATTATAGAAGGTGGCCCTCTGCCCCTCTGGCCTCTGTCCGTAAGGCATGTAGGTTCCCCAGAGGGATGTTTGTTTCCCCTTGTTCTATGCCCACCCATCCCGTGTGTGGGTTCCCACCAGTCCATTTCAGCATGGGGGCTATTTGGGATGCCAATGCATATCTTTCTACATAGTGGAGTCCCAAACCGCCTAGTAGGGGCGGGCGGGTTAAGATTCTTTTTTGCATTCTAGGTTTTTTCCCATTCCATACAAAGGCTACTATATCCTTAAGTAGTTTTCTGCACATTTGAGGGGGGGGGGGTTTCTATCGGGAGGGAGCTAATTACATATAGAAGACTGGGTAGGAGGGTCATCTTGAGCGCGGTATGCACGCAAACCATGAGAGCTCCTGGGCATCCCATCTCGAGAGGTCTTCTTTAAATTGTTTCCACAGTGGGACTATGTTCTCCCCATATAAGAGTTTGTATTCCCGTGTCAGTTGGACCCCTAAGTATTCTAACGTTTTGGGCACCCAGGTTATTGGGTAGTGCGCTGCCATTTGTTGGGGTATCTTCTCTTCTTCTGTTATGTTTAGGGTTTTGGATTTTGCATAGTTAATCGTGAACCCTGATACCTTGGTGAAGTCTTGTAATCTTTCTAGAGCTTTAGGAAGTGATTTGGCGGTGTCCCTAAGGAACAATATGATATCATCAGCGTATAGTGCTATTCTATGTTCTAGCCCTCCTGCCCGTACTCCTTTTATTTCTTGGTCCTGTCTTATGGTTTGTGCTAGAGGTTCCATTGCCATTGCAAATATGAGTGGGGATAACGGGCATCCTTGTCGCGTACCTCTATGGATTTGTATTGGGGCAGTGGGTCTACCATTGACTAAGAATGTTGTGGAGGGGAGTTTGAAGTTTGCCAGGACCAATCTTATAAAAGAGGGGTCACAGCCATAGTTTCTCAGCGTAAGCTCCAGGTACGCCCAGTCTAGACCATCGAAGGCCCTGCGTGCGTCCTGGGCCACTATCGAGAACTTCTGTTTTGATCTATTACCGCTCCTTTGTGTTTTTTTGATCATATTCGGCAGGAGTCCCCTGGCTTCCCCGCCCAGCCTCAAGTCTGTCTGTGAAGGCAGGAAGCGTGGGAAGAGACCAAAACTCTGCAGCCCTTTGTCTTCCTCCTTGCCTGAATGGGGACAAATCCCAGTTTGGGGGGGGGGTGGGAGGGTGGCTGTCCCGATTATACAACCAGACTCCCCCCTTGTTGTAAAATGAAGGGAAGAATGCAGAAGTTGTGCTGTAGTTCCTGTTAAACATTGCAAATCTGGAAGCTGAAGACAAGTCGACCGCTGGAACCAAAACCAAGGAGGAGGCTGAAGGAAAAGAAGCTGTTATGATTTCCAGCGACCGGAGAGCCTGCCTGTAGCGCTTCCTTCAAATAGACCTGGGATCTCCGAAAACGACAACCCTGACCAAGACCCTGGTGAGGCCCACTAGACACCAGATGACCTGCATTTTGAGCCATCGCACGCTTTGCTGCGACCTAACAGGGCTGCAATACCCTGGGACCTCGAGCCATTATGCAGCACACAGTCTTCTGAAACTCGATGAAACTTCATGGGCATCCTGGTGTATCTCCAGAGACACGAATCTAGTCTATGTCCCCTCACCAGAGTGCTGGACCTTTGTCTCCTTCTGTGCGCCTGTAAAAGGCGCCAAATCCACAGAAACGCATCCAGACGCGAGGAAAACCTTGACTAGAGCCTTCTTTGTTGATTCCTGCTGCAAAGTCCCTTCCTAGGTCCTTTTTATCTGTCACCATGACAAGGAATCCACTAGCCAGGTTTTTGGCTGCAGACCCTGAAGTCCTCCAGCTGCAAAATCTTTAGTGCGGAGTGTTGACTTGGGTATTTACTTTGTCTCTTGGGATTCCTGTGTAATTGTGGGGTGTTTTCTGTGATTGGGAGGCCTCATGTCCAGTGCACAGTCCCACTGCAAGAATCCTGCTAGATCGTCTTCTGTGGAGCCACCTGGACCCTCTTTGAACTCTGAAGTAAAGTACTCAACTGTTTGCCAGTTTTCCTAAGGAACTCAGACTTTTGCTACTTAACAACCTATCCTGACACTGCCTGTTGGACACTAGATCCAAGTGACCCCCTTCTGCCACTGAGAACACTCCTGCTCCAATAATAGGGAAAATACTTAACAGATTTGGCCTTTTGTTTAGAAAAGAAAATACATGTTTAAAAGTTACTTATTTGTAAAAGTTGGTTGGTAACTGTAACTCTGAGAGAACAGTTACACAAGTTCTTACTTACCTTGGATGTGTGATGCACTATTCTTAAAAGTATGGTTAACATCTTTCTTTCCTTAGAAACTGTTTTGCCATTCTAATAGAAAGTAGATGTGAAGGTATATTACTCTCACCTGTGATTAGTTTGTCTCTCTTCCCAAAAGTAATGTGTTGGTTTCACCAGATTATTCCTGCAGGGTAATTGTAGGAGTGTCCTCCAACTGGGTCTTCCTTCCCCCTGACTTGCTGTTCGCTTGTCCAGAAGAAGTCTGTATTAGGTTGTTGCCTACCTAGAATACCTTTCAGTCATTCAGTAGTGTAACATTAGGGTTTACTTTCCCTGTGCTGTCTAACACAGAGTCTGTGGTTCTAACTGTCCCTTATAAGTCCTATATCAGTCACTTGTATAGTTGGGAAAGATCTAATCTGGACTCCTTGTGAGATTAAAAAAGTATGTGGGTTTTACCTACTTTGAGTTAGCTGTGTGCCATACAGAAATCAGTTACCAGAGTTACTGCTCATCTCAATCTGTTTCACTGATCTCAAAAGCATCTTTAATGGAATATTACATCCTTGGGTTTTACTCACCTAGTATAACTTATCACAAAAGTAGTTATAGGGTTTTACTGTATCTGGAATAAGTGTTCCACTATTCACAAAGTATTGTCCAGCTGACGGATTATGTGATTTGTACTGAGATTCACTGTACACCTGGTAGGGTGTACTGCCCTTTCATTACTGAATGTAATTGTGAAAGTAACCATTGGTTTTTACTCCACAAGAATAGGTGTGACCTACACTAAATGTGTATGAAAAGGTTTTGACTTACCTAGAACTACTGTTAGGTGTTCCAAATAAGGTGTATGCTTTGTGCACCTTCAAGCATATCATAGTGTTGTGTTTTGAATTGTGATTACATATACTGTGGGATAGTACTTACCCTCTAGATTTATCTGGGCCTACCTGTATTTAAATTTATTTTATTTTTCATACATAGTGTTTCAGTGTTTTTTGGACCATTTGTATTACCATTTCATTTGTACTGATTTCTACAGCCCTCTCTCCCTCCTAAAATGAGCCTGGCTGTTCTGTCTACGCTACCATGAACGCAGGTGGTACAGACTTATACTAAGAGTGGAGTCTTGTACTGTCTCAGTTGAATGGTTTTACTAAGCCCTTAGATGGACTTTTTTCCGTATAATCTGTACATTTTGCATAACATCCAAGATTTTACCATTGTTCATGAATGTTCTTAAACTAAAAAAAAAAATGCAATTCAATTCTAAAATTCATTTTAAAAATTCAATTTCGAGGGGATTGTGTCCTCCGACATATTCCACATCTTTGACAAAGATGTGGAATATGTCGGAGGAACATCCCATCGAAAGAACGTTACCAGGTAAGAAAGTAACTTGTTCATTCGTGCAATGATTCTCACATCTTCCTTGCTTCAGCATTTACATATTGGTGCATAAATTCTATTGTCTGTGTACTTGAGGATTTTTACCTAAAGTATTTGGCGATAAGTATATAAGTATTTAGACAACCCCAATTATTACATTTTTGATATCATCTCTTCTCAACACATGGAAACAGTGGTTAAGATTGTATCATATTCATGACATATGTTTTGTTTCCTGTAGCCACGTCAAGTACTCCTCCAGGCAGCTGGGAACGTGGGCCAGACGAGTGGGGAGCTGCTGCAACAGATCGGTGAGAGTGACACAGACCCCCGGTTTCAGGTCAGTTTCCTGCGTTGACGATAGACCAGCGATTCAGCCAGTTCAGCAGTTATGATAGTCTTCCTTATAGTCGCATTCAAGCACTCACCTATCCCTAAACCACTAGGCCATCATCGGATTTGAGGACGCTGTTTCCTGTCTCTCCAGAACTCACTCTGCCATCATTATTTTGTTTGGTTTATCCCACTGATAGAACTAGTGTCCAAAGAAATAATGGTTGCTCCCATACACCTCTGACCCCTTTAGCAATAATTACCTCACCTTTCTGTAATCTACCTGAATTCTGAAGTCTCCTCCACAAACTCTAGCATATTCTTATTGCCATTTTCCATATGACTTTGACGCTATCTTCTACTATCATACTCTGTTTTGCAACTTAATCGGGATTAAATATTACCCACCCACTCACTCAAACTCTCTCAAACACTCACGCATGCACGTTTACTTTTCTTGGGCTCCTTCCTGGTGCTTTGTCCTTGCTCTAGGCTTGGTTACTTGTCACCACTCACTACTTGTCCACTAACATGAGAATAACCACTGGCTCTTGTAAATTTCCACAGATCACTGGGACCCGAGGTACTCGGTCAATTCTCCCTTCTGACCGAAATACGGTAAAACAGCAGTCCAAGTCGTTGAATGATAATACAAATTTCCTCTTTTAATTCTCTCCTAAGTTTCAAATTTTTACTTCATATCTTAACCCCATTTTTCTATTTCCCTCACCATTCTTATCTTTAAATTGTCCGGTCTCTTCAAATGTTTCTTGATCGCTTCTCTACCAATTATTGTCCACAACCCTCACTTATTGTTCAAAACTCCTCTTCAAAGGTTTCCTTTCTTCTTGCACCCTTTCCTGTTTCTTTTTTACTCTCGTCCTTTAACTTTTCTATTCCCTTCATTGCATCTTTTTCTAAATTCATACACATCTCCCTTTTTCATGTCTATGCCTGTATCTACACATCCTTTACACTCTGTACACTCACTTCTATGGCTCCTCCATTTACCTGACAGTACTCTTCTCTCCTCAGATCAATCCCCTTACACCTAGTTAATTTATTTTCTTCCCTTTTTCACTTCTCCCTAATCACAGTAAATGTGCCCTTGTTCCCTCCTTATCAGCTTTAATTGTTGTCTTCAGTGACTTATTGGCCCATCGTTCAGTCACTATTTCCCATCTGCCCCAGCTAAACCTTTTTATCATCTTCACTTCCCTCTCAACAACGCATCCTTTCCACTGTCGACCGCCCCCTATTGCTTAACACCAGCCATGTTCTCCCCATTCTGCTCCCCTGTTACACCCACCCCTATCACTTCTGCTTTTCTCAGGTTACCCTCTTCTTTACCCCATTCCCATCTCAGTTACTCAACCTGTATTTCCTAAATCCAGTTTCCAGCCATTTCTACTCCTGTTACTCCATCACCACCTTCTTATACCAGTTACCTTATCTTTTTTATTCTTCTTCGCAGATACTCCTTTACTTTACTTGGCTTCCTCTTCTCTCCAGTCACTCTTTACTACATCTTCCTGTCTTTAGTCACACTTTCCCTTTCTTCCCATCTATACTCTCGCCTTTCATTCTCCTGAACTTTTTTAGCTTAATTGCTTAGTTTCCATCTATCTGTGGTGATTTCATTCCGGGTTTTAATCCATGGGGGTCTCTAATTCTCTAGATCTTGTCACTGCACACACTTGAATGTTGGTCACTTGACATTTAAGAAATTCAGACGTTTGATCCAGGAATGGTTGAGAAATACTTGAAGTTACCATAGACTCAATCAAAAATGTGAAAACGGGTTCCTAGTAATCAAGCATGTTTGCCACCCCACGCACAATTACATGCTGAGCTTTTGGTAGTGCACCAGCAGCAAGATCCTTCGTCTGAAGCAGCCTACCTGCGAAGCGTGCTTAACTTAGGCTCGCGTTGTGTAAATAGTTGGTATACTTAAGGCACTAACTATGCCTCACTGTCTAGGCAGCATCCTGTCGGAGAGGAAGGCGATTACGCAATTCTCTGTTAACTCGCCAATTGTTGACCAGCTCTCGAGATGGAATGGACATTGCCTTCTTTGCACTACACACAATTTTGTGACGAAGTTGCTTACCTCTATGCACATGAACTGAATTAGTGCTCTATCCCCTTCTGCAGCAAGGCCTAAACCATACTGGGGTGTTTTCAGAAGAGGGTATTATGCGGAGAGGGACGCATAAGAGCATTGCTAGTCAGGTTGCCTGGCTGTGTTGAAAAGGCAGATTCACAAACCTACCTTCATGCTGACTAACAAGGCCATAACTATTACATTTGTATTCTAACTGTGGCGGACCAGAAGGAGTCTGATGCAGAGAGGACGGTTTAAGGATTTTATTAAAAAATAATATAAAAATACCTAGTTTACCCTATTGCTAAAGTGGATATTCCCTAGCTAACCAAATTAATTGAGGGTGCATGTCCCTTTCCAAAAGTCCAAAGTAAATGTCATCCGTCCAAAACCTACTTCTAACTAGCCCTACCACTATAACAACTAAACGACACCAGAATGTTCGTCTTCTGGTAACTTCCTGTTGGCTGACTCAATTAGGCTTTTTCTTAGGGTCAGTCCGCGAAAACAAGTTCTTGTTGGTTCAGACAAATGTTCAAAAGTCGATACAGAAAGTTCATCAAGTTTCTTAATCTGTCTTTTGAAAGCTTCTGTAGCTGTTGATATAGATTTGGTCTTGCTGCGGTCTTGGAACCTTCCTGTATCCTTCATATATCAATTTTCACAGTGATCTTTTCACCTTTCTATTTTTATATCGTTTAGAATCTCCGATTGATAACAATTCCTGCAACCTCTCCAAAGGCTTGCACAACAGGTTTCTCAGGCTCCCGTAACCGGTAGTCACACTTTGTTTAATTAGTTTCTCAATGTCTCTGATAGAGCACTTTCGGTCCCCTCCAGTCTTTGGTAGACAACACTCAGGTTCTCTCCTCAACACCTGTACTTTGCGTTTCTCAGATTCCCTTCGGCCTTCTTCTCAATGCTTCTTATAGGGCATTGCCAACACCCTTCAATCTTTATATCATACAACTTTTATGGGCGTCCCCAATTTCTCTTTTCAGTATCTCTCATAGGGTGCTGTCGGCCCTCTCCAACCTTTATTTACATTTTCATGGATGTATAACTCCTTTCATACAGTTTGTTCTGTCCCAGTTGGCTCCCTCTATCCTGAACCACCCGGATAACTTCCCTTGAGCTGGGCTGGTTCACAGGGCTTTGCTTCGGCATATGTTGACTTCGCCTTGTGTCGTTCTCTGCTTTCTCTGGTCTGTCGCTGACTCGCTCTATGCGGCTGTTGAATTTGGTTGCCTCTGCAAACGACGGCAGATGGGAGGTACCGTTCCTCCAGGTTCGACTGGTCTCTGCTTTGTTTAGCGGGCCCACATCGGCATCACACCTCCAAGAGACTGCCAGCACCTCCCAGAGACTGGGGTAACGAGTTGCTCCACTGCTCGTTACCCCAGGCTAACAGCATTCTCCTTGGGTGTTCTCTTGCTCCAAGGCTGTCGCTGGCTCCGCAGCTCCACAGCGTTCCGCCCCTTGAGGACGTACCTACATTGGAGGCTTTATAGCCTCAAAGCGGGTGGCACCCTGTTGGGCAGAAGGGACAAATACTCTGGTTTCTCCAGCATGAAGATTTGTATGGGATCGCATGCTCATGAATATTCCCCCGTCAGGCTGGGAGTCCTCAGTACATTTTAAAGCAGTTTAGCTTTAATTTAAAAACTGTATTTTGCCTCTGTAGCCTATCAGTGTCACTTTGGGTCATACTGCCCCAGCCAATGGCACTCTTCCTCCTAAGCTCCACCCCTGCTGGCCATCTTCATATTTTTACTGCACGTTTCTCGTGTTGGGAGTCCTCGTGCTTCGCTCCTCAAATCATTAGCTTTTAGCTCTTATTGCCTAGTTTTGAGAGATGTCTTCCCTTCATAGTCAACCATCATGGTGTGACTACTGGCGGCAGGGACCCGTTTCTGGATAAGCTCATTGGTCGATCGAAGACATTTTTTCGGGTCCTGTGAAAACTACAGCCTGAAGAACATTTTCAAGGATCGGCACCTTGGGTACACATACTGTCGCCACCACGATACAGGCGAATGTCCAATTTGCCAGTCGTTTTCCTCAAAGACACGGAAGGACCACCATCTGAGTTGGTGGTGTGGATCAAAGGGGGGGGAGGGGTCCTCTGTCCTTGCCTAAGGGCATAGTCATGCCTCTTCTAGAGACAGCATCTGCAAAAGCATATGCTTTCTCCTGTAAAACGATCCCGAGGTCCTTTGAGGATGCTTCCTTGGCTAAGATCCAAAAGAAGGTTAAATCACACGTTCCATTACTTTCCTCGTCGATGGTCGCTGTGGCTGTTGGACCCAGTTCAGAAAGAGGCCGGTCGCCATCACTGTCGAAGGTTAGCCTACCCATAGGCGGGCTGCCTCCGTCCAGGAGAAAGTCACTGGCGTCCGTGGTCAAACACAGGTCTTTGTCAAAATGCAAGTGATCAAAGGACCTAACTCAGTCGACACAAGCCTTGTCAACTACTTCCACCAAGACAGAAACCTCCAAGTACCGCGTCGACTACTCAGTCTATGAAATCTGCTCTTCCTTTGATGGCTACAACACAAAGGGGTTTGTCTACGACTGCCACCTTTACCACTGCAACGGTTACCACACCCAGAGTTTCCCTACTTCCTTGACCTCCCTTTCGGCACCCTTTCCTGCTCCGCAGACTCCAGTCGTCGCCACTTTCCCTAAAGGCTCTGATTTAAGGCTCTGATTTAGGGAGAGCGACACCTCCAGCTCAGGCCCACCAAGGCCGCACCACTCTTCACTCTGGCAACACTGGGATCCCCCTGAAGGTCTCCAATTATCTACACCAGCTCTGAAGACCGTATTAGATGACTTTTATTCTGATCAGGAAGGGGGCCAAAGGGAACCTGACCCCATTCTGTCTATACCTCATGAGTGGTCACAAACCTGCAGGCCTTCCAGCCCTTTAGCCTTCCAAGGGGCTCAGGCCTGACTCCTGCACCAAGGGACATGTCCTTGGACATTCTGACCACCTTGCACACATTTGTGGCTGAACTCTAGCAGCAGCTGTCCACTGCTTCTGTCCCTGTCCCTGTTCCGGCAACCAACACCGCCTCATAAGGCCTGTCATCCCTCTGCCAATACCAGTGGTGCTGCCCACTGTAGTAGAGGAACTAGATCAGACATAAATGACACACACAATCACCACTGGTAGGGACACTGATGAGTTTGATGATTACTTACCTGCAGATGGGGAACCGCTGGATTCTGATGCGCCCACCACGGCCTCTCCCTTGGACGACATTGGCTCTTTCCACTCTGATATCGAAGGCTGCCAAGCTATTCTACCTGGAACTAGAAGACAAGAAATAGGAAGGTTTCCTTTTTGAATGATGGGAGTCCTCCAAGAAGACAATCGTCTCGTTCCCCTTGTTGGATGACATGTGGGAGGACTGCTTATTAGTCATGAAGTCTCATAATACCACTCCTGCTAAGCGTGACCAGCTGCAGAAGTAGTACTGGGAGCCAGACTCTGCTCCTAGTTGCCTCAGGTCCCAGCCCTTGACAGGCTCTGTACTCTCTGCGTCCTCTAGAAAGAGGTTTTCAAACCACACCTTCTTCGTCCATGGTTCCTCCTGACCAGGAAGGTAAGAAGCTAGATGCTGCAGAAAAGCGCATCACTACAGCAGCTTCAACGATATGGAAAATATTGCTAAACCATTCATGGACGAAGTGAAAAACATTGACCAAGAGAGACAGTATGTGCACTCCACACCCCTCCTAAGAGCCTGACCTTGATTGCTTGACCACCTCTATCAATAGCCTGTCGGAAGCCCTGTCCAGCCTATATTAGTCGTCTACTTGGATCCCATATCTGGGAAGCATTCCTGGCAAGCCTTGTTTAAATGCCATGCATCTAAACACATTGTGTGCAAGATGGGGGACGAAAAACAGGCCTGTGTCCCAAAAATGTTTGTGAATGTCACCACTTATTTTAGGAAGTGGATGACTGTTGACATAATGGACAAGGACAATTGGTTCCTAGAGATGTTTCCAAACTGCCTATTGTGCATTTCCGGCAAGAAGGATAACTCATTTTGTAATATCTAAAGAAAGATTCTTCAAAAATGGAGCTGCTTGGCACATCTGTTAGCAAGAGTCTATTGCAGGCTCATTAAGCTAGGCCCCTAAATCGTTTACCTTACCAGAGCAGGCACCAGTGCATTTCAGATTGCAGCCTATCCTGAAATTCTCATGTGTGCTGAGGAATTAAACCATATTCATTTATTCATCTCTATGAATCATCTGCTTTGACTCCGCTTTGGTAGTTCTCATTTAGGCATGCTAAGTACTTTATGAAACTACCAGGCATGTAACCCCCAACATCTGAGGCGAAACGGAATCTGGGGGAACCTCTACTCACTGGAATTTACATACAAAGTTGATGAAATACCTTTTCTGAGAATGTGTGCTTCAGCACTACGTCACTCATACCGTCCTAGTACTTGGGATAAGGGGATGTTTTCCCCGTACTCTTTACCAGGCCTCCTACCTTAGCCACATCTCTTACCAACTCCTGAAACTTGCTCTTCAGCCCAGGGATATGCATGTTAAATGTATTGCTTAGAAAGTGGGGAAGTGACTAAGCTCATCCTTTTGCTCTCTTTGGCCCCTGCCAGACATCTTTTTTCTCACTCTCGCCAGATGGTGTGCCATGCCCTCCTGTTACCTTGTGCTCTTAAACTCTTCCCCTCACAGTGGGGTCTAGCAATTGATTTTTAGAAGTCTTAATTGCTCACAGCGTTTGAAGGTAGAGGCCCAGAGGCACAGCCTTCGCTCCCTAGCTGACTGTGCAGTGGCCACAAATCTCTGAAGGACCAGGCAACACAGAGAAGGGACACTGCTATCTATTCTCCTGATCCTTCTCTACTAAACCACTCGCGATGAAATCAGCTACATAGGCCGATTATCATCGCTACACGACCAAACCCCATCATCCACCAGGCAGACGAGCAATATGAGGTGACTGCAAGGTATAGAATTTTACTGGCTCCCCCCCATCACCAATGTTGTTCATAGGAAATGTGTACTTTGACATTATGTGGTGTGAAGATGTCTTCTGCATTAATCACATTGTAAACCGTGAAACCAAGCTCATTCACCTGTAACAGTGTGTAACTGGATACAGTTAAAATGCACAGCACTTTAGTGTTCCTACCTAACGTTCACTAAATGCTTTGCTTGTCGGGCTGGACACACCTACATGCAGCTCAAGTCATGATGGTAGAGTGCAGAGGGCTGTGCATGTGCTGTAGCACACTTCATTCCACCGGTCATGGGAAGAAGTCTGAGCACACCATCCAACAATATTCTCAAATGTCCATACAAACTGATGCAGGCTTTGACGGGACCTAGGTACACGCACTCCAACTCTGCTGATGTTATATTGCTCAGCACACATCTTCACTCAATTTACCCCTGCTCATTGATGCATAGTTTTGTTATCTTTCAGTAATGACTGTCCTCTTATGTGTGTGCAGTACTTTTCTTGGTTTTTTTGTTTCTTCATGGGCATTGAAATCATATGGGAGTGGGCTCTCATGAAATTGCTGCATGCAGAGTCCTATTTCGTTATTTCCTTCTCTTCCCAAGAGCTGCCAAACTAGCCATTGAGCTGCTTTGTGTCTGCCGTATGTTTGTTGCCTGTGAAATTAGTGTGCCTATGTTAATGGTGTATGTTCAAAAGAGTGTTGCACTTGGGTATCATGCTTGTGACTTTCTCTGCATAAGTTAAGTCACAAGTGCAGCTCGAGTTTTGTTTTTGGACACATTGCGCCTTTTCTCAATACCTATTTTTAGGTGTGTAACTGGTTAATACATTTTCTGCATGCATGTAGAGTAGTTTTGTGTATTGGAATGCTGCATGTTGGTGAGAAGAATTGTTTGGTGGTCTGTCTTCTAGTAGCCTTTTGCAATTTAGCACATGGACTTGGTGTCCTTGAGAGCTGCTGGATTGGAAGCACTTTAGTCTGAGGTCCTACCTCTATGGACTCTGCCAACACTGCCTTGTTCTCTTCTTGGTGGATCGGTGGATTTGGAATTTCCAGATCTCCCTTCACCAAAGCCTTTTGCTCCCTGACCAGTTCCAATGGGTGATAATTACTTTGGCTATACCATTTATTTTGCTTGTGGTGGTACAGTTAATTCATTGCAACCTGTTGGTGGGGGGGTCATTCTTACTCTGGCTAATGGGTTATACCAAATATACTAATGGGGCCATAATACAGTGTTTTGCTATGGAAAGTCCCAAACTACTGGTTTAGCCCTCTTAAGGTGTTGAGATGTTGGTGAGTACGTTTTTGGGTCATACCATGCAGGTTATGAATTCCATATCTTCACTCTCTGTCCCCCCTATTTAATAAATAGAAATACGTTAGAATAACAGGAAAACGCTCCTAAAAGAAAAAGGCCCGTAAAACTGCTTCCCGCCCCAAAATAGGTAACAAACTGAGAAAACCTAGGGGTTTTCTCCCATTGAGACCCAGAGAGTCTTCCATCCAGATAGCTGGGGGTGGGCCATCGCCCTTGCATCCCAACCCTGGAGGTGGACGTACGAGGGAAGACCACCTGGGTAGGGGAATCCAGGGTCACCTTTATGGGAATGCCCCCGGCGAAATGCATTACTCTGACGGGGCGAGAGAAGAGGAGGAGGAAATCCCGGACACCTTCATGGGATATGTTCATTCCCATCACTATAATCCAGGTCTCATTTTCCCTGAATTCAATCCGCTCATTAATGACCCAAGGGTGGGGAAGGAAGAGGAACCAACTAAAAGCAAGCCAGGAGTCTGATCTTAATATACATTTATCCACTACCAATATAAAGCACAGGGAATACCATAAAAACCCAGACTTGTATAATCAGCCATCAGGAATATGGAAGGGGCAATAATCACCTTGAGGGAAAACCATGCTAAAGGATTTCCCTATGTCCATTGTCGATTCCCTGATAAAATAGTGGGAAATGGATATATCCTCCAAAACCCTTTCATAATCACCTCCCTATTTCCAACTGAGACGAGGAGGCAACTAAGAGCAGTAAAGATTACCCATAGAAACAACACAGGGAAAGTAAGGGCAACCTACCATAGACATAACTAAAGGTGTCTCACTAATAGTCAGGCATTTAATAATGACCATTCACACCTGACTCCACTTGACTATTTTTTTCACTATAAAATGAGTGTTTACACACAAGGAATTGCGCAAGCTGGGGATGCAGTCAAGACGCGAGAAACCAGTTATTGCAGAGCAGCAGGGTAAACGGCCTGGAGAGTGGCTTACCGAGACACTGGCCCAGTGTTTCAGAGGGGGATGCAGCTGTAGCCTGCTGGTGGTGTTTCAGAAAGTGCTTGTTCCCTTGGGACGTGTATGAGGGGCAGGTGGTACGACCCTGACCTCAACCCCGTGTATCCAGTGGAACCCATTGTCAACGCGATGCTGCCTGGTGAGTGAGAGAGAAACTCTGGAGCGTGCGTTTGAAGCAGAGCTGGAGGAAGACACCATTTTAATGTGGCACCGAGTGGAAAGGTTTGAAACCCTAGCGAAGGACAGAGTATCAGAATAAGCCAAAGAAAAGAAATAGATGAGAGGAAGTAGCGCTAGCGGCACGGAAGATGAGAAAAGCAAAAGGAGAGGCATGTGAAAAGCATAGAGGGTAAAGCGTGTACGATGAAGAGAAATGCAAACCGTACACAGTGAAAGGACTGGTAGGCGTGCATGAGAAGGAAACGGATTATTCAAGAGTGCACGAGGAAGCAAAAGGATGCAAGGTGCGCAAGAGGCCCAATAAGAAATAAAGTGTCAGAGGGCCAACGAAAGGAACAGAAAAGGTGCAAGTGTGCACGGGCAGGAAGCCAAAACAAGGGGTGCAGGAAGCACCTGAAGGTGAAAGGTCTAAAGAAGAGTAAGACATACAGAGAGGGGTTGCAGATCAGTGATCATGCATAGGAGGAGAAAAGAATCGGGCGGTTTCGAAAGTCTGATTGTACCCCACAAGTGAAGTGTGTGTGAAAGAACTGTGTTCAAAAGGAAAGGTACATCCTGACGTGCTGAACTGGTGTTCGCAGCTGAAAGGGGCTCAGCTTAGGGTAGGTAACTGTTAGTCAAGATTGTATGCAGTACCCTGACCTGCTGGCAATAGGAACCCAGCCTTTGGTGCAAGTCTGTACTACAGGTTGGTAGCGTGTTGAGCAGCCAGGCCTATCTCAAGAGGGGTCAATGTGAGCTGTAGGGGAGTTGCACAGAGATTCACAGGGACAAGTATTCAAATAAACTCTTACACACACTGTTTCTTGAATAAACAGTTATTAGTTTATCAGTCAGAGTAAGACTTCAGAAGGGGGGGGCAATATAACAGTTACACTTAAACACACTTCAAAATACACACTTAATATTTCTAAACCAGTAAGTACCCTTTTGGGATGGCAGACAGACACTTCCTACACCCTCAGGTGACTTTAGTAACTAGGATACTGTGGACATTAATATACTACTGTTGCCATTTAGAATCACACTTAAGAGCTTGTCAAAGAACAGTTATGACAAAACAGATCTCACAAATATTCTCAAAGCAGGTAAGCACTTTTTGTAACCCCCTCGCCTCCAATGTAATATTAGTTAACCCTTTCCTGGAAAGAAGACCAAACACATTCACAGAGGGAAGAAGAGTCATTCGGGGAGCCAGGCAAAGCCAATTGTGCAAAAGTCTAGTTGAAACTGAAGCACTTCACAGAGGTAGGTAAAAGTCTTGCACAATATTTTTAGAAGTCTTTGCAGATAGAAGAATTCAAAGTAGGGCCACAAGCTGTTTAGACTTGTGAATTAAAGAAGCTGTCAGCAACTCTATAGAGCAACCACAACAAGTCTCACCAACAGAGAACAAGTGCAGTTACATGACAAGAGGTACGTTCTGTACAGTACCTTTAGGTTGAAGAAAAGTGCAGCAGATGACATCTGTTCCTGTGCAGCTCTGCTTTTCCTGGGCCTCAGTCGTTGGGACAAGAGGGAGGACTTCTGGGAACTCCTGCACTGCAATGGGACAGTCACTGACCGCAACTGCCAATCTTCAAACTAGTGGCACTTCGGTGTTTCAGCTCCATGTCTACCGCAAATATCAACACTGCGGTTTTTGGCTGTCGAGATGGACTTTTCCTTGCATCTGGAGTCCAGCACTCTGCTTTGGTGGCTCAGGCTTGGTCAGTCCTGCTTCCTGGGAGTCCGGTGGATCTTCCTGTTGCTCTTGGCAGCTTAAAAGCAGCGCCCACAATCTGGTGTTCCTCTCCCTGGTGTTTCGGTTTCCAGCAGCAACTCTGTGGAAATTCAACCAGCTCCGATAGGATGTCCAGGTGGCTTACTTGGGAGTTGATTGGCCCCACCAATTCAAAGGGAGAAGTCGTCCTTGCAGGGGCTTCTCTGTCAATAAGAATTTGGAGTTTCAGAAAAGCAGCAGGGCTTCACCAGGCAAACCAACCAAGTTCTTCTTTGTTTCCTTCGTCCAGTGGTCGACTCTGCTTTCCAAGCCAAAAAGCCTCACCTTTTTATGCAGGTTTCTTCCATTCATTCCAGCCTAGCTGTCACTCACCCAGCAGGGTGGCTGTCCTTGCCGGACAGTCAGCCGGCCAATCACCACAGAGTGCATTTGGGTCTACTAGGAGACAAAGCACAGGGAGATTTAGGCATCTCCCTCACTTCCTGTGCCCAACAAACACCCTGGAGCCAGAGGCGCGCTTCACTCGTGAATCCTGCCAAAGGCAAAGCGAACAAAGGGACCATACCTGGTTGGGCGCGCAGAGTAAATCTCAAGTAGGACCTTTCCAAGAAGTAATGGTGAAAAAAGATCGGCCCATTTTGACAGAAATGGCACCATTCAGTGCTTTACTGCAGCTGCAACGGCAGCCCGCGGTAAAAGCACACCACAGTAGTTAAATGTAATCCACTTCCACCAGCCATTCAAGGAAAGGTTAACATAAAAATGTTACATGAGAAGCTAGACAAAGGGGATGCTAAACAACACTTCCAGCACCCTATTGTAAGATAGTGTGTGCTGGGTCTAGAAAGTTACAAAAGTAAGGAAAGTCAATTTCACTTTACTGCTCTTGGAAACGGCCCTTAGAAACCTCAGTTAATGGAACCTTCCCTTTAGAGTTGGGGCCAGTTAGGCATTACCAACCCAGGAACCTTAGTAAATAAAGGTTTTAAAACGAGCACCTTTTAGTCTGTCCCTCTCTTGATATCCTACTTGTCTCACAAAACAAATCGAGGCCTGCCCAGTGTCCACTGACCCTGCAACATGGATATGCTTGCATCAGTGGTGCCAGAAGAGCATTTTAAGGTAAAAGTGCATCTTTTCATTTTCTCGATTGATCATTTTCAAATAAATATAAACTACAGAACGATATCTGTATTTTCTTAAAACTGGTGATTTTGTCCAAAAAATCCTCCTGTTGGGAATGGTGGATGACCTTTTATTTTTTTAACTTCAAAAAAATAATTGTTTTTTTAATGAATAGGGACTAAAGTACTTGAACTTGAGAATCTTATCTGTAGGCCCTGGATGTATATCCGGTTCCTGGTGTGTTCAAACTTGTGAAATGCCTGTAGTTTTGCATACCTGTGTTGGGTTAGGTTGGTGTGTATGTTGTGGGTAGGTTGTGTGACTGTGTTGTGTTGAGCGGCAATTAAAGACATGTGTTTTATCACTAGTGTATAGTAGGTTTGCTCTGAATCTTTACAATGAGCGCATGCTTGTGGTAGCGTGTTAAATATGTTGTGTACCTTGTGTTCCTGTGACCTGTGTGTCGAGGTGTTATACTGTATGCATTCTGATACTGGCTGTGCTTTGTTACAGGTAGGGCTTGGCAGCTCTCGTTTCTTGGGATCAGGTGCCTAATTAATATTTCATGTTGGTGTCGGTGAGCACGTTTTCTCAGTGCAGAGTTAACCCGTCTCTTCTCCCCCCCTCGCCTGTTGCTGCAACCTTTTTTTCCGTGCTTACAGGAGATGCTCATGCAGCTTGCCAAAGCAGTGGCCAGCGCTGCAGCCGCACTCGTTCTCAGGGCGAAGAACGTTGCTCAAAAGACTGAGGATCCTGGGCTGCAGTCTCAAGTAATTGCCGCAGCAACGCAGTGCGCTCTCTCCACCTCCCAGCTTGTCGCTTGTACAAAGGTAATGACCAACCCTCCTGCATACCATCTGTCTCACAACTCCTTCCAGATATCCTGTGCACATGCCGTCTGTTCAGTAGCCACTACTCTATCAGATGTTCTTCACTGCTGACTGTCTTAGGGGCGTGTTCCTCACACATAGGACGATTTCAGTTTGTCTTATGATGGTTCCTCTCTTGTTATATGTTGATTCTCTGTCCTTAAGGCCATCTTTGTCTCCAGATCTGTCCTAGCAATTTGGCCATGTGATCCATGTATTGAAATGCATACATGAAATATGTACACTATGAATCACATATGCCACTAGACCCAGGGGGGGGGTCGCACCCCACAATTTGAAAACCACTGGACTAGAGCCTTATTGAGACCCTTTGGCGCAATTACTATTCTACCCAACTTTTGTCCCGTTCTACCCGAGCCCAAGGTTTCCTTTCCTTCGGTCTATCGTGTAGTATATCATTGACCCTCCATGTCTGCCTAGTGTGCATGTATTGAGCATGTGATTGCATGCTATTTAATTTGCATGTGATTTGTATGTAATGCAAAGCCTCAACTGAAGGAAGTTGCCTTGGGATCGAAGTTCACTTATACTTGCATCCTGCTCCACCTCCAGAGCTGTGTTCATAGAATGTCTGAGTCCTATATAATATTTGGTCCAACTGTCACATACTAATGATCAATACTACAGTCTCATGACATGTAGCATGTTTGTGAGAATTCTCATTTCTGTGCTAATTCCCTTCTACCTTGGAGAACACCAGCTCTTTTGCTGGACTTTGGGACTTTTAATTTTTATCCTGGAGTGAGACCTTTTTCTCCCTCATGTGTTTTTGACCTGATTTGGATTATGTTTCCTTTATTTGTGGAGTCTGACAAACTCCATAGGCATCTACTTTTTGTATGGTGACACACAGCACCACCAGTGCAATGTCTGAGATAAATCCTTTAGATTTCTCATAAGGTTTTAAATACCTTTTCTTGAGTGAACTACTTTTCCCAAGCATAGTAAAGTGAAATTGATTTTACTTCGCTTTTCTCTTTGTCGGCCCAGCACACACCATCTTATGTGGAGGGCTTGGGGTGGAGGTTCTGGTTACCTAGAAGCCACTTATCCTCCATTTTCATGTAACATTTTTTGTTACCCTCACTAATTTTAAATGCTTGTGGCAGTGGTTTAATTTTCCTACCATTGTGCTTTTCTACCGCAGGCTGAATCCTCAGCTGCAGTATTGCACCCATGGGTGGGCTTTTTAACACAATGGCTCCGGTCTTCTTTTTTCACCATTTTCTTTTTGTGAGGTTGGTCTTGGGTTTTACTCTGCGTGCCAAGCCAGGTTTGAGCCCTTGGTTCGTTCTGCCTTTGGCGGGCTTCAACCCTGAAACCCGCCTCTGGCTCCAGTGTGTCTGGAAGTGCAGGAAGTGAGGGAGGTTCCCCAAACTTCCCTGTCCTTTGTCTCTAGGAATGCATAAATGCACCCAGTCCTGATTGGCTGGCTGGCTGTCTTTTCAGGATAGCCAGCCTGCTGTATGAGTGACAGCTTAGGCTGTGCATGAATGGGATAAACCTACTTAAATGGTGAGGGTTTTGGGACTGGAGACGGAGTCTACCACTAGGAAGAACAACCCGATGAAGAAACTGAACGAAACTGAACGAAGCTGCTGCATAGGTTCTTCCTCGACTCTCACAAAGCCTTGTATGCCCCTGTATGCATGAGTGGTCTACAATTGAGGTCATGGTTTCACAACACGTGCTGCCTCTTTGACAGCTGAATGTTTTCTTGAGAAATAAATGTGCCTCAATGCCTGTCAAAGATATTCATCTGACTGCTGGTGCTCATGATTTTGATGTAGGATATGCTTGCCTTTGAGTTGATGATATATATATATCCAAATGACCGAGAAACGAGGAAAGGGAATTGGTGTAGGTAGTTCGACATGGAGCCGCCTGCTGGTCACCTTCTTTTAGAGGTAGTTTGCCTCTTAAAGTACCAAGCAACATCTACATCTGTGCCTTCCCTGATTTCTTCCCGTCACTGCTCGGAACTTGATCAGATAAAGCATGTTTCTATGGATGCTACACATGCATAGTCCCTTCAACAATGCAAAGTGCGATCGGATATGGCGGATATAGGTCTATAACTGCTGACACTTCTGTTTTCTATCACAGGTGGTGGCTCCCACCATCAGCTCCCCCGTATGCCAAGAGCAGCTGATTGAAGCGGGAAAGCTTGTGGCCAAGTCGGTGGAAGGCTGCGTGGAGGCATCGCAAGCAGCCACAAGTGATGGGCAACTCCTTAAGCAGGTGGGCGCTGCTGCCACAGAAGTGACGAAAGCTCTGAACGACCTTCTGCAGCACATCAAGCAGTACGCCACTGGCGGCCAGCCAGTTGGACCTTATGACCAAGCTACAGACACCATTCTTAATGTGACGGAGAACATCTTCAGCTCAATGGGCGATGCAGGTGAGGATTGATCTATTCTTGTCCCAGTTTTACAAAATTATGGTATCTCTCCCTCTTCCATATACAGATGTGCTTATTCTTTGTGTCCCTCACACTGCTAGAAAGCCCAATTATTTTTCTTATGAGGTATCCCAGTGCAATTTGCTAATTTTTTTGAGTTTTGGACACCCCAAAACCACCCCCTCCCCACCCCCCCAGCCAGGCTTAATCCAAAGCAAAGCCTGATAAATGTTACGTGCTCTCTTAAATGCTTATGACTCCTGTCCCAGGGGTACACCAAAGGTACCCTAATAGGTGTCCCAGAGAGGGTACCACCGTTCGGTTTGTCATGCAGCTAGGTTGGTAGTGAATTTTATTTGTGTAAAATGGTTCCACTGCCTGGAAACATTTTTGACTGGTTTTAGGGAGATGCATCATTATTATGCTTCATCCTCTCTCCTAGTGAAACCCTCAGCACTTTTTTTGCTGGACTTATGGACATTTTTCTTTCAATCCTGAATGAGTGGGGCCTTTTTCCACTCATTTATTCTTCTGGGCTCTGTCTTTTGGAATCTATTCTTTGTATTCTACCTGTACTATGGAGTCTGTCTGCTCCATAGCTCTTACAGGCATCTGTGTTTTACTACTGCAGCACACAGCTCCTTATGGGCAGTGTTGCTGGGGGGACCCTCAGGCTCCTCCTTTTTAAGATTATTTTTTAATATCCCCAAGTAACTACTGTTCTCAGGGATGGAGAGATTCTTAGTATCTCTCCTAAAACTCGAGTCTGAGCGATTGGCACATACCACCTTCAGTGCAGTGCCAAAGGAATACCTAGTATCTCCCTTATCTCTACTCCCGTGAGAATCGCCTAGTTATGGGTGATGGCAGTGGACATGTTCTACCAACTATTGTCATTTTTATACCGCAGGCTAGGTCCCTAGCCTCGGTAGTGCACAATAAGGGCACCCAAGTACCACCTTGGGGCTTCCCTTCTTTTTTCACCAATACTTGTGTGGTTCTTTGTTAGCCCTTCTACCATTCTGGGAGGGGGAGGTCAGTGTGTTTTGTCTTTGGCGGGAACCCTTGGTTATTGCCACCTAGGCCCCAGAGTTTTTGGGCTGCACGAAGTAGGGGAGGAGTGCTTCCCCAACCCCCCTGTACTTTTGTCTGCCAGGGTCCCTGAATAGGACCAGCTCCCAAACGGGGTTCTGGCTGTCCTGATTGGACAGCCAAACACCCCTTTCTGTAAAATGCTGAGAGAGATTTCAGAGAAGTGTGCTGGAACTATATAAAACTAAAGGCTCCTGGAGTGAAAAGGAAGCTGACCACTGGAAGCTGAAGTAATCGAATAAGACGACCAGAGACGCTTGCAGACCCTTTGCAACACCGTAAAGCGACCACTGCTGTCCTGAGCCAGTTTGAGTGCATCATTGTGGAAAGGCTGAATCCGTCCAAATCTTTGCTGAACCCGAAAGGATACTCCAGATCTCCTATACAACTCGCCCAGACTGCCTCACCAGAGTGTGGGACTGCAGGAAGTGAAGATTTCCTGGGCGATCCGTGTCCTTTGTTGGTGCTTCAGAAAAGTTGCCAAAACCGCATAGTGAACCAAGAAGTTGCTGAAAGTTGTGCTACCGGTCCTCCCTCAAGACTTGCTGAGAGAATCAGTCCATTGTTCTGCCTTCAGTCATCCGAACAAGGAATCAGAGGTTATGATATGATATGATAGTTTATTTATATAGTGCCTATACACAATGTGTTTCAAAGCGCTTCAAGGCAAGGGAGGGAACAAGGGAAAATACAATGACATTCTTACAGGCCATGAACAGTAAGGATGTGAAATTAACTATCGTACTCAGCCTGACGACATTTCCGATAGTGCAAGAGCTACGACATAGAAGATAAGGAAGGGAGGGGGAGAATGGGAAGGAAATGGAAACAGACAGGCGACTACCGTACTAGGCCTGATGACATTTCTAGTAGAGCCGGAGTAAAACAAAAGGTGAGGAAGAGAGGTGCAGAAAGGTAGGGGAGGAACAAAACACGCGACTATCATACTAGGCCTGAGGACATTTCAGATAGTGCTGGAGGGGGTGGGGAGGAAAAAAACAGTAAAGGGAGGGGGGAGGAGACAGACAAGGTTGCTATCATACTAGGTCCAGGGACAATTCTGATAGAGTAAGTGCATAGAAGAAAGTAAGGGGAGGAAATAGGAAGAGGGAAAAGGGAAAGGAGGAGAGAACAGAGAGTAAGCAGTCAAGAGTGGAGGAGCAAGAGGGGAGAGTGAATACAGTTGCAGAAGTCAGTCTTAACACATAATGTTGGAAGCCACGATACAGATGAAGATAGGAACAGCATGATTCAGGGCCACCAGTACAAGATGCAAAGGAAGTTCAGCATGAGAGTTGAGAAAGGGTGACGCACTGTGAATGAATGAAGTCCATAAAAGTCAAATCCAACATTGGCCTCAAGACTGTAATGGTGAAACCAGAATTTATCAGGACAGACTCCTGCAGAAGTAGGTATGAGGGGGGATGAGGGGGGAACAGGGTAGAAGAATCCAGCAAAACAGGCAACACCTGTGTGCGAGAATGGTGGGGTAACAAGGGAACATCACAGGGGTGGGGAGGGGGACCAGAAGGGTGGGGATGGCCTGTGAGGACAGAGGGAGTAACACATGTTGCTTTGCTGCATGCTTACCTGCTGTCTGAGCAGGGGGTCTGAACCCTGGGTCCTCCTGGTCCGGACAGGAATTGTCCTTTTCTTCGTCTGCCCTTCGTTTAGTTTAGGACGTTTAGGACGACCGGACGAGAGACGCCCTTGATCTAATAGTTAAGAGCAGGAAGGAAGAGGCAGGGCTAAGAAGGTGGGCAGGGCTTAGGCCAGGTAACCTAGATCCACTTGCACCTGCTCCCCATCTGCAAAGGAAAAGAGGCTGGGGGGGATCCTTAAGTAGGGAAAAATAGTGGCAGGCAGGAAGGCACCAGGTGGGCGGGGCTTGCTAAGTGGTGAAAAAGAGCAGGTGGCACCAGCTGCAACATCGCAAAGCATCCGGCACGAAAATGTTGTTCTTAACCTGAGATACACTGGGGGAAAAAGGTATTGCTTACCTGATTCCAAGAAGTCGCTCCAGAACATTTGGGTGCACGTAAAGGCGTCCAGGGCAACCCCCTCAGACCCAAGCAGCTGCTTGTGTCCCTTCCTCGAGTCCGTTTTAAGGTCTCCATTGTTAATAATACTCTTCATAATTCGCTGCTTGTCAAGACTTCAAGCCCTCTCCGAACTGCCTTTAGCTAGGGTTGCATTTTGGGACTTAAAGGATTTACTATGAGAAGAAATCCTCTTTAGAACCTTGAACCAAGCTCATGTTACACTAACCGTTTTCCTCCCATAAAGTGACTTTACTATGTGTTTGCAGAGTAAAAGCATTACTGTATAAACTGTTGAAAACCGCATGAGTGCTCAATAATCGATAATACAATAACCTGCTCTTTTCTAATGTTGCTACAAAGGTATCCGCGAAGAAACACAAACGTTAATGTGCCCTTTTAAGTGTATTATCAAGTATTCCTAACTATTCTAGTATAAACTTCTGAAGTATTTAAATTGATTCTGGGGTAAATATAATAAATATATACTTCGAGGGGATTGGGTCCTCCGACGTATTCCATATCTGACAGGTAATGTCCACAGCTGTGCTGCTTCGGAAAATCTTTGGCGTCTGCGTCCTACGTCGATGCGTCGTCCCCGAGGACCTCCTCCGACGGTCGACGTCACCCAATGTAATAAATAGGACGCACGACACCCATAGCCTCAGTTCCGTTTTTTCCGCGAACGTGTTCGCTTCGTGAATCTCGGTACGCCTCGACTCGGAGTTTGCTGTTTCAATTCTCGGTTCGTTGAACCTGTTCGGTTTGTTGTGTAGACCTGTTCGTGGCGATGTCTTTCTCGTCTTCAACCCCGCGTCCGGGCTTCAAGAACTGCGGGGACTGTGGGTCGAAGATGTCGGTCACGGACTCGCACGACGACTGCCTCTGGTGCCTCAGGGAGGCCCACTATACAGACGACTGTCGACTGCCAGTCGCTCACGGCAAAGGCCTTGCGGGAACGCAAGAAGAAGCTGTCGGTAGGCTGGGTGTCCAAGCCTCGGAAGTCGAGGTCTGCGGGGCTTTCGACGGATGACTCGAGGGGCGACTCTCCGCGTCATCATCGGAAGTCCAGTGGGTCTCCTTCCAGGAGTCGGTCTCGCCACTCCTCCGCCTCTTCGAGGCATTCCAGGAAGCGCCGGCATAGGTCGCCTTCCCCGTCCTCTTCCGAGGACTCCGCCCGTCTGCGGGTCGCTTATCCCTCCATGCAAGCGACACCGGAGGCATGGGCTTCCTTCGGGAAGCAGATGCTAGCGATTCTGGAATCGCATGGCACCGGTCTGTCCGCTCCTCCGAGTGGGGTTGATCGGCACCAGTTGAGAGACACCGCTCGTACGCCTTCGGGCTCGAGTGGTCGGCACGGCTCGCGGGAGAGGTCCCGCTCGGACAAGGGTAGCCGTTCTCGCCATGCACGTGCCAGGTCCCGGTCCTCGACGTGCTCGAGACCGCGTGATCCTGTGCCGTCTTCGAAGAGGACGTCGACGCCTGTGACGGCGAGGTAGTCGACGATTTCTCTCGAGGCTCTGCCTCTGAGGGGGTCGTCGGCGCCTAGGTTGTCGAGTGACTCGCTCGGAGAGTCCGGCTTCGAGGACTGTCGATGCCGCTGATGCTGGCGGCGCTGCAGCGGACGTCGACGCCGATTCGCTCGACGCCTTTTCTGTCGACGCTGGCGCCGACTCGTTTGGCGCCCTCGACGCCTTTAGAGGCGGTGGTGTCAGAGGGGCCCCGTGGCACGGGGTTTGCCCCTAGAAAGGCTATGGCTAAGGTCCGGCACTGCTTTGGTCCACAGAGGTTTTCCTCTCCCCGCCTGGAGTACATTTCAGAGGGTGATGAAGGCTCTGATGGCGGCCTGGTTCTGGTTACGGTTCCAGATGACCTGATCTCGGGCCATAGCCAGTTTGATGACCTGCGGCAGTCGCTGCATGATGCCAGTGGACTGGACACCTCTCCGGAGGTGGAATTTTTAGGCCGGAGCCTGGCTCTCATGCCGATTCTTCATATCGCCGCCTTATGTCTCGGGTTACCGAGTACTTGGGTTGGTCAGCTCCCCCAGGGGAGTTCGTTCAGGATGATCTCACGGACATCCTTGATCTCGGTCCACCCACTGACCCGGTTTTGCCTTTTCATATGGCTCTGCAGAGAAGGGTGGCGGCGGCTTGGACTGCTCCGGAGAGTCTCCCGGCAGTGGGTAAGTCTTTGTCAGGAAAATACCGTCCAGCCAGTAGCGACCCCTGCTACTTGTCTAGGCACCCCACCCCGGAGAGTTTGGTGGTGCAGGCGGCTATGGCCCCGGCAAAGCAGGCATCGTATCCTACCACCCCTCCGGATAGGGACGACAAACGTTTTGACGGCTGGGCGAAGAAAGTGTTTTCTTCGGGGGGTATGGCGTTTCAGGCGGCCAACTCCATATGTGCCTTGTCTCGTTTCACACACACTCTGTGGAACTGTGTTGCATTAGCGGCTGATCATATTCCCGAAGGGGACGAATGGGATGGTTTCCTTGCTATGGTTCAGGATGGCAAGGATGCTATGTGTGAGGCCGTTCAGTCGGGCTTGGACTTGGTGGATTGTGTCAGCCGGTCCATGGCGGCGAGCACCATAATGAGCAGGTTTGCGTGGTTGCGGAAGTCTGGGTTCCCTCCTGATGTGCAGTCCCGGCTCCTCAACATGCCTTTTGACGGTGAACACCTTTTTGGCAGCAAGGCTGACGAGAGCCTTGAGAGGTTGCAGACCTCCAAAGTTGCAGCGAAGTCGTTGGGCGCTGCAGTTCGCCAACCTCCGCCCTTTTCGTCCTAGGGGACAGCAATGGAGGGGAGGTTCCTTTCGCTATTACTCGTCCTTCAGTAAAGCGAGGGGAGCTAGCAGTCAAAGAGGCTATCGTAGGAGTGCCAGAGGTGGAAACAAAGGTACTCGAGGTGCCAAGGCCGCTCGGGCAGTTGCCTCTTTACCCTCAGGCAACACCGCAGCCGTTACCACTCAGTCATGAGGCCAGTCCCCATGGTTCGCCGGTTGGGGGAAGGCTGGCGCAGCATCTTTTAGAGTGGCAAGCCATTACTTCGGATGTGTGGGTTCTGGAGATCATAACCCATGGCTACTGTCTTCCTTTTCGGCAGAGGCCTCACGACAATCCACCAGGGAACCTCTCTTTGAAGAGTCCGGATCCGCTCCTTGCGCAGGAAATTCAAGCCCTGCTGGAGAAAGGCGCCATAGAACTGGTGCCTGTAGCAGAGAGGAACAAGGGATGGTATTCACCTTATTTTTTGATTTTGAAGAAAGACTGGGGATTGAGAGCCATCATGGACTTGCGCGGTTTGAACAAGCCCCTCCGGAAGGACAAGTTCAAGATGGTAACTCTTTCTCAAGTCCTCCAGGCTCTTCAACTTCAGGACTGGTTGGTGTCTCTCGACCTCAAGGATGCTTACTTCCATGTGCCGATCCATCCCAAGCACAAGAAGTACCTGAGGTCGCGGTTGGCGACTCGCACTTTCAGTTTCGGGTCCTGCCGTTCGGATTGACCTCCGCTCCGAGGGTTTTCACCAAGCTCATGGTGGTGGTGACAGCGCATCTCAGGAAAGGGGGGGGGGATTCACGTCTACCCCTACCTGGACGATTGGTTGATCAGGGGGAGCTCTCCCGAGCAAGTCCTGGATCTATCCTTCACCTGCCACTCCCTTCACAGTCTGGACTTCTCCCTCAAATTAAAGAAGTCCCATTTGACACCAACACAGCGGCTCCAGTACATCGGAGCAGTTCTCGACACTTCCCTGGTGCAGTGTTTTCATCCTCAGGTGAGGGCTCTTCACATTTAGCAGATGGTGCACAAGTTTCAGCTTGCCCAGAATCTCCCAGCGTCCGAATTCTTGAGACTGCTCGGCCTCATGGCATCCTGCATTCTTCTGGTGCCAGTGGCTCGTCTGCGGATGAGATCTTTGCAGTGGGCACTCAAGCTCCAGTGGTCTGTCCTCTGGCAGGCTGTCGGACCCTGTTCAGGTGCCGCCCTCGGTAGCCCGGGACCTTCTGTGGTGGGCAGTCGAGGGCTATCTGATGAAGAGGTCCCCATTTTGGCTGCCCTGGCTGGAGGTGACGATCGTGACGGACGCATCCCTCACGGGATGGGGAGCTCATGCCAACGAGTTGACAGTCGGCGGTCGTTGGTCTCCGTCGGAGTCCAGACTCCATATCAATCTGTTGGAGCTGAGGGCCGTCAGGCTAGCCATGAAGGCTTTTCTGCCGACTGTGCGCGGAAAGAGTGTCCTGATTCTAACGGACAACACGGTGGCCATGCACTACCTCAACAAAAAGGGGTGGGCAGGGTCACTTCCGCTGTGCAGGGAGGCGACGCAGCTCGAGTTCTGGGCCATCCAGCAGGAAGTTTCGATCACGGCGGTTCATCTGGCCGGAGACAACGAGACAGCGGATGCTCTGAGCAGGAAGAGCACGATCTCTCACGAGTGGGAGCTGGCTCAGGAGATTCTCCTGGAGAACTTCGCCCTTTGGGGGACCCCTCAAGTGGATCTCTTCGCCTCCAGTGTCAACCGGAAGTGCAAAAGGTTTTGCTCATGGGAATTTCCTCCAAAAGGAGCCTTAGGAGGCACGTTTGTGGTGGAGTGGTCGTTCCCATTGCTGTACGCGTTACCTCCAGTCCCCGTCATCCCGCAAGTGCTACGGAGGTTACGGAGGTTCGGTTCCTGCTCCAGCGTGGGCCCGGAGGACGTGGTACCCGGACCTTCTGCCCTCCACGTCGCCTTCCCTACCGAGACGATCTGCTCTCACTGGAGGGGGGGTCAGGTTGGCTTCTGAAAGGTTGAGGTATAAGGATTGGGACCTCCCTGAAGACTTGATGGAGCTGTTGCTCTCGGCCAGGCGGCTTGCAACAAAGTCTCTTTTGCCTTTTTTGAGAAAGTTCTGCGACTGGTGCAGAGTTCAGAATGTGGATCCTTTTGAATGTGACATTCCCATGGTTTTGTCTGTCTTGCTTTCTTTGGCCCACCGGGGCTTGCAAGTGGGGTCCATTAAAGGTTACCTGGCGGCGCTGTCCATATTTAAGCGCTCGTCTGAAGAGTGTTCCTATTTTAAAATTCCTTTAGTTTCGCAGTTCCTGAAAGGGCTCACTAATGTGTTCCTCTGTCACCTTTTCTGGTGCCAGGTTGGGATTTGACCCTTGTTGTTAAGTTTCTTATGGGTGCTCCGTTTGAGCCTTTACATTCTTGCCCCTTGAGGCTGTTAACTCTGAAAACTGTTTTTGGTTGCGGTTACTTACGCTCGCAGTGTGAGTGAGTTACAGGCACTTTCAGGGTTGTCCTTAGAGTTCGTCCTTCTTTTCTTCTGAAAGGGGTTTCGGAATTTTATTTGAGCCAGAAGGTTGTTCTTCCGGCGTTCTATCCTCCTCCACATCCTGGTAAGGAAGAGGAGAGGCTCCATAGGCTTGATCCTCGGAGAGCGTTGAGCTTTTATATTTTGCGCATGTCCCGGGTCAGAGTGGACGATCAACTTTTCATTGGTTACGCTGGAAAGCGTTTGGGACAAGCTGTGACGAAACAGACTGTCTCGTTGGATTATTTTAGCTATCTCCGAGTGTTACTGCTTGGCGGGTAAGGACCCTCCGGCTGGCTTGCGGGCCCATTCTACCAGAGGAGTGGCTGCGTCTACTGCCCTGCAGAGGGGAGTTCCTATTCGTCACATCTGTGATGCAGCCACCTGGGCTTCAGTACATTTGTACGTCACTATTCCCTTGATTCCATCAGAGGGCAAGATCTGGCCTTTGGCAAGGCAGTTCTCTATTCCGCAATGTGATTGGGCATGCTAAATTTGTATTATAAATTCTTCTCCTTGCTTGGTACTGCTTTGGGAGTCTGTCATAGATATGGAATACATCGGAGGACCCAATCCCCTCGAAGAACAAGTTACTTTCTTACCTGGTAACGTTCTTTCGATGGGATGGTCCGACGACTTCTCCAGCATGGGGTCTGGCATGGATTCACATGCTCATGAATATTCCCCGTCGTCAGGCTGGGAATCCTCGGTAAAGAAAAAACCAGTATCAGTTTCGTTTCTGATCTGTCTTTCGTAGTAGTAACCAATCACTGATCTCTGCGTCATACTGACCACAGCCAATGACTGCCCTCTACCTAAGCCCTGCCTCTGGCAGCCATCTTCAGATTTTTACCGCACGTTCAAGTGTTGGGATCCTCGTGCTATTGCTCTCGAGCGTTAGTGCTATTTTTCACGTTTTTTTTCCTCAAAAAACTTTGATTTTTCGGTCAAAAAGAGCCTCAAGCTCCACCGTCTCTTCATCCGATCAACGGGGACCCGTGTCAGATTCGTCTACGCCCCTCAAGGGTGAAGATTTCGTCGAGCCACGCTTTTGGAGGACTCCAGAAGTTTCTCAGGCCCATCTCGGACATGGCCCAGGAGAAGGGAAGCTCGACGCCTGGAAAGCTGTTCAGGGTCTGCCCTGGATGCCAGCTTCAGAACGTCTTTAAGGAGGACGAACACTCCTTTTGTCAGTACTGCCTACATGAGGACAAGACGCACATGGAGAAGGACTGTGCGTTTTGCGGCAATATGTCGGAGCGGACCATGAAGGACCGCCATCAATGTCTCGCCAACTGGCTGGAAGGGAAGAGCCCGTCAGGCGAGAAGAAGAAGAAGAAGAAGAAGAAATCCGAGCAGTCTTCTAAGACCTTTGAGGACGCCCCAGCGACGGGGGTCCAACACAAGGCCAAGCACCGCGAGTCCGCTGGCACCGGGAGCGCCGAACGGTCGGGCTCTACGGGCGCCAGGCAGGGCGCATCCTCCCCGGCACCATCAACCACGAGCCAACGCTCTGGCTCGGGTAAGAGGAAGGCCGAGCACCCGGCGAAGCTCCTGGAGAGGCCACGGTCGAGCTCGAAGGCCCCATCGGAGGGAGAGCGAGGCAGTGACCCTCCCCCCAAGGAGAAGGCGGCGAGCGCACCTAAGGTGGTGAAAGCCTTAATCCATCCGGCCAAGGCCTCTATCGAGAAAGTTGCGGTGGCCCTGGCTCAGCCTGTGGAGGCTACACCAGTGGTGGCGACCTCGGGGCTCAGAGTCTCCCTGCCACCGCGGAGGGAGTCCTCTTTTATGCCCATCGACAGGACCCCCGTGAAACCTCCGATGGAGAAGAAAAAGGGGGGGGCAGGAGGTCGTCGTGGATTCGGCCTCAACCTCTGAGGAAGAGCTGATCGAAGTCTTAAGCCACAGCGTTGGCGTGGAAGAAGACCAGCCCATTGCGAGGGACCCCGACGTGGGAGACGACGATAACGTTGAGGGTGCCAACGGGGCCCCTGACCGCCTGTCGGAATCCCCTCAACCAGTGCCGCAAGACAACTCGGCGGCCATTTTGTTGGCTATACAGTCCTTATGCTCGGAGATAAGGACGAGACTGCCGTTACCACCAGCGGAGGAACCGCTCCCGACGGGGGACCCGGAGCCAGGCCCTTCTGGGAGCCCTCCCCCTAAGAGAAGGATTCATCCTCCACCTCCTTTTCAGCCCTCCTCCCCGACTCGTGGGGATGATACGGGGACTGACACGGCTGCGACGGGTACGGACAACGAGGTTTACGACGAGGATCTGCCGTCGTCACCTTCCACCCGGCTTCCCCGCCCGACGAGATTGGATTGTTTCACTCCATGATTGCCAGGGCATCCGAGCTTTTCCAGCTCTGCCCGGAAGAGAAGGAAGGTTTCCTTTATCAATAGCACGAGGCCAAGAGGAAGACGGTCCTCTCCGTACCTCTACTGGATGATATTTGGGATGAGGGCCTCGCCCTCCTCAAGAACCCATCCATGACGCCGGCTAGAAGGGATCGGTACGAGAAGAAGTACCGGGTCCCGGACGCGGCCCCCTTGTGCCTTAGGGCACAGCCGACCTCGGACTCGGTCGTCTCCGCGGCGGCCAGGAAGAAAGCGGGGGGGGCGCGGCCTCTACGTCGACCTCCCCGCCGGACGGCGACGGAAAGAAATTGGATACGATGGGACGCAGGGTCATCTCGTCTGCAGCAACGACGATTAAGGCGGCCAACGCCTTGGCTATCGTAGCCCGCTACGACAGGGAGTTGTGGTACAAACTGGCCCCCCTGCTGGACTTCCTACCGGACGACAAGAGGGCGGATGCCCTAGAGATCTTGCAGGAAGGAGAGGTGGCGTCGGACCACGCCATTACGATTGCGACGGACATCGCTGACACTGGATTTCGCCAGTTGGGCAACGGCGTGTGCCTTAGGCGGCGTGGATGGCTCAAGGCTACTGACTTCCGTCAGGACGTGCAGACCAGAGTCTTGGACATGCCGTTAGATGGAAACAACCTGTTTGGGAAGACAGTGGACGATTCCCTTCAAGCCATCAAGGCAGACACACAGACGGCCCGGGCTCTTGGGGTTCTCCAGCAACGGCGGCCGCCCTTTCAGAGCGGCGGAGGCAAACAGGGTGCCTCCAAAGGTTCCGGCGGCGGATTTTCCACCTACCGTCAAGCGGCCCGTTCGTCGTCGCAGGAAGCGTACAGGTGACGAGGCAAGTCAGGCGGACCCCGCCGTCGTCGCCAAGGCGGCAAAGCCTCGTCGAAGCAGGACAGAACCGGCCGTGGGGTCGGGCCCCCACCGAAGCACCCCGGTGGGACGCCGGCTGGCAAGCTTCGTCAGCGTGTGGGAGTCCATCTCCACCGACCGTTGGGTGCTGGACGCCCTAGCCCAGGGTCACGCGCTCGAGTTTCTAAAGAGGTGCCCGCGCGTCCCCCCCTGTGGCCAGGAAAGAACATCACGTCCCTCAACTTCTCTTGGAGGTAAAGGTGATGCTCAGGAAGGGCGCCATCGAGCTTGTCCCAAAGAGGCTTCGGGGCTCCGGAGTTTACTCAAGATAATTCCTCGTGAAGAAGAAGACGGGAGGATGGCGTCTCATCCTGGACCTGCGACGACTGAACAAATTCATCAAGGCACAGAAGTTCCGGATGGTCACCCTCCAACACGTCCTGGGTCAGCTGGAGGACGGCGATTTCCTGTCTTCGTTGGATTTGGAGGATGCCTACTTCCATATTCCCATCCTAAAGGGACACCGAAAGTTTCTCAGGTTCGTGGTCCAAGGGCGTCACTATCAGTTCAGAGCCCTTCCCTTCGGACTGAGGTCGGCACCCAGGGTGTTCACCAAGTGCCTCGTACCGGTGGCAGCGCAGCTGCGCCGAGAGGGGATCCTCATCTACCCCTACCTGGACGACTGGCTCATCCGAGCGAAGACGAAGGAGCTCGCCGTGGAGCACACGGCAAGGACGGTCCAACTTCTCACGGACCTGGGATTCTCCATAAACTACGCCAAGTCCCACCTGGTGCCCGCGCAAGATGCGCTGCTTCTGGGAGCGAAGCTCGACACAGTGTCGCTTCTGGCCTATCCGTCGGAGGAAAGGACGAGGGCCATTTTGGGCAAGGTGCAGCGGATGCTGGTTGCGGACGCGGCCAGAGTGAGGTCCATCAAGTCCCTCCTCGGAATGATGTCTTCTTGCATTTACCTCATCCCCCTGTGCAGGCTCCGGATGCGCCCGTTGCAGGAGTTCCTGGACGCGAGCTGGATCCAGACGACGGGCAGCTTCGAGGAGAGGATCACACTCGACGAGAGTTTCCGACGAGCGATCCGGTGGTGGGGCACCCGCACGCATCTGACGGCGGGCATGGACTTCCAGACCCCCGGCCACCAGGAGACAGTGACCACGGATGCCTCCCTGGAAGGGTGGGAAGCGCACACCAAAAATCTGCACGCGAGAGGCCTTTGGCTCCCGACGGAGAAGTCCCTCCATATCAACGTCCTGGAGCTCCGTGCAGTGTTTTGGGCCCTTCCGTCCCTCAAGGGCAAGGTGGTGAGGATCTTCACCGACAACACCACCACCATGTTCTACACCAGGAAACGGGGCGGAACCAGGTCCCCAGCCCTGTCCAGGGAGGCGCAGGATCTGTGGCATTGGGCTGTCGCCCAAGGGATGTTTCTGGTGCTGTTTCATCTGGCAGGGATAAAAACACCATCGCCGACTCACTCAGCAGGGAGCTGCGCTTGTGCCACGAGTGGGAACTACGACCAGATCTAGTGGATCGCCTCTTCCGACGGTGGGGCACACCCCAGATCGATCTGTTCGCGACGGTGACGAACTCCAAGTGCCGGAGGTTCGCCAGCAGGTTTCCCCAGCCGAGGAGCATGGGCGATGCTTTCTCGTTCCCATGGGAGGGCCTGTTTCTATACGCGTTCCCTCCATTGCCATTGCAGATCCGGCTCATCAACCAGCTCAAGAGGTCACGGTGCAGGATGATCCTCGTCGCACCTGCGTGGCCGAGGCAGATATGGTTCCCGGACCTTCTGGACTTGTCAGCGTCCCCGCCAATCAAGCTGCCGGTGGACGCGGATCTACTCTCCAGGGAAGGAGGCGCCATCCTCCATCACGACCCGAAGTCCCTGAACTTGCAGGCCTGGCTCCTGCAGCGTTAGAGTTTGGAGGATTCGACATACCGGCCGACTGCAGAGAGGTTCTTGCAAAGGCCAGGGCGTCCTCCACTCTTAAATGCTACGGACACAAATGGAAGAGGTTCTCTGTCTGGTGACACGCACAGAAGATTAACCCTCTACGGATTACGGCTCCCCAAGTACTGCCGTACCTACTGACGCTGGCCAAGGCTGGACTGGCGCACGCGTCCATCAAGATTCATCTTGCTGCGATCTCCCGATACACCAGAACCGCGGGGCGGACGTCTTTGTGGTCTCATCGTCTGGTGAAAGAGTTCATGAAGGGACTGTTCTGATCGTTCCCGCCGGTGAAGGCTCCGGCCCCGGCGTGGGAGCTCAACGTGGTGCTGACCAAGCACATGGGACCTCCGTTCGAGCCTCTGCACTCGGCTCCGTTGAAGTTCTTGTCGTGGAAAACAGCGTTTCTTGTGGCCATCACCTCCGCACGACAGGTGGGAGAGATCCAGGCCCTTTCCTGCAAGGCCCCGTACTTGACTTTTCACGACACAAGGATAGTGCTCAGGACGCACCCCTCCTTCATGCCCAAGGTGCCGTCGGACTTCCACCTCAACGAACCCTTGGTGTTGCCTGTTTTCTTCAAGTCGCCTTCGTCGCCGGCTGAAAGGACTTTGCACTCGCTGGATGTGGCTAGAGCGCTGAAGTTCTACGTGGACCACACGAAGTGTTTTCGGAAGACGTCACAACTCTTTGTGAACTTTGGACCTGTCAATCAGGGGAAGGCTCTCTCGAAGGCTTCCATTTCCAGATAGCTCTCCGGCTGTATCATGTACTGTCATCGGTTGGCAAACCGACCGCTGCCTGGCCGTCCGAGAGCCCATTCCACCAGAGCGATCGCAGCTACCACGGCGTTCCTATCTGGTGTGCCCTTGCTGGACATCTGCAGGGCTGCTACGTGGAGGTAGACGCACACCTTCACAAAATTCTACTGCGTCGATCGGGATTCCAGGGAGGAGTCCAGGGTCGGCCAAGCAGTGCTGCGCAACCTGTTCGCGTAAGGTGAGCC
The DNA here is from genome assembly GCF_040938575.1 of Ambystoma mexicanum. Taxonomy (NCBI): domain Eukaryota; kingdom Metazoa; phylum Chordata; class Amphibia; order Caudata; family Ambystomatidae; genus Ambystoma; species Ambystoma mexicanum. Next base: position 51,160,664 of record NC_090935.1, on the reverse strand, counting down.
TGGTGAGGAGGAAAGATTTGCTTAATGTTGAGTTTGATGTAATGCTTAATGTTGAGCCTTTGCCACCTCCCGTGGTTTTTGCATGTGTGTACTGCTATGTATTCTTTATTCATGAGCATGTGAATCCATGCCAGACCCCATGCTGGAGAAGGAACAAGTTACTTACCTGTAACTGTTGTTCTCCAGCATGGGTCTGGCATGGATTCACATGCGAACCCTCCCGCCTACCCCTCTGCGGCTCTTCACTTGGTCATACTGCCACTTCACGTGCTACCAAATCTAAAGATGGCTGCCAGAGGCGGGGCTTAGGTAGAGGGCAGTCATTGGCTGTGGTCAGTATGACGCAGAGTTCAGTGATTGGTTACTACTACGAAAGACAGATCAGAAACTAAACAGATACTGTTTTTTCTTTACCGAGGATTCCCAGCCTGACGGGGAATATTCACGAGCATGTGAATCCATGCCAGACCCATGCTGGAGAACAACAGTTACAGGTAAGTAACTTGTTCCTTTATCCATATCGCTCCCTCCCTGCCTTCCCTGCTGCAGAATTTCTTTTGCGATTGCAGCTTGCGTTCCGCAAGGCCTTGTGTGTCTGACTGGCATAAAACTGGTGGCACACGTTCTGGGAAAAAACTATAACTGAGGCTATGGGCGTTGTGCGTCCTACTTATCACATCAGGTGACTTCGGCCGTCGGAGGAGGTCCTCGGGGACGGCGCATCGACATCATCAACGCAGGACGCAGACGCCAAAGATTTTCCGAAGCAGCACAGCTGTGGACATTACCTGTCATAGATATGGAATACGTCGTCGGTCCATCCCATCGAAAGAACGTTACCAGGTAAAGTAACTTGTTCTTCTCAATGTAAGTGCTTCTTTGCTGTGCCGGTCTAACTAGATTCAGTGTACTTACCTACAGCTCTCATCTTCCTCATGAGATGAGCCTGACTGCTCTGCCACTCTACCAAGGTCCTGAGTTAGTAAATACTGATACTAAGAGTTGGGGGGATCTACAAACCACCGGGATAGCTTACTAAAGTCTTACTACCAGTAGGACTTTACGAAAACTCCCTTACAGCTGGGTCCTTTTTTAACCTTCTGATCAATTTCACAAAATGGAGGATGTCCGTTAGTTTCTAAGGCATAACTTTGTAGGGCCCCTCAACGATTTGATTTCCCCCTTATGTTTTTTGGAATCTGGATTTATTTTTTGTGGCCAGAGGGACTTCTTTTGCTGTCCCCTACCGCCCCCCTGCCATTGCAACCCTTTTTGCCTCACATAAGGTTATGGTATTGGGTTTCCCATAAGGCACCCAGTCCCAGGGATACCTCTCAAGCACACCATGTTTTGCTCTAGGGGGATTAGACCACCCTCCATTGAGGTTAGGGAGTAGAATTTTGGCAGCTGTTATTTTATTTTGGCTTTCCCATTGGGGTAAGCTACTTTACCTCATTGATAGCCCAATGTTGCTTTTAGGTCCTCTTAGGTATTGTTCAGCTGTCTTCAGAAAGCCCTTTATTCAGTGATACTTTACCTGGTCTCTGCTCTTTGGTAGTTCCTTCGTAAAATGAATTTCTAAATTCCTCCCCTCATGCGAGGATTTTATCAGGCCAACCTATTTATGGTAAACGAGGAAGGCACTGAGAGGTTAGCCAAACCCCAATCAAAATGGTGTAAGAGCAGTTGAGGCTTCTCGGGAAAAGTGGGAGAGTGGCCTAGGGTTACAATTAGTCCACCCAGAACACCAATAATTAAAGTTGGTCAGTAAGTATATGAAAATACAATGATGTATTAGGCCTTTCTAAACACAATCACACTGGTGTGTGCATATACACTCGCCTGAATAAATAATCATACATTTTTAATAAATACCTCTAGTCAACAGGTGAGTAAATTAAAGCAAGAACAACCGTTGGAGTCGATGGGATTATCACAAACCCAGTTCCACCTGTCCCTCTGTGATGTATGTGGTCTTGTGCCCAAAAGAGACCCGTCCCAACTATGGTTTTTTCAAGGAAGGTATTTCAGAGTTGGTGCAGTGGGCTGTGATGGTGGTTAGCAAGTTCTTTAAGTAAGGAAAGTATTTACTTAAAGTTAGGTAAGTGCCCCAGTTTATCTTGTTCCCAAGGTAAGTCCTAGGAAAGCATCCTTGACCCAGGTTCGACAACCAAAGTCCAAGCCAGAGGGAGTTTAGGGACAATGGTTTGCCACCTGATGTTACCTTATGGGAGACGGTGAGGAAGCAGAAACGGGTATGTTCACTTACCCCCCTGACTCTGATTGCTCCAGGTGACCGGGCAGCTCCTCCGGAATTCGCTGGGACTCCAATCTTCTGTCCTTCTTTTGTGTGAGGGGAGCCTACGGTTCTCAGGTGCAGAGGTCACTTTTTGTGTCGGGAGCTGGATTTCTAGAATATGGCCTTGGTCTGGTAGACTGTTTTTAAGAAGCCACGCTAGTTGTGATGAACAGGGAGTTCTGAGAGGCAAACCAAAACTCAATCAAGGTGCATGGATAAGCGGTCAATGTTTAGTCTCTGGAGAGTGCGAGTGTGGTCATAGGCCCTCAATGAGTCCACCCAGTAGAGCACACAATTGAATCTAGACAGTCCATTCTAAAAATAGCCATTTATTTTCGTCCTTATGAACACACTGGAAAATGAATCTTAATAGGTATTCTCATACAGTATACTCTAATTATATACAGTCTCCATAGGTTCTCTAAATAAACAGATAACTTAATCAAGCAAATCAGGTAAGTTAGATGCAGTAAATGATGGGAACCAATCACAATAACAATATCCCAACTTGAGTCCTAGCACAAAGATGAATGGGGCCATGTGCTCAAAGGTCACAATGTTTCTCACCAATAAGAATTTCCTTAGAAAGGATGCAACGGGCTTGTGGTGGTGATTAGTTTAAAAGTTCTACAACAATTTTACCAGCTGGAAGTATGTGTTCTCCTTTCTTCCAGACCCAAGGCTATCCGACCCAGGTTGATTGAAATGGAAATAGGCCAAGGTCCCAATATTTTCCTATGGAGGACGGGTGCGGGGCAGGCACACTGATGCTTACTTACTGCAGTGGTTCTGTTTTTCCCAGATGTCTTTGTGGATAGTCTTTTGGGCTAGACGTGCTGCTCTTTGTTCCAGTGAGGTGCTCAGGAGTTGCGGGTCTAAGGATTCTTTCCAATTGGCTAGTAATGCAACCCCTGTTGGTGAATGCATGCAGAATCCAATGATGTAGATCTCCTTGGGACACTTCTGCAGCGTGTGACAAGTTCCAGCGAAGATCAGTTTGCAGGCTACTAAAGGCGTCCTTCCAGTCCCGGTCACAGCAGTTTTACCAAGATAGGTTCTAGTGAAGGTGAGATGCTGAAAGCTGGGTTGAAGGCGACTTGTGGCACAAGCTGGCGACTACCAAATTGCTGGACTTCAATTCGGAACAGCGACTGTTCTGGTGAGGTAGCTCATAAGATGGTTGGTCAGTCATGGGACACTTCCGAAGGTTCTTGGGCATGCAACCTAGAGTAGGCGTCAAGACTAGTTAGTGCCATTAGTCCAGGGGCCAAAGCACTGACGAGGGTCTTCTGAGATCTTACAATATTGGGTGCAAAGCCATTGTCTCCCAACTCCCTCTTGACTTCCCTTTGGTCGTCAAGCCTGTATCAAGTAGACTACCCCTGGTCTAGCCTTGGGACTGGAAGAGAGGAGAGAACTTACCTCTTTGGACAAATACTACTTCCACTTTTAAATAGTTTTCAATTGTTTGAAATCCCTACCACAAGCCCATTGTATGCTTTAAGAGAATACCTTCCCTGAAGAAACTTGTATTGGAACCCTGCGACTGTTGGGCACTAGGACCCATGCATCTTAGGGCTGGACTTCTCAAGTGAAATGGAATTGTGATGGCGCGGGTTCTATTCATTTGAACTGCATCAGAGTTCTTACATGGTTAATTATTACCTGATGCTTTGTAAGTGAGCCTACTGGTGAATATATATATTTGATATAAGGTTTTATGTGATGATACTAAATGCTTGTTTAATTTATTGTTTAACAATAACTGTTTTCAAACATACTGTCAAAGCTGAATTATTGTGTGGTATTATATATGGACTCTGAGGCCCTAGGCCACCCACCCAATCGTAATTCTCAGCCTGGACTGCTCTCCCCTGATACCTTGATTGGGCTGTGGCTAGACACTTGGAGGCTCCCTTGTCACCATAAGTAGGGATACCCCCAATAATCTTTCCCTCAGGGTTGATCTTAGAAATCCAACTCAACACTGACCCAGCATTCAGGAAGCCGGACTGGACCTGCAGAGGCAGGAAATTCAATCTGTACCGCGCAAGTATGGCCAGGTAAGGGTTAGAAATGGTGGGAACAGGCTGGAAAAACTCCTCCAGTTTGTTGGCAAACTAGCCTCTTTACATTTCAGATCAAATCGCAAGAGCGGGTAGCAGGGACCAGGCACAGCCTTAAGTACCACTGTAAAAATACTCAAAAGTAAACTGGAGAAATATTCTCCCTCCACTGGCAACCTTAGATACGGACCAGTACCTCAAAACATTATTTGAGTATAGGAGTGAGGATGAAAAGACCTCTCGCTTCAAAAGAAGCAAGATTCCCAAGTCATTGACGTATCAATGGAGGAATATGTAAGGAAAGCATGGTATCAAACAGTAGGGCAGATGCAAGTGAGCACAGTTCAATGATGTTTATTGAACTTCAATTTGGTTTGAAAAACGCCCATCTAATCCTAAATCTAAAGATGGGAGCAAGCAACGACCATCAAATGATAACGCAGTCCTAGTCGCGTGTGTCAAAATAAAAGGACTTGTACTAAAAGCCTATTGCCAATCGTTACTTCTAAATATATAGTGTGGGAAACAGTTGGGCAAAAGAAAAGTGTTTGAGAAATTATGTCAGGATATTCAAGTCATTGGCTTCCCTTCCCCATGTTTTCGGTACGGGACACGGCAGCACAATTGAACTTGGCACAGTCTCTGGATTCTCGAACACAAGGATACAGTTAAAAACCTCAACATCATGGCCTTCTGTGCCAAAGTCTCTTTGCCGTTCAAAGTCTCATATTTCAGAGGGCCTGATGCAACACAACAGCAACACAACTAACATTAAAGTACTGTTCTTCTTGGAGTTCACATGTACAACTTCTCGGGTATTCTTTTTTAAAAGAAATTTTAACCACTTTATTTGATATTTTGAATAACACGCAAAGAACAAAACAGCATCATCTGAGAAACCTAACATAGCATCCAGATAATAAAATTCATAACATTTTCAGGAAACATGCAGTATCACATTTGAATGAACGAAGCAAAAGAATCAATAGCAATCAATAAGTACCATTTCTGATGTTTGTTAATCTGCTTAGAATCACATGCTGTGCATAGGTCCGACATCCAGTGGTCACTGCGGAGTATTGCATTTTGTTTTTCGTAGTCGAAAAGGGGACGTCGACAAGGCGTGTCTGTAACACTATCCCTAAAGTGACGTGCGTTGTACCCATAAACCCTCACGCGTCGAGGTCCCTCAGATTGTTTTTTTCCGCCCAGCTTCTGGTCGCCTTACGCGGAGCTCCTAGAGAGACATTGCAAATAGTTACTATCGGACCTCGGTCCTTAATTATACTTATTATTATATTGTTAAAGATCCCTCCCCTCGACGTTAGCTGTGAAGCTGTTTCTCCGCCGAGCAAGTTTTCGACGGAGGGGAAGAGACGGAGGAGATCCTTCGGCGCTGCCGAACACGTGGCCTGGCCTCGCCGGCCAACATACAGTAGGGAGAGTGGGGGTTCGAACTTTTATCTTCTCTTCGAGAATGTCTTTCTTTCTCCCCTATCTTTCCCTTGGGGTTATCACCAGTTATTATTGCCTCAGCTATGGAGAGGACACCTTTTAAGTTTTGCCCACGCTGTAGGGGCAAATACACTTGGAAGGACAAACACAAGCTCTGTAATCGTTGCTTGCCCCTCGATCATAAGGACAGCTGTGCGGCCTGTAAGCTCTTGAAACCAAGAACTCTTAAAGAACGCAAAGTTAAGAGGTGGGCAGACTACGCTATGTCGAAGTCGGTTTCCTCACCCGCCGCCGCTGCTACAGAAAGTGACGAGGAGGGTGATAACTCGACATCAGTTACGGAAGTCATTAACCCCCAGAAGGAATGCTCGCGCTCCTCGACATCCGTCCCCGGCCCCGACGGGCTCGGCTCATGCCCTGCTCATGGGGGATGAACACCCCGGCGACAGGGACGCACACAGACCCCATAGGCCTAAGCACACAACCCACGGCTCTTCTTCGTCGAAGACGAAGGATCCATCAGCGCCGAAGGGGACGCAGGGCACTCCGGCGTCTACCTCAGACCGTAAGGGTCTCAAGCCCCACCCGCAAACGCAGTCGCTCCATAGAGCGGCCGTCGAGGAACAACGCGTAACGCAGGCAATGTCGACACCAGAGTCCTCTACTGACAAACTCGTTGTTGAGAGCCTGGCGAGAATTGTTTCCGAAGACACACGTAAGCGGACGACGAAACAAACGTCGAATACCGCACAAAAAGCTATAGAAACGCTGAAAAAGCATAAGAGTAGCCAGGAACTGCCCCTTTCATCTAAGGGCACTTCGGAACTACCGGATGGCTTTTCAGATGGCGACGGAAACCTTTCTTCGACGTTGTGGGAGCGTTCTAAGCGTTTTGAAGGTGAAAACACTGATTTCCCCCCTCTAGACTATTCAGGGGTCCCCCATGAGATCCTTGAAAGACTCCATTCTTGTATGGAGAAAATGGAAAGGTTTTTGGGAAACCAAAACCCACCCACACCCAAAAGACTAAGAGAATGGCCCCAGGATGACCCTAGGGTCAAAATTCCTAGACTGTTTCCCCCTTCTACAGACGTATATGGCCTCACTGAAGAGGAGCAATACCTCCAGGAAGATGATGAGTGTTTGGGTGGAGAGGAAGAACATGAGGAAGAGGGGTTTGAAGAAGATCCTTACACTAGTGCAGGAGCTTTTGAAGAAGATACAGCTTCCTCGCAGCCTTGGCAATCCCCATCAGTGCACTCAGACCCTGATGTCTTTCACCCTTCTCCTCCCAAGGATTCACCTATTGGAAACACCTCTCCCATAGATGACCAACCTTCACTTAATGCACTATTGCGCAAGGCAGCAGCGCATTTTGAAATAGACACAGGGGAGACTCTTCCTGACAGACTTTGTAGAGAAAGTTATTAAAGAAAAAGCCCCTGTTAGTCAGTCTATTCCGCTCCTGGCTTCTATAAAGAGAAGAATAACTCCTTCCCTTTCCAATCCTGCCTTAGTCAGAGGGGTCAACCCTCGGATAGAAAAGCTCTTCAGCCCTTCGCCCTCTGACCCGTTGTACATCAGAGGCCATTCTATTCCGGACTCCCTCATAGTTACTAATACAAGGAAAAGAGCAGGGGTACCACTATCCACTAGTGAGGCACCACCTGACAAAGAGGGCAAAAAGCTCTACGCACTTGGGAAGAGAATCACAACGTCCGCCGCCTTTTCAACTAGGATTGCAAATAACAATTCCCTACTAGCTAGCTACGCAGATGCACAGTGGAGCAAGCTGCGCAGCGAAGCAGAGGACGCACCAGAACCCCTGCGTTCACGCTTGTTAGCTACAATCTCAGAGGGAACTCTTGTAAACCAGGGCATCGTAAAGAACTCCTTAGATGCCGCAGAGACGGCTGGCCGTTCCCTGGGTCAGGGAACACTTCTCAAACGCCATGTCTGGCTGCTCAATTCGGGATTTAAGCCGGAAACCCAGGCTTCCCTGATAAATAAGCCCATAGAAAAAACACATCTGTTTGGGAAAGCAGTTGATGAGGCCGTAGAACATGCGAAGAAAGAGTTTGATACCATCAAAACTCTTGACTAAATTTCTAGGCCCCCTAACAGACGTGGCTATGGCAATAGACGCTCCTTTCGTGGCCAACCCCAGCAGCAAAACCAACAGCAATTTTACTCTGCTACCAACTGGCCCTCTAACCAGGGTAACAACACCCAGTTCAGTCAAAGAGGCCAACGCCGTGGCAGGGGAAGAGGTCGCGGCTCCAGCCCCAAAGGTTCCAAGCCCAATACCAACAAATAACCCGAAGATTCGGGTCCCCTCCCATGCATCACCGGTCGGTGGCCGGCTAACATCGTTCCTTTCAGCATGGGAGGGAATATCGTCAGACCGCTGGGTATTCTCCACCATAGCCCACGGATACTGCATCGAATTCAACGGTTCCCCGAAGTACAGACCCCCACGGAACCGACGCATGACACCGGAACACCTCACCATTCTTCTACAAGAAGTAGAAGAGCTACTGAAAAAAGAAGCTATAGAGGCTGTCCCCCTATCTCAGGTAACAGAAGGTATTTATTCAGTGTACTTCCTTGTACCCAAAAAGGACTTAACCATGCGTCCTGTATTAGATCTGCGCCCAGCGAACAAGTTTGTCAAACCCCAAAAGTTTCGTATGGTGACCTTGCAGGAATTAATCCCACTGTTATCACAGGGGGATTACATGACAACACTGGACATGAAAGATGCATACTTTCATATTTTAATGTTGCCTGCGCACAGAAAATACCTCGGGTTCAAGATAGATAACAAACACTACCAGTTCAGTGTACTACCCTTCGGGATAGCATCTGCACCAAAGGTATTCACGAAAGTACTGGCAGTGGCAGCGGCCCACCTGCGGAGGTTATCCATCCCGGTATACCCTTACCTCGACGACTGGCTCATAACAGGGGATTCTTACGAAACATGCTTCTCCAATGCCCAAAAGACTGTAGACCTTTTGTTCCAACTGGGCTTCTCCATCAACGAAAAGAAGTCCAGCTTAGACCCCAGCCAAATCAAACAATTCCTAGGGGCTCTAATTCGAACAAAGGACGGCCTCGTCTTCCCCTCCAACGAGAGGGTCCAAAACATGCTGTTTCAGATCCCCCATTATGTGGCAGGTCGAGAGGTGACGGTACGCAAAGCAATGCGCTTGCTAGGAATGATGGCGTCATGTATTTATTTGGTACCTCACGGGCGCCTGCGCATGCGCCCAATGCAAGAGTGGCTCAACAGCCAGTGGTGTCAGGCCAGCAGACAATGGGACGGTCTAGTGGTGGTCTCGCAGGCCTTGGTTCTCTCGCTACGGTGGTGGACAAAAGAAAACCTGTTATTAGGGAAAACTTTTGCCACACCCGCAGTGGAAGCCACTCTAACCACAGACGCATCCCTTACAGGATGGGGGGCTCACCTATCCCATCACTCTGCTCACTGAGCGTGGACTCCGAGCTTAGCATCCAAGCATATAAACCTGCTAGAACTACTACCGGTGTTCAAAGAACTGAAAGCCTTTCAGGAACACCTACAAGGAAAGACAGTGATGGTCCTCACAGACAGCACCACAGCCATGTACTACCTCAACAAGCAAGGGGGCACTTACTCTCCAGGACTGTCCAAGCTGTCCCAGAACATCTGGAAGTGGGCTCTCAAACACATGTTCCTACTATCACAACATGTACCAGGGGAACTCAATCTGCTAGCAGACGAACTCAGCAGAGACTTCCCCGTGCCCGTAGAGTATGAATGGCGGTTACAAGAAGACATCGTCTTCGACGTCTTCACACAGTGGGGTTTCCCAGAAATAGACCTGTTCGCAACTCTGGAAAACTCTCAATGCCAAGATTACGCCTCCAGGTACCCCCAGAACCAGTCCAAGGGGAACGGTCTATCGATTCCATGGTCAGGGAAATTTGTTTACGCTTTTCCCCGACTCCCCTTCTCAACAAGATAGTGCACAAGATGCACCAGGAACAAGTTACCATGGTACTGGTGGCCCCTATGTGGGCCCGACAGCCATGGTTCGCTCACTTGTTGATGTCTCCATCTCCTCCAGTGAAACTGCCCTGCCCGTACAACATGCTGTCACAAGACAGGGGCAGGACACTGCACTCATGCCCTCAGACCATGAACTTAGCAGCCTGGCTTCTGAGGTCATAGAATTTGGACATTTACAACTTCCACAGAGGTGCATGGACATCCTCAGAGAGGCCAGAAAGCCTAACACTCGTCACTGCTATTCTAGCAAATGGAAAAGATTTGTCATCTGGTGTAGAGGGAAGAGTATCAACCCCGTTGACTGCTCTCCCACACAAATTATACTGTACCTGACCCATTTACTGGACTCGGGTCTAGTATTCAATTCTATTAAAGTACACCTGGCAGCGCTTTCTGCTTACACCACTTCACAACTCAAAGTATCGTGGTGGAAGATCCCAGTAATCAAAGTCTTCATGGAAGGGGTAAAGAGAATACACCCTCCAATAGCAAACCCAGCTCCCGGCTGGGATCTAAATGTGGTACTCACCAGGCTCATGGGGTCACCCTTTGAACCCATGCACAAGGCAACTCTTAAAGATCTCACTCTTAAGACTGCTTTCCTAATAGCTATTACCTCCATTAGGAGAGTAAGTGAACTACAGGCCCTTTCGGTTTTAGACCCCTTTGTAAGAGTTCACAAGGATAAAGTGGTTCTACGCACACAGCCAAGGTTCGCACCGAAATTCATCTCCAAATTCCATGTCAACCAGTCTATAGAACTACCAACGTTCTTTCAAAATCCTTCAAATCTAGGAGAAAAAAGCCTGCATACACTTGATGTGCGCAGAGCTGTCATGTTTTACATGGAAAGAACTAGTCCACTGAGAAAGACTAATCAGTTCTTTGTCTCGGTGGCAGCAGGAAGAAAAGGAGATGCAGTTTCAAAATCCACTATATCTAGATGGATTGTACAATGCATCACTCTCTGTTACACTCTTGCTAACAGAGAACTACCCTTCAAGCCAAGAGCACACTCTACTCGAGGCACTGTGGCAGCCATAGCATTCATTGCAAATGTTCCCCTTGAGTCCATCTGCAAAGCGGCAACCTGGAGTTCTGTACACACCTTTACAAAACACTACTGTCTAGATGCCCACTCTAGATCTGATTCCCAGGTGGGACAAGCAGTATTAAGACATCTTTTCTCTACTGTTCCTTCTCACAACCCACCTCCAACTCCGGGTACTGCTCGCTAGTCTATGCACAGCATGTGATTCTAAGCAGATTAACAAACCTCAGAAGACAATGCATTATTTACTGTAAAAGCATTTCTTATGGTTGTATCTGCTTAGATTCACATGCGCCCACCCTTCCTCCCCGCTCGGGTGGAAGGAACATAGACATCCTTTTCTATATCTCTCTTTTCTGTACTCACTCACGTCTAGAAGGCTCCCTCAGGGCAGAAAAATACAAACAGAGGGACCTCGACGCGTGAGGGATTATGGGTACAACGCACGTCACTATAGGGATAGTGTTACAGACACGCCTTGTCGACGTCCCCTTTTCGACTACGAAAAACAAAAGGCAATACTCCGCAGTGACCACTGGATGTCGGACCTATGCACAGCATGTGAATCTAAGCAGATACAACCATCAGAAATGCTTTTACGGTAAGTAATGCATTGTCTTCACACCCAGTTCTCCAACATTGACACACCACAGACAAAACAAGACAACATCGACATGCACAACAGACAATTATAAATAACCATTGACCAACCCCCTTCATGAAGTGCCAGACTAATCAATACATGGCATTGGACTTTCAACTGTACAAATCATCAAAAGTCCCCCAAAGTCGGGAATAATATCCCTCCCTACCCTGTTTCAAAAACATAACTTTTTCATACCACGATAGGGTTTGAACATCCAACAACCCTTCCTCCACCTTTGGTTTGTTTCTCGACTTCCAGACACGTAATATTTGTTTAGTCGCCACCACCAAGACTCTATTGATCCAGTCAGTTTGTTCTCTGGCCTTGTCCCCCGTCCCCTATTCGACAATAAAACTGTCGAAGAGAAAGTACGTGGAAGCTGTTCATCCACCACCATCCAATGGCCAACCTATCTAATACATTAGACCAGAATTCAGACACCCTGGAGCATATCCACAGCATATGCAACTAAGTCCCACATCCGTACCCCCAACAAGAATCAGTTTCCAAAAGTCCCAATCTTGCCATTCTAGATGGCGTCCAATATAATCTATAAAGGATCCTTTGTCTAATATAACGCAGTCCCAAATCAATTTTTGCACGTACCCCCACATGAATTAGGTATTTCCATTCCTTCTCAGGAATAACCATGTCAAGGTCTTCCATCCAAGCTTGGCGAAGCTTGTCCCAGGCCTCCACCACCGACTCATCTACTGGCATCAAATTAGTATCCGTAGATACAGTATATTGGGTAGATCGAACAATCTCACCCATTGATGGTCTCTCAGCCATGGCTTCAGCCAGCATTCCCGTTCTTTCAATCAAAAGGGATCTCAAAGTCCTATAACGTTCCCCTTCTCTACCCCCAATCCCAAAGGTCACTCTCCTGGTCAAACGGAATCATACTACCATTCTGCCAGACATCCCGAATCCTAAGTATGCCCTTGTCAATCCAACTTTTCCAGCATAAAGATTTATTCATCGTTTGCAACCCCACATTGTGCCACAGACGCATCATAGTGCAACCAGATATTGTCCCCATTATTTTTCATGAAGATTTGTAATGCCTCCCTAGTAGTGCTAATAGTGGGTAATTTCACTTTCAAATTGGGCAACCTAGACATGGAGTATACCTCACTCAGTGCATAAGGTGAAAATTTAGCATGCTCAATGATATGCCAATTAGGAACATAATTATGAAATGCAGAGAAATAAGTAGATTTCTTCAGGACAAATCCAGTGCAGTAATTCCGCAGTTTCGGATATCCAAATCCTCCCTCTTTCACCGGACGCATCAAAATGAATTTGGGAACCTTTGGTCTTTTACCGTCCCCCCAAAGGAATCCCTGGAAAACCTTATCAACAGAGGCTATCACCTTTTTCGTAAATTTCAAGGGGATGGACTGTACAATATAGAGTATTTTTGGCAAAAGTACCATTTTAATGGCGTTGACCTTTGCCCATAAACCCAACTTTAGCTGTCCCCATTTCAATATGTCCCTTTTAATAACCTCGAGTATTTTTGATACATTGAACTCAGCCATTCTTCTCAAATCACAGACCATGTAAACACCCAGATATTCATTGTACCCACATCCCAGCGACAGTCCCAGGTACCCAAAACATCACGTGGCAGGCTAATATCCAACGGAAAGACCACTGTTTTACCCCAATTTATCTTATGACCCGATAACTGACCCACCTCATCAAACATCTGCTTAAGTCTATCACAACCCTCTGCTGGATTAGCCAGAACAATAGTCATGTCATCAGCATAACATAAGACCTTTACTTCACTATCGCCAAATCGTAGGCCACGGAGACCTTGTTCTTGCACTAAGTACCTAATAAGGGGTTCCAATGCCATATTGAACAGATAAGGCGACAGAGGGAAATCCCTGTCTGGTCCCCGTAAACAGCAAAAACGAAGAGGACATGACTCCATTAACCCAGACCTTTGCACTGATGTCAGAGTTCATTGATCGAATGGTATTTATGATTGTGTCTCCAAACCCCATTTTCCTAAGGGTATGATACAAAAAAGACCAATAACCCTACCAAAGGCCTTTTCTGCATTCATAAAAATCAATAAGGTATCCCTAGTTTTCTCTTTCGGTATCCCCATTATGTGAATCAGCGTTCTAATGTGATCATATCCATACCTACCTCTCATAAAACCAACTTGAGAGCTACTGATCAGGTCACCAATACAAGCATCCAATCTGTTAGTCAATATTCTCGTGAATAGTTTAAGGTCCACATTCAAGAGTGAAACCGGCCGGTAATTCTCACACCTTTTACATTCGTTCTCGGGTATTTTTCTGTTCACCTCGGATCCCCCTCTGTTAGGGCGAATTTACATTTGTGCCAATTCCCTTTAACCTTGGATACCCCCAGCTCTTTTGCTGGACTCTGGGCTTTTTAATTATTACTCCCGAGTGTGTGGGACATTTTTCTCACTTGTTTTCCTGACTATGATTTTCTATGTTCCTTACTGTTTTATAGAGTCTGATTAACTCCATAGGCATCTGCTTTTGCATTGTCACACACGCCACCTTTTGTGCAATGCCACTGTGAAGTCCCTTGGACTTCACATTTAGCTACATTTTCTTGTGTGAACTACTGTTCCCAAGAATATTAAGAGGACTGTCTTACTTAGCTTTACTTTATGGGTCCAGCACACACCACCTTATGTGGAGTGCTGGGCGTTGCGTAGTAATTCCTTTAAACCATTATTCATGTAACATTTTGTTGCACTAAATTGAATGGCTGGTGGCAGTGGTTTCTTTTTTCCTTTAGTGACATGTATCTGCAGGCTGATAGAGGGTGACCATCTTCTCAAAATGGCCCAGTCTTCTTTTTTCGCTGTTTCTTGTCAGTTATTTTCGTCTAGGCTTTTACTCTGTTTGCATCAGGTTTGCAAATTGACCTGCTGGGTATCCTGCAGGACAGCCACCCTGCTGTGTGATTGACAGCCTAGGGCTGTGAATGAATGGGAACTTGTATAAAAAGCGAGGTTGTTGGGACTAAGAGCAGAGTCGACCACTGTAGCACAACATCCGAAGCAGAAACACGCGGGCTGCACCCTCCTGGACCTCGAAGAGCCCAATGAAGCCCTGTAGCTGGGCTGACCCAGTTTTAGAATTTACTGGGAAGACCTGTAAAGTATGACTTCCTCCCAAAGGCTGGTGGGACCAACTAGCCTCGAGACAAACTCTATTTTGGCACAGTGTTAGGGAGAATTCTCATAAATGTGCTAATTCCCTTCACCTTAGAGACCCCCTGCAATTTTCCTGGATGTTGTGGACTTGATTTTTTTTTACCGGGAAAGACTGTTAGCCTTTTATCCCCACTCTCATGTATTTTGATGTGTGTTTTGCTCTTGTGTTCTTTGATTGTGGAGTTTTAGATAAATCCATAGGCGGCATCTTTTCATGTGTTAGACAGCACCCTCAGTGCAGTGACACAGGGAAGCTTTTTTTGGGCTGTCCCTAGGTTTAAATACCTTCTCTGGGATAAACTACTGTTTCCCAGAGAATGTAAGGTTAAATTGACTTTACTAGTCTTTTTAAATTCCTAGATCCAGCACACTCTATCTTCCTATAGAGTGCTGGAGGGGTTAGTCCTCCCTGTGCTCCGTGCTCAGTCTCCTAGGAGACCCAAATGCACTCTGGCGTGATTGGCTGACTGTCCGGCAAGGACAGCTACCCTGCTGGGTGAGTGGCAGCTAGGCTGGAATGAATGGGAGAAAACTGTTTAAAAGGCGTGTCTCTTGGACTGAAAGGCAGTCGACCACTGGAACGAAAGAACCTAAGAAGAGCTGGAAGAGGACGGCTGCTGCAACTACTGGACCGTTGGTTTGCTTGGTTGAGCCCTGTTGCAGGTCCGAATTGCCAAGTTCATCTCGACAGAGAAGTCCCTTCAAGGACGATTTCTTCCTTTGAGTTGGTTGGACCAATCAACTCTTATGCCACTTGTCTACCATTCTCAGAGCAGGTTATGATTAACCAGGGGGAAGAACACCAGCTTGTGTGCTTGAAGAAACAGCAACTGGAATTGAAGACTTGCCAATTTGCCAGCTTTGTGACCAGTCCCCGTGCAGTGCAGGAGTCCCCCGACGTCCTCTCTTGTCCCCACGACTGAGGCTCAGAAACGGCGAGATCTGCTGGAACTACCAGGAACAGAAACCTTCAGCTGCATCTTTTTCTTCATTATAAGGTACTGTGAAAACCCGACAGAGAACTTACTGATTACTGCGAAAGTGCGTACAACTTTGGGAACTTGCAGGCCTAGTCAGCTTGTGACCCGACATACAAACCTTTCTTCTGTGAACTACTTCTAAGAACCGTGGCAAAGACTTTTCCCTCTTAAATACCAGCTCCGTTTTTACCTATACAAGACATTAGTCCATTGACTTTGGCCTACCTATTGCATTGAATCAACTTCACTTTTGAACTCAAACTATTTGCACTGTTTTAGAGTAACTGTAATACAAGTTTTATTAACTTGTTCCTTTTTGCTCCTACTTGAATGGTATTTGGCTCCTACTACAAGGGAGCTCAACTGCTTAGTATTAAGTATTGTAGTATATATTTTGTGTGATGTTGGTTGCCTCATTTAGTGAATGCTTTATAAATGATTGTGTAATAAATTAAGAAGTGTTTTACCAAAAAACCTTGAGTCTAAGTGTCTATCTGCTTACTTGTCATTGTAGACCTTTGTGCAACACCCTTCCAAGCTCACATTCCCTCTTGAGATAGTCCTGGCTGCTCAGCTTGCTACCAAAAACTGTGTGGTACCGACTTATACCAACGGTTGCTTTTGCTTACACCTGTAGTCATAGTTGTGTGTAATGGTCCCAGAGGGTAATGAATGGAAACTCTGCCTAACAACCCCTCACCCAGGTGATCCTCCAGCACATCTCCCCCTAGGAACTGGATCCAAAAGTGATGGCCGTGTCCTGGCCACCTGGATGAAAGATCCCTGCGCGCTAGTGGGCGAGACACCTTATGGTTTCTTACAGAAAGATGAGAAAAGGAAAAAGAAAAGCCCTAATAATGTAGAACACTTTCTTTCAGGAAGAACATTACCAAAGGCAAGTAATTTTTTCTTCACTGAGAGGGAAGATCGCATGGCCTCTTTCCCACCATGCTTTACTTGTTTTATTTGTGAGGCAAGATTTCACTGCTTCTGCTCCTGTTCTGTGGAAGGGTTTGTGAGAGAGTACACTTCTACTGCAGGGGAAGAGGGCTCTTGCACACACTCTGGCTCGGACTCAATTGTGCACCCCATCATACATACTTGCAACATCCCTCTCACTATCTAATGCTCTGGAATGCCCCGTGCACACACTGGCACATCTGCGTACACACATTCAATATGCACTGATTTTACAATATGGCCAAGCTTTGGGTGTTCTCCTGATTTATGTGCATTGATCTGAACAGGTGAGATGGTTCGTCAGGCTCGCATCCTCGCCCAGGCGACCTCTGATCTAGTCAATGCCATCAAAGCAGATGCAGAGGGAGAGAGTGACCTGGATAATTCCCGCAAACTCCTGAGTGCCGCCAAGATCTTGGCTGATGCCACTGCCAAAATGGTAGAAGCAGCGAAGGTATGTGGCACAGAATAAATGATTGAGAGCGGGGGTTTGTCTGTCACAACACTGTCATTGTATTCCCAGCTGATATTTAGTTTTTTGAGATTTGTCTAATTCGGATGAGAGAATTGTGCTTTCTTTATGCTGGCAGCAAAGTATGGTTTGTGTGTTGGTATGTATGGAATGGATGTAGAGCATAAATGGGCAAAGTACAAGCTATGCATATTTCCTAAAAAGGTATTTGTGTTGATTGTTAATTACATCAACCTTTGTGATTTGGTGCGATTGTGTGACTTCCATATGAGAATCTGTTCCGGTGAAGAATTGTGAATGGTTTTGTGTGTGCTGGTGTGTTCTTCCTATATAGTTTACTGTTTTGTGACTAGATTTGTAATTGTAATTTCATCTCCTAGGGTGCAGCTGCCCACCCAGACAGTGAGGAGCAGCAGCAGCGACTCAGGGAAGCAGCAGAGGGTCTCCGCATGGCGACCAATGCTGCAGCTCAGAATGCGATTAAGAAGAAGCTGGTACACAAACTGGAGGTGAGCTGTTCCTGTCCTTCAAGAATAGCTGCAGTTTATACTAATTTTACTGTCTTGTCAGGGCAGTCATTATTCCTGGAGGGAACACAGTACTTGCACTAGTACAAATTATGTATGGCATTAATGTACACGAATAATGTGATTTCTGTGGATCTGCACTGTATTTAATAGATTTCTCCAGGATTTGTTCCAATGTGGTCATTTCTTCTGATTCTAATAGTTACTCCATGGAGACTATCCCCAGATTAGGCCGTTTTCATGTGATTGTTCAATGGCAGGCCTTTGTACATTTTTAATCTCATTTCATACCCTAGTGTTGGCTGTACCAGGTAATTTGTGGCTGCCTAGCCTCTATGCGGCAGAGCTTTGATACAATGTCCCCATTTCTTGACTCGTGAAGTAGAAGCTCCTACTTTCTCGTTCTTCAATGAAAAGTTTAAAAAAAAGCTTGGCCTAGAGAGAACCACGGTCCCATATCTACCCTGCTTGATGAGGACTCCTCCTGTGCTTCGTTCTGTTCAGCCTAGCACATGGTCTGCTGTGGACCTACAGCATAGCTCCCTTCAAGATGTTTTCAGAATCAAAACATGATTAAAAAGCTCCAAATGACACACCTCTCTACAGAGCGCAAGTGGAAGATCTTGGCACAAGAAAATCTGAATCCCAATACTGAGTCGCCTCTGATCTAGGAAAATGTCTTTGAGGTGGTGCGCTCTGGTATGACCCTTGCCGAAACATTAGTCTTAAAAGGCACCATTCATGTGAGGGGCATACACAGTTGTCAAAGCAAATGTTTGCTGTTGGAGATCTCTCCCCAATGGCACAACTCAAGTGATCAGACTTGCCAGCAACCACTGTCAGTCTGAAACTCAGCGCTCAAGTTTGGAGTCAAATATTCCAGGACAGACTGGTTGCAGCAGCAAGTTTTGTACTGTGGTTATTTTCTCACATGCGCTTTTGTATATTTCTACATAATGTCCTTTAGAGTACCATATACTTAAACGGCTGTGCCACGTGTTTTTCTGCCTGCCCTTTGACCATCTAGTACTGTGGCCTCCATCCTGTCCTCACTTGGTTGGGAAATCCATATAATAAAAGCCCTTTCACAGACAAAGCCTTGGCTTTCCCAGGCAAAACAGCAGTATGTTTGTAGCGGTCTGTTGGGGCCTGGAAATGTCACATCGCAGTCCACATTTTGGCCAAAGTGTGTGTATTAGGTAAGAATTGGTGTAGTCACTCTGTGTGAGACTACATAAGACTCATCTGCTTGGTATTAGGTAATGCACCTTTTGGTATAGGTCTATACCACGCAAGCTGGTAGTGTGACTGAGCAGCCAGGCCTATCTCAAGAGGGGTAAATGTGAGCTGTACATATGAAATCGGTCAATAAAAGTAGCCAAGTAACATACTCAAGGTTTCAGTTGTAAATGGTTATTTATCTTCAGTTTTCAATAAGCATTCTTTAAAAAGGCAGTTCTTTGTAACAGTTCAAATAAACTTTGGAATACTTTTCAAAATCAATAAATTAAGTGAATAATCTTTAGATATGCTGAATGCAGTTCTCCTACACCCTGAGGTGCCTTGAATTACAGGGATAGTATTTGCATTTAAATATTACACCAATATACTTTGTGGACTAAGGAAGGGTTAGGAAAGTAAAAAGGTTAGAAGAGTTTCTTAGAAAATGTCAGGGCAACTGAAGCCTCCAATGAAGTCTAGATACGCCTTTCCCAGCAGAAACACTTTCCACCTGTTAGGGAGAATTTTAATGTTGGTGCCTAATATTTCCAACCTTGGAGACCCCCAGCTCTTTTGCTGGACTTTAGGACTTTTTAATTTTAGCCCTGGAGTGAGTGGGCCCTTTTTCTCACTCCCTCATGTGTTTTGATTTCATTTGGATTGTTTTCTTTGTTGTTGGAGTCGGACAAACTCTATAAGCATCTACCTTTTTTGGATGGTGACACACGGCACCTTCAGAGCAGTGCCACTGAGATTCTTTACATTTCTCTTTAGGTTTAAGTACCTTTTCTTGTGCGAACTACTGTTCCCAAGATTAGTAAAGTATAATGGACTTTACCTACCTTTCTCTCTTTGTAGGTCCAGCACACACCATTGTATGTTGAGTGCTGGGGGTTACTTAGTAGCCCCTTTTCCTACTTGCTCATGTAACATTGTGTAGGTTACCCTCACTACTTTAAATGGCTGGTGGCAGTGGTTTAATGCTCCTACCATTGTGCTTTTCTACCACAGGCTGAATCCTCATCTGCATTGTAGCACCCATGGGTGACCATTTTCTGCCATTTTCTGTTTCAGAGGTCTTTCTTGGGCTTTACTCTGCACGCCTAGCCAGGTTCGAGCCCTTTGTTCGTTTTGCTTTTGGCGAGCTTCAGCCTCTGGCTCCAGTGTGTCTGGAAGGGCAGGAAGTGAGGGAATTTCCCAAAACTCCCTTGTCCTTTGTTTTTAGGAATGCCTGAATGCACCCAGCCCTGGTTGGCTGGCTTGCACTCCTTTCAGGACAGCCACCCTGCTGTTTGAGTAACAGGAGAGACCTGCTTAAAAGGCGAGGGTTTTGGGACTGAAGACAGTCGACCACTGGGATGAACAACCGACGAAGAAACCGTGAACAAAGCTTGCTGCATCGTCCTGGACCTTTGAAGTGCCCGTTGAAGCCCTGCTGCTGTTCTGAAGCTCCTTTTTCCGATCGACAAGAGAAGCTCTGGAAGCAACGACTTCTTCCCTTGGGTTAGTCAGACCAAGTAACCCTGAGACGAACTCCACCAGACAACCTTCCCCGACTGGCTGTACTACTTTGCTGCTGCAGGAACTGAGAGCCATGGGTTCGAGAAATCCGTAGTCGAGTGTAACGTCTGTGATTTGGTTTGAAGCTCCAGGAGTCTCCACCGGACCCTCCAGAAGCAGGACGACCAGAGCTAGAGTCCCTTCACAAGAGTGCAGGACTCAAGGAGTGCAGGAAGCCCAACTGGTGTCCAAGACTTGCAGTTGTGATGTTTACCGAGTTCTGAAACCGCGAAGAGTCCGTTGCTGCCGCCAACCTCTGAATTGCTGCCGGAGGAGTCCCGAGACATCCTACCTCTTGTACCCACGACTGAGACCCAGGAGCTGCATCGCTGCAACCGGACAGAAGCCAGCTGAACCACTCTACCAACAAAAGGTACTGTTCTGACTTGGGGTACTTACCTCCGTGTCTTTAGCTTTGCTCTTCTCAGTTGAGACTTGCAATAGCTATTTTGCTACAGTTTATTTCAGCTCTAACCTTCACAAATGTAATAGCTTCTGACCGGTATGCAGTCTTTTCCATCAATACAATTTCTATTGAATCACAGTTCATTGAAGTGTATCCATTGAAATGCATTTCCATCGAAAAGCATATTAATTGTATACATTTGATGGATTGTGATTCGATAGAACGTAACAAAGTTATGTAAATAATAAAAAGGACAAATGCAATAAAAATTGAATATTTCAATAAATGTATTCATCATAACTGTTTTTCAGTGTGTTATTATTGTATTGTTTTCCAATAACTGACCTGGTTATGTAATAGTATTTAGAATAAATAACTGTATTCTTAGTAAAAATAGAGAAATAGTAGATATATTTTTTGGACACTGGATGTCGCTGTTTTGCTCAGTTGCTTTATAGGATTCAATGTGTTTCCATGGCTTTCTATGGTACGTAAGACGTAATCGCCATTTTGTAAGTTCGCTTGCTCGGATTGGATATTTCTTCTGGCGTTCCTGTTCGCTTCCATGTTAGTGAGATTTCTCATAAATGTGCTAATTCCCTTCACCTTCGAGACCCTCAGCAACTTTGCTGGATTTTGAGGACTTGATTTGTATTACCTGGAAAGAGTCTGATCCTTTTTTTCCCACTATTTCATGACTTTTGATGTGTGTTTTACACTCGTGTTCTTTGATTATGGCGTTCTAGATAACTCCATAGGCTGCATCTTTTCATGTGTGTTACACAGCACCCTCAGTGCAGTGACAGAGGGATGTCTTTCAGACTGCCCAAAGGTTTAAATACCTTCTCTGGGATAAACTACTGTTTCCCAGAGAATGTAAAGTGAAATTGACTTTACTAGTCTTTCCAAATTCCTAGACCCAGCACACGCCATCTTACAATGGAGTGCTGAAAGGGGTTACATAGTATCCCCTGTGTCTAAATACTCATGTAGCAGTCAAATGCTACCCTTTCCTATTGAAAAGGCTAGTGGCAGTGGTTTTACAACGAACTTCCATGATTTTTCCTGACCGTGAACACCGGTAGCTAAAAATCACAGGAGCCATGTTTTTCCAGATGACGCCTTAAGCCCCTTTGTTAAACGGGTCGCGGTCTTTTTTTTCCGCTGTTTCTTTTTGTAAAGGTCCTTCTAGTGTTTGTCTCTGCGCGCCAAACCAGGTTTGGTCCCTTGGTTCGTATGCCTTTGGCGGGCTTCACGACTGAAGACCGCCTCTGGCGTCTAGTGTCTGGGGTGGGCAGGAAGTGAGGGTGGTGCCCGAAACTCCCTGTGCTTAGTCTCCTAGGAGACCCAAATGCACTCTGGCGTGATTGGTTTGATTGTCCGGCAAGTTCAGCCACCCTCCTGGGTGAGTGACAGCTAGGCTGGAAATAAGGGAGCGAACTGTTTAAAAGGCGAGTCTCTTGGACTGGAAAACAGTCAACCACTGGAACAAAAGAACCGAAGAAGAGCTGGAAGAGGACGGCTGCTGGACCGTTGGTTTGCCTAGTGAAGCCCTGCTGCAGGTCCGAATTGCCAAGTTCATCTCGACCGAGAAGCCCCTTCAAGGACGACTTCTCCCTATGAGTTGGTGGGACCAATCAACTCGTAAGCCACCTGGATACCATTCTCAAGGCTCGTTAGCATTAAACAGGGAGAAGGACACCAGCTTGTGTGCTTGAATCTACAGCTACTGGAACTAAAGTGACTCGATTTTGTTTGCGTTTTCCGATGATCCCGTGCAATGGAGGGGTCCCCCGACGTCCTCCCTCTTCTCCCCACGACTGAGGCTCAGGAACAGTGAGATCTGCAGGAACTGCCAGGAACCAACGACTTCAGCTGCATTTGTTTCTTCATACTAAGGTACTGTGCCAACCCGATTGAGAGAACGCCACTCTCGCGGTGAAGGTTTGTGAAACTTTCCCAACTTGCAGGCCTAATCAACTTGTGACTCAACATATGATTCTTTTTTGCCTAAACTACTTCTGAGAACTTTTGCAAAGACTTTACCGTTTGATACCAGAACTGCTCTTTCCTATCCAAAACACTAGCCCATTGACATTGGCATAGGCCTAGTGACTTGAGTTGAACTCTTCCGGTGAACTGAAACTATTTGCACTGTCTAACAAGTTTGTGGTCTATTCTACTTACCTTGTCCCTTTTTCTCTATTCTAAGTAACTGAACTGCCAATTGGCTCCTATTTCAGGGGAGCTCAAACTGTGTATTGGTATATAATATTAAGGGTATATAATATTAAGTTGCCTCCTTCTAGTGAAATGTTTTCTAAATGATTGTGTAATAAATCAATAAGTGTTTTACCAAGAAACCTTGAGTAGAAGTGTTTACTTGTACCACTGTGATTGAAAGTCCTCTGTGTAATTACTTGTACTGCTCACATTCACTCTTGAGATGAGCCTTGCTGCTCAGCTCTCTACCAAAAACTGTGTGGTACAGACTTATACCAAAGTTTAGTTTGGCCAACACCTGTAGTCCTAATTGTGCGTGGTAGTCCCAGAGAGTACAGCATGCAATTCTGACTAACAGTCCAAAGCTTTCTTTTTACTTTGGATTTGTTTTTTCAAATGTATTTTTTCAGCGGTTCCTGGTCGTTTTTTCTGCGGATTGGTTTTCTTCCATGACTTCATCATGGATTTTTACACTTTTTTTACTTGGATTTTTTTTGTGGGTTTTTTGGGTTCCATTTTTGGCACATGTGGATTCTTCGTGGATTTTGACTTTGCTTTCATCAGATTTATTGTGGATGTTTGGGTTCCATTTTCGGATTTCCATACAGATTTTTGGCCGGTTTTTGGGTATGTTTTTTTTTTCCATGGTTTTTGTTCCCATTTCTTGGAATTTGGATCATTTGGATATGTCATTTGCTTTGTGGATGTGTCTGCGGATGCCACTGGATTTGTTTTTTTCAGTAATTTTAACTTTTACATTGAATGCCACACTGTTCAAGTACGTTCATTTGTCTACATTTTCGAAATCTAGTATGCACTGTTTCAGCCTTTCCTCTGTACTTTTTCCTTTGTTTTTGTGTTTTCTCCTTAGATATTTTTTGTGCTATCTCTATTTCTTGATTGGATTTTTCCTTTTTCAAGTGTCTTAAAAAGCTCTACAATGACAGATTATGCGTTTGAATAACTGATTCTGTCCATTGAGCCACGTGTTAGGGAGAATTCTCAAAAATGAGCTAATTCCCTCCGCCTTAGAGACTCACAGCAACTTTGCTGGATTTTGTGGACTTGATTTTTTTAACCTGGAGAGAGTGTGACCCTTTTTCCCACTCCCTCATGTATTTTAATGTGATTTTATACACTGTTTCTTTTTGGTTATGGAGTTAACCAACTCCATAGGAATCATCTTTTACAATTGTCATACAGCACCTTCAGTGCAGTGCCACAGGGAAGTGTTCCCGATTTCCCAAGGTTTAAATACCTTTTCTGTGATCAAATACTGTTTCCCAGAGCAGTGGAGTGAAATTGACTTCATTTAGTCCTGTAAAATTCTAGACCCAGCACCCCCTATCTTACAATATAGTGCTGGAGGGGTTACTTAGTATCCCCTCTGTCTAGTTACTAATGTAGCATTTGTTACCCTTTCCTCTCAGAGTGACTGGTGACAGTGGGTTTGCAATGGACTACCATGATTTACCCTGACCGCGAACTGTTCGCAGTTCCGGTAACGTTAAATCGCGGGAGCCATATTTTTCAAAATGGTGCTGAGCCTCCTTTGTTAAAATGGTCCCCGGTCTTTTTTTTCCCATTTCTTTGTGGAAGGGTCCTTCGCAGGTTTTTCTCTGCGTGCCAAACTGGGTTTGGTCGCTTTGTTTATTCGCCTTTGGCGTGCTACAGGAGTGATACCCGCCTCTGGCTCCAGGGTGTCTGGGGTAGGCAGGAAGTGAGGGAGGTGCCCGGAGCTCTCTATGCTTAGTCTCCTAAGAGACCCAAATGCACTCTCTGGTGATTGGCTAGCTGATTGTCCGGCAAGGACAGCCAACCTGCTGGGTGAGTGACCACTAGGCTGGAATGAATGGGAGAGAACTGAATAAAAGGCGAGTCTTTTGGCTTGGAAGGCAGTCGACCACTGGATGAAGGAACCGAAGAAGAGCTTGAAGAGGACGCCTGCTGCAACTCCTGGACCGTTGGTTTGCCTGGTGAAGCCTGCTGCAGGTACGAATCGACAGGTTTGCATCGACAGAGAAGCCCTGCAAGGACGACTTCTCCCTTTTGAGTTGGTGGCACCAATCAACTCGCGAGTAAGCGACCTGGACACCCATCTCAGAGCTGAATTTCCTCAGAGTTGCTGCAGGAAACCGTAGAGCCAGGGACAGGGACACCAGATTGTGTGCGTTGCTTGTAAGCTGGCCTAAAAGATTTTGGAAGAGCCACCGGACTTCCACGAAGCAGGACTGACCAACCTGAGCCCCCTCAGCAGAGTGCGGGACCCCAGAAGCAACGACAGTCCAACTTGATAGCCAGGAACCGCGCTTATTGCTATTTTCTGTACCGCAAGGAGCTGAAACGCGAAACATCCACTGAATGTTAAGTTTGCCAGTTGCCAGTTTTGACACGGTCAGTACAGTGCAGGTGTCCCCCGACGTCCTCCCTCTTGTCACACGACTGAGGCCCAGGAACATTGAGATCTGCACAACTGCACAGGAACAGAGGTCATCAGCTGCATCTTCTCTTCTTTACCAAGGTACTGTAAAACAAGTTTAAGAGAACTTGTCTCATACTGTGGAAGTGCTTGTAACTTCTACAACTCACACGTCTGATCAGCTTGTGACCCTACATTTGATTCTTCTTTATATCAAGGACTCCTAAGAAATTATGCAAAGACTTTTCTTTTTACTTATCTGAAGTGGTGCATCCTATAAAAGGACTTTTGCCCATTGACTTTGGCTTAGCCTATTGAATTGAATGACTCTTAATTGCTATCTGAACGTATTTGCCCTGCTTATGAATATTTGTAATGTATTGTGTTCTAATAACCTTTGCCTTTCACCAGCTTTTTAAGAGTGTTCTAAATACCAACAGTAAGATATCAATGTCCCCAACACCCTTGTTTCTGAAGTCACCTGTGGTTGTAGGTTGTGTCTGTGGGCCATCCCAAAAGCGTCTTTTCTGACTCAGAAACTCAGAGTGTATAGTAGTGAAGTATATTTGTTACTATTTGTTAGGCAGAAACCTGTGCAGTTCCCTTGGGGACCACTGCAAAAGATTTAAGACTACAGGTATAGCAGTAAACCCACTTGGTAGCAGTCTACACCACCCAGATTTACCTGGTAGCTGTGGCTGAGCAGTCAGACTTCCCTCAAGAAGAGTTAGGCAGTATGTAAAGTATACACAATAGGTACTCAAATACAATAGCACAAGCAAACACTGACCAGAGCTTGGTTTCAAAAGTATAGAGTTATTTATTTATTAAACACACATAAGTTGAAATCACTCTAGCAAAATATAGTAAAAACACTTCAAACACAGTTATAATGAAAGCAGTTTCAACCCTTACTCCTATCTAGACAACTCTAGGTTAACACCACATATTTAAAACAGAGGTGAGCGCTTAACGTTAGATGACACTCTAGTAGGTTCAAGAAAGGGAAAAGAAACAGAAATGGGTTAACACACCACTCTAAGGTCCAGAACACTTGCAATAGGCTCAAAGAAGCACAAAGTCACAGGTGAGCAAAAGTCACTAGGCAGGGACCACTCTTAGAGTAGCCGGAGCGAAAATGTGCCCAAGATCACACTGTTATTAGGGATTCAAAGTCTTGCAAAGAGTTAGAAAGAGTTTTAGGGTGGCTTAGAAAGTTTAGCCAGGGTGTTCCAGGCACTCCCAGGTTCGAAAGCCGGGGGCTAAATCTACCCCGTACAGTCGGTGGCAAGGGAAGCCAGGCGGAACACGGTACCTTAAGTGGAAAGGATCCTCCAGCGGTGGCAGTTGTTCCAGGCAGTGGCAGCAAGGCTCGACGTCGGTCAGGGGAGAAGGAGTTCTCGCTGAAGAGCAGAAGAAGAGGGTCGTTGCACTGCCCGGGAAGAAACCAGCCGCGGAGTCCTCCGGTTAAAGGGTTGTACCGACTTTCGTGGTTGGGGTAAAAGTGGTGGGGTTCCAGTTGCCGGGGTGCTTGGCACTGGCAAGGCGGCCACGAGATACCTCCAGAAGCGGAAAGAAGGTGAAAACTGATTGTCCCCACCAGTCAAGGGAAGGAGCCACTCCGTTAAGAGTTCTCCTCGGTCGTCGGGAAAAGTGGTGAGACGGTTCAGCAGGGCTCCACCGGGTGGTGTCGTCGAAGCAGGTCGGCTCAGCTCTTCCCTCGTCGGATTCTTGGTCCTGTGGCGACTTCTAAAGTTCCAGTCCCCAAAGCCCTGCTTTTATGCAGCAAACCCCCATTCACCCAGCCTAGCTGTCACTCAAACATGCTAAGTGGTGAGCCGGCCGGCTCACCACTTGGGCCAATCAGGACGGAGTGCGACTTGAGTTACCAAGGTAACTCAGTCCAGGGTGCCTAAACCCCCCTCCACCCCTCCTAAGTACCCCAGACAGAGTGGCACCACTTTGGAGGGCTTCTGTGGAGAAGCCCGCCAAAAGTGGAACAAAGGGCTCCACTTTGGGTCAGAGTTACAGAGGCGAACGCCAACGCCATTTTAGAATCAGGTTTTGGCAAAAAGTCCCAACCGGAGTTATAATAATAAATATATAAACCGGCGGTATGTTTAAGGCTACCGTAAATAAATAATTAAATGTGTTAGCCTAAAACAATGGGAAATCCCATAGGGAAATATTCGCGGTCGAATATAAAAAGTAGTTTCCACTGCCACCAGCCAAAACTCGATCAGGGGGGACGGAGACGTGCCCCCTCGACTAACAGACCCTGGGGCAATCGAATCGCCCCAGCCAGTACGTCCACAATATGATGGTTTGTACTGGTTCTGTTCAGGATTCAAGACTAGCAAAGTCTTTGGTGACTTTACATGCCCTGGGAGACAGTAGTCAGTCCCAGGGTATGGAGTCTATGTTGGGGAGTCCCTAGGACACCCCTGGGTCACGGCACAGAGGGTGCTGTGTAACTCACATCACAAAAATACATGAGGCCCTATGGAGTAAAAGACCCCATAGCCCATTCAACACAAGGTTTAACCAAGAAAACACACTTCAACATGTCCAAGAGTGAGGGTAAAAGAGTCTCACTCTTGGCAGGAGAAAAAAAGAAACCCCAGAAATCCAGCAAAGCTGCTGGGGGACTCACTAGGTAGGGAAATTCAGCCTAAACAGAGAATTCTCCCTAACACTATTCTATTGCTCCCTTCTGAAGGAGGCTTTATAACTGACTGATACATGAATTGTTTATGCAAGAAACCTTGAGTGTAAGAGTTTATATGAATATCTGTAATTGTGAATCTTTGTGTAACTCCACTACAGCTCACATTTCCCCTCTTGAGAAATGCCTGGCTGCTCAACACGCTACCAAAACTGTAGTTCAAGCTTATACCAAAGGGTGGGTTGCCTATACCTGTAGTCGGAGTTGTTTGTAGTGTTCCCAGAGGGTACTGCATTCAAACTTTGCCTAACAGTTTTTAAAATGCTCTGTACATTTCCAGTATATTCGTTCGTTTACTTGCTTTTCTTTGTTATATGTGTATCCCATGAAAGCAAGTTGTTTTTTTTTATCATTTTAGAGATTACAAACACTATTCTTTCTGTCATTTTTATTGACTAGAAAATGAAAGAAAGCTATATTATAAAATAAGTTTACGGTAACAATGGTGGGTTAATATTTCGATAGTGGTACCGTTTTCATCCGAAATAAATTGCTTACCAATGGTTTTTGTGTAAGGATGTTTACTGGGGTGCTTTCTGTTATCCTTTCGATCTTTTCACCAGATAATCGGTAAACGGAAAGCAACGTTTGCATTACATGCTTACATAGGGTGCTTTACTCTTGGGCTATGTTTCCATCGAACCTCAGGACATTTTCGATGCTTAGGTTTTGATGGATATGCACTTTTAACTGTTTAAATGGTGTTTATTCGATGAAGACATGTAACCTTGTGACCCTACAGTGATTTTTCTTCAACACACTCTAACTTTTTGCAAGACTTTACCATCTAAGAAGTGCCTCAGCTCGATAGACTTTGCTCCAATTGACTTTGGCTGTCCTGGCTCAATACAGACTCTACTATTCCATTTGACTGATTCTTACTGTCCCTCATAGGTGATCATTGTGTTTCTAACTATTATTGCTGGGAAAGGTTTTTATTTATACTTCATTGAAAGATTTAAGTGCTCACATGCTCTGAGAACCTGTTTAACCTTTTTCCTTCCTGTAGCCTTTCCTTACTACCAACCTCAATCTGCAAAGTCTGGCATGGATTCACATGATCATGAATATTCCCCGTCGGGCCGAGAATCCTC
This sequence comes from Ambystoma mexicanum, assembly GCF_040938575.1. NCBI lineage: Eukaryota > Metazoa > Chordata > Amphibia > Caudata > Ambystomatidae > Ambystoma > Ambystoma mexicanum. Next base: position 51,131,286 of record NC_090935.1, on the reverse strand, counting down.
GGTAATAGAAAAAAGTTTCACTTTCGTTTACAAACTGGCTTTCTCCTATAAACCAAGCACTGAGTTCTTGGTCATACTGCCCCCAGCCAATGACTACCCTCACCCTAAGCCCATCCTCTGGCAGCCATCTTCCGATTTCTACCTCACTTCCAAGTGTTGGGAGTCCTCGTGTTTCGCTCTTAGAGCTTTCTGTGTTTTTTGCGCTTTTTTGCTAGGAAAATCCTGTTTTTGTTTGATTGAGTCCTGTTTGCTCTTTCGTTTCTTCCATGGACTAACAGGGTTCAGTGTTTCGGCCTCTCATCTGCCCTCAAGGGCAGAATCATAGTGTTTCTTCTTCGAAGTTTACAGAAGGCCATCAGTCCTACACCGCACCATGTCGAAGGAGAAGGGCAGGGCTTCCCTCTTAAAGCTCTGCACCAGCTTCAGTTTGCAGAATGTTTTCATGGAGGCCAAGCATTTCCATTGCGGTTTATTGTCTTCAATTGACGCACAAGGAGGAGGATTGCAAGATCTGTTGTGGCTTTACCAAGCGCACTATGGAGGATCGACACATCAGACTGGCGGCGTGGCTCAAAGCAAAGGCCCCCCCCCATGTGGTTCACAGGGGCATGCCTCCACTGGATCCAGCCAGTCAGAGCAGGCTTCTATGTCCTTTGAGGGCTCTCCACCTGTGGGGGCCCAAGACCAGGCCAAGCACCGTTGGTCCGGTCCTTTTGGGGTCGCCGTGCAAGCGGGTTCCGGTGTCGGCCAGGGCGCGTTCATATTCTCCAGCTGCCTCGGTCTCCAGCCATCGCTCCAGCTCTTCTTCGAAGAGTCAGCTACCCCGTGGAAGCTAGGGAGAAACCGGAGAAGGCCAAGCAAGAGGTCAAGTTGGTCTAATTACCCATGAAGGCCCAGGTGATGCAGGCTAAATCGTCTGCATATATCGATCTGGTGGCGACCACCATTTTGAAGGCGAGAGGGGCTGATCCGGACCAGGGTGCCCCTGCAGCGGCCATGGTGGCTCTTCCTCCCAGGCAGGATGCTTCGACCAAACAAGCGGACCCCGGAGAAGAGGATGCCGTCCCTTAGTCCGAGGCAGACCCCTCGGGACCCAAAGGGTGGAAGAACTCCCAGGCACTCATATTTCTAATTCTGACGTAGAAGACGAGGGTTCTGTCCACACAATCCCTGAAGACGTTGGGCACGACAGCGGGAACGTCGTGGAAGAAGACATAGGTGCTGGGCCCAGCGACCCTACTCCCCAGGCACCTCCCAGAGATCTGCTGCATGACATTGTCTACTCGCCACACGCTGGTGTCGGAGATAGAGAAGAGGATGCTGGCGATACCATCACTGGCAATGACCCTGTTGAAACCGGGGCCACCACTGCTGGAGAAAAGGAAGAGGCACCCTACATCCCTGCTCTAGCTGCCAGTGCTGTCCCTGCTCCTCAACCCCCCAGTCCTCCCTAGGGATACGGGGACAGACACGGCGATGACAGATAAAGATGACGGCAGCATCTCTCTGCCTCCAAGGGCTTCTCCCCCGGACGAAGTGGGCTCCTTCCACTCAGTGATCGCCTGCACATCGAAACTCTTCCAGCTCACACCGGAGGAGACTAAGGAGGGCTTCCTGTATCAATGCCGGGAGGCGAAAAGGAAGACATTCTGGCGGTGCCTCTCCTGGACGACGTCTAGGGATGAGGGTCTGGTGCTGTTGTAAAATCCGCTTCAGCCCTGGCGAAAAGAGACTGGCTAGAAAAGAAATACTGGGGTCCAGAGTCTGCACCCAAGTGTCTGCGGTCAAAGCCATCACCGGACTCCATGGTCTTGGTGGCTGCACGGAAGAAGTAATCCAACCCGTCCTTTGCCTCCCTTCCCCTGGACAGCGAGGGGAAGAAGTTGGACGCCGTGGGTAGAGAGAGGTCATCTATTCAGTGGCGATGACTGCCAAGGCGGCAAACACTTTGGCTCTCCTGGCCAGGCATGCCCAGGAGTTATGGTACAAGATGGCCCCGATCCTGGATTCCCTCCCTGAGGGCAAACTGGTCGAGGCGATGGAGATCCTTCAGGAGGTTGAGGTGTCTTTGGACCACGCCATCACCATGGCCCTGGACATTTAGGACACTGGGTTCCGCCAGATGGGAACCAGGGTTTGCCTCCGTCATGGCTGGCTGAAGGTCGCCATCTTTAGGCAAGAGGTTCAGACGAGGGTCCTGGACATGCCATTCGACAGACTATCTTATCGGAAAGTCCATCTAATATCTTCAGGCCATCAAGACTGACACAGATGGCCCGTGCCCTGGGCACGCTGCAGCAGCACCGTCCGTCCTTTCATTCCTTGGAAGGGAAGTCGGGCAGATCTTTGAAGAGTTTCGGCAGAGGATCGTCCTCTTACGACCAGCCCTCCCATTCCATGACCCAGGAAGCCTACAATGGTCACTCCAAGGCCTTCAGAGGAGGCAGTCGTCGTCAAGGCTCCCAAGGTGGCACGCCGGCATCCAAGCAGGACTGAACCAGCCAAGACATCTGGCCCCCACCCCAGCACCCTGGTGGGAGGCCGGCTGGTGAACTTAGTCGGCGTGTTGGAAAACCTCTCCACCAATCGATTGGTGCTGGATGCTCTCGCCCACGGACACAATTTGGAGTTTCAGCGGAAGTGTCTGTGGATACCACCAGAGGCCTGGCAGGTACGACACATCCCTCAGCTCCTGCTGGAGGTTCGGGCTAGGTTAAAAACTATAATTAAAAAGGGGACGATAGAGCGGGTTATGAAGCGACTCAAGGGCTCTGGAGCTTACTCCAGATACACCGGGGCCTGGAGGCCCATTCTTGATCTGCGACGACTGAAGTACATTAAGTTCCAAACATTCCGGGTGGCCCTGTTGCAGCACGTGCTCGGCCAACTGGAGGAGGGATATTTCCTTTTGTCACTGGATCTAGAGGACGCTTACTTCCACATACCCATTCACGAAAAACACCCAAGTTACTGTGCTTGGTCGTACAGGGGAAACACAGTTCAAGGCTCTCCCCTTTGGACTAAAGTCAGCGCCCAGTGTCTTTTCGAAGTGCCTGGCTGTGGTGGAAGCCCATCTTTGCCTACAGGGAATACATGTGCACCCATACCTCGACAACTGGCTCATCTGGGCCAAGTCAAGGGACATCGTCGATCACACAGAGGACTGTCCGGCTGCTGACGGATCTGGGGTTCTCGGTGAACTATGCAAAGCCCTGTTTGACTCCATCGCAGGATGCGCTGTTCTTGGGAGGGCCAGGCTCCGCACAGTGCCCTGCCTGGCAGCCCCATCGAAAGACAGGATAGCGGCCATCTTGGGCAAGGTGCAAAGGCTGTTGGCACTGAAGATCGCCACGGTGAGGACCATCAAGTTGCTGCTCGGCATGATGTAGTTGTGTACCTGGTCAGGCTCTGTAGGTTGTGGGTGCACCCACTCCAGGAATTCCTGGATGCCTATTGGATCCAGGTGTCTAGAAGCTTCAAAGGCAGGATTGTACTCTATGTGGAGTTTTGTCGATTGATAAGGTTGTGGGGTGTGTGCTCCAACTTCGCTGGGGGCACGGACTTCCAGAGCCCCCGTACCAGGAGATGGCCACGACAGACGCTTCCCTGGAGGGCTGGGGAGCCCACACCAGAAGTCTCCATGCCAGAGGCCTGTGGCTACTGAAGGAGGAGCTCCACATCGACGTCCTGGAGCTGCAGGCAATGTTTTGGGCCTTCAAGTAATTTATTCTGCATCTCAAGGGAAAGGTGGTGCCGGTCTTCACGGACAATAGCACCACAATGTTTTACATCTGGAAGCAGGGAGGCACCAGGTCCTCAGTGCTCCCCAGGAACTGTGGCACTGGGCTTCGCCCAGGGGGTGTTTCTTCGTTTTCACCTAGTGGAAGTAGAAAACATTGTCACTGATATCAGCCGGGAGCTGCACTCTTGCCACGAGTGGGAGCTTCGGCAGGATCAAATGGGCAGCCTCTTCCTCAAGTGGAGCAGACCCCAGAATTGATCTATTGACAGTGTTGACGAACACAAGGTTCCAGAGGTTCGCCAGCAGGTTCCCCCTGCCGGAGAGCATGAGGGACGCATTTGCCTTCTCCTTCACGTGGGGAGGCCTGTTCGTGTACGCGTTGCCTCTACTACTATGAGTCATCAGTCAACTCAGATGGTGTCAGTGCAGGAAGATCCTTGTTGCACCAGCGTGGCTGAGGCAGATTTGGTACCCGGACTTTCTCAGCATGTCAGCGGCACCTCCAGTGGTCACGGATCTTCTCGCCAGGGAAGGATGCACAATCCTGCACAATGGCCCAGGATCGCTGAACCTGAAAGCCTGACTCCTGCAGCGTTAGTTTGGTGGGTACGAGCTGCCGGTGGACTGCAGGCAGGTCCTTGCCAGAGCGTCATCGATTCTGAAGTGCTCCAGGCACAAATGGAAGCATTTCATGATTTGGTGCTGGTCACAGAAGATTACCCTCTCAGGGTCCCGGCCCCCCACCTCCCTACCCCAAGTCCGTCCGTACTTGTTGTCGTTGGCTAAGTCGGGGCTGGCCCACGCCTCCATCAAAGTGCAGTCTTCTCTATGGTCTCACTGTCTAGTGAAGGAGTTCATTAAAGAACTGTTCCGATCGTTCCTGCCAGTGAAGGCACCTTCCTCGAAGTGGGAACTCAGCGTGGTGCTGACTAGGTTCATGGGGGGCCCCATTCGAGCCTATGCATCAATCTCCTCTCAAGTTCCTTTCTTGGAAGACAGCTTTCCTTGTGGCCATCACCTGTGCCAGGAGAGTGGGTGGGATCCATGCCCTGTCCTGTAAGCGGCCCTATTTAACTTTACACAAGTTGAGGGTGGTGCTGCCGACGCACCCCTCCTTCATGCCCAAGTTTCCATTGGAATTTCATCTCCACAAACCGTTCGGGTTACCTGTGTTTTTACAAACACCTCTGTCGCTGGCTGAAAGGACTTTGCACTCGCTGGATGTAGCTAGAGCGCTGAAGTTTTGTGGCCCGCACGAAGAGTTTCCGTAAAACCTCTCCACTCTTCGTGAACTTTGGATTTGTGAACCATGGGAAGGCCCTGTCCAATGCTTCCATGTCCAGGTGTCTCTCCGGCTGTATCACCCACTGTCACCAGTTGGCAAACCAACTGCTGCCTGGCCGTCCGAGAGCCCATTCTACGAGAGCGATTGCTGCTACGACGGTGTTCCTGTCTGGTGTGCCTTTGTTGGACATCTGCAGGGCTGCTACGTGGAGGTAGACGCACACCTTCATGAAATTCTACTGCGTCAACAGAGATTCCAGGGAGGAGTCCAGAGTTGGCCAAGCAGTACTACGCAACCTGATCGCCTGAAGGTGAGCCTGGTGAGGAGGTAAGAGATGCTTAGGTTGAGCCTTGCCACCTTCCCTGGTTGTGCATGTGTGTACTGCTATGTATTCTTTATTCATAAGCATGTGAATCCATGCCAGACCCCATGCTGGAGCAGGAACAAGTTACTTACCAGTAAGTTGTTCTGCAGCATCAGTCTGCCATGGATTCACATGCAAACCGTTCCGCCTACCCCTCTGCGGTGCTTCTTGGTCCTACTGCCACTTTACGTGCTACCAAACCTGAAGATGGCTGTCAGAGGAGGGGCTTAGGTAGAGGGCAGTCATTGGCTTGGGGCAGTATGAACCAGAGCTCAGTGATTGATTGTTAGGAAAAAGACAGTTTGGAAATGAAACAAACTGATTTTTTCTTTACCGAGGATTCCTGGCCCAACGACATGGAATATTCATGAGCATGTGAATCCATGCCAGACCCCATGCTGGAGAACAGTTACAGGAAAGTAACTGTTGGAAGAATTGTCAAAAATATGCTAATTCCCTTCACCTTAGAGACCCCCCAGCAACTTTGCTGGATTGAGGACTTGATTTTTTTTTACTTGGAGAGAGTGTGACCCTTTTTCCCACTCATTTATTTTGATGTGGGTTTTACTTGTGTTGTCTTGGTTGTGGAGTTTAACCAACTCCATAAGCATCATATTTTACAACTGTGTCCCACAGCACCCTCAGTGCAGTGACACAGGGATCCCTTTCAGGCTTTCCCAAAGTTTAACTACCTTCTCTGGGATAAACTACTGTGGGGAGAGAGGGTATTTTATAATGAGCCACTCGGATAGCTTCTCGTGAGCGCTCGTGGGAAAGGTTGTAGGGGTGAAGAGGGCGGTGGTAGTGGAGCCCTTGGCAGCATACCCAGCACTTTGCAGAATCTTGATCTGAGGGGCGGGGGTGTAGCCACGAAGACCTAAACAGTAACATGCGAGCACAGGGTGCATTAGCATTCCATAAGCCCATTGCGCCCGAGGATGTTCTAGGTCTCCTAATGTCCTGTGTTGGTTTCCTCCGCAGCATGCAGCCAAGCAGGCAGCGGCCTCTGCCACCCAGACCATCGCTGCGGCGCAGCAGGCAGCCTCGTCCAACAAGAACCCCGCCGCCCAGCAGCAACTGGTGCAGAGCTGCAAGGTAAGAGCTGGCAGCCGTGGGCATCCCAGGGTCTGGAAAGCTGTGTCTGCACTCGAGCTAGTGGGGGGGGGGAACTCTACCTGGCCTTGCCTGGCTAAATTGCACTATTGTGTGCCTCCCACTTGCACCCTGCTGAGAATAGCCTTGACAACTCTCCTCTGCTACCTTATTTGGGTTTGGCTAACCTCGCAGAGTTCCCTGTTCACTATAACTAGGGTGGCCCCCTAAAATCTGTCCACCAGGTCATCTTAACACAGGGTGGAGCTGGGAGTGCCCTACAAATCATTGCTTGTGAAAGATTGTGAGAGGTTATTTCCAAAAGAGGCGAAGGGGAGCTTAGAAGTAGCCAATGGAAGAGCGATGACCAACGGGTCGTAGAAGAGTAGTAGGCTGGTGGTTGGAGGAGTGAAGAAAGGTCCCAAAGGGGTGAAGGGGAAAGAAGCCTAGATATGGTTATGGCTGAGCATAGAAAGGAAGAGTGGTGCTCAGGAGTGAAGAAAGTCCCGAGCTGTCACAGAAGGTGGGGGGAGAGGAGAGCCATTTGGAGAGCAGCGACTCTAGTGCCCGAGAGGAGATCGGTGGTAGTGGGAAGGAAGCGTGTCAAGTACATCAAGAGGATGTTTGGGAAATTATCGAAAGCTGTTAAAAGCTCGAGGTGGAGGAGCCCACAGACATTCTCAACAAGTAAAGGGGGAAGGCTAGAGGCGCAGAGCGAGGTGTGCACGCGTAATGCCATAGACCCCCATTTGGGCAGAGAAGGCACACCAAGAAGCAAAGAGAGGCTTGCAAGATATTGGTGGCAAATGGGAAGGAACTCGGAGAGATGCCAGGAAGAGTTCTGATACCCAGACCTTGGGTGCTAGGAAATGGACAGTCCAAGGGAAACAGGAGACCCCTCTGCTGGTACCAGATCTCCAGAAGCCGGCACTAGATGCCCTTCTGGCCTAGACTAGCCCGTAGTCCGCAGATTGGCGTGCCGGTGATCATTCTGAAGAAAGGTCTGAAATGCCCTAAAACACGAGAGTGACCCCGGGAAACCAGCAACATTGCACTCTGTGGATACCCGCTCCAACATGGGCCATGGGGTAGGAAGTTGTTTCTCTGAAGAGACCCCGTTTCTTTGGACCACTTACAGTAACTCTTTGGTGTGCTGAGGGGTGGGGAGACGCTTTGGTGGTGTGCTGGCGGGGTGGGGAGACTCTTTGGTGGTGTGCTGAGGGGTGGGGAGACGCTTTGGTGGTGTGCTGGCGGGGTGGGGAGACTCTTTGGTGGTGTGCTGAGGGGTGGGGAAACGCTTTGTTGGTGTGCTGGCGGGGTGGGGAGACTCTTTGGTGGTGTGCTGGCGGGGTGGGGAGGCTCTTTGGTGGTGTGCTGGCGGGGCAGGGAGGCTCTTTGGTGGTGTGCTGGCGGGGCGGCTCTGGTGGTGTGCTGGCAGGGCGGGGAGGCTCTGGTGGTGTGCTGGCGGGGCGGGGAGGCTCTGGTGGTGTGCTGGCGGGGCGGGGAGGCTCTGGTGGTGTGCTGGCGGGGCGGGGAGGCTCTGGTGGTGTGCTGGCGGGGCGGGGAGGCTCTGGTGGTGTGCTGGCGGGGCGGGGAGGCTCTGGTGGTGTGCTGGCGGGGCGGCTCGGCTCTGGTGGTGTGCTGGCGGGGCGGCTCGGCTCTGGTGGTGTGCTGGCGGGGCGGCTCGGCTCTGGTGGTGTGCTGGCGGGGCGGCTCGGCTCTGGTGGTGTGCTGGCGGGGCGGCGAGGCTCTGGTGGTGTGCTGGCGGGGAGGCGAGGCTCTGGTGGTGTGCTGGCGGGGAGGCGAGGCTCTGGTGGTGTGCTGGCGGGGCAGCTCGGCTCTGGTGGTGTGCTGGCGGGGTGGGGAGACTCTTTGGTGGTGTGCTGGCGGGGTGGGGAGACTCTTTGGTGGTGTGCTGGCGGGGTGGGGAGACTCTTTGGTGGTGTGTTGAGGGGTGGGGAGACGCTTTGGTGGTGTGCTGGCGGGGTGGGGAGGCTCTTTGGTGGTGTGCTGGCGGGGTGGGGAGGCTCTTTGGTGGTGTGCTGGCGGGGGAGAGGCTGGTGGTGTGATGGCGGGGCGGGGGAGAGACTGGTGGTGTGCTGGCGGGGCGGGGAGGCTCTGGTGGTGTGCTGAGGGGCGGGGAGGCTCTTTGGTGGTGTGCTGAGGGGCGGGGAGGCTCTTTGGTGGTGTGCTGGCGGGGAGGCTCTTTGGTGGTGTGCTGGCGGGGCGGGGAGGGTCTTTGGTGGTGTGCTGGCGGGGCGGCTCTTTGGTGGTGTGCTGGCGGGGGAGAGACTGGTGGTGTGCTGGCGGGGAGCCTCTTTGGTGGTGTGCTGGCGGGGCGGGGAGGGTCTTTGGTGGTGTGCTGGCGGGGCGGCTCTTTGGTGGTGTGCTGGCGGGGAGGCGAGGCTCTGGTGGTGTGCTGGCGGGGCGGCGAGGCTCTGGTGGTGTGCTGGCGGGGCGGCGAGGCTCTGGTGGTGTGCTGGCGGGGCGGCGAGGCTCTGGTGGTGTGCTGAGGGGCGGGGAGGCTCTTTGATGGTGTGCTGAGGGGCGGGGAGGCTCTTTGGTGGTGTGCTGGCGGGGAGGCTCTTTGGTGGTGTGCTGGCGGGGCGGGGAGGGTCTTTGGTGGTGTGCTGGCGGGGCGGGGAGGCTCTTTGGTGGTGTGCTGGCGGGGGAGAGACTGGTGGTGTGCTGGCGGGGCGGGGGAGAGACTGGTGGTGTGCTGGCGGGGCGGGGGAGAGACTGGTGGTGTGCTGGCGGGGAGGCTCTGGTGGTGTGCTGGCGGGGAGGCGAGGCTCTGGTGGTGTGCTGGCGGGGCGGCGAGGCTCTGGTGGTGTGCTGGCGGGGCGGCGAGGCTCTGGTGGTGTGCTGGCGGGGAGGCGAGGCTCTGGTGGTGTGCTGGCAGGGCGGCGAGGCTCTGGTGGTGTGCTGGCGGGGCGGCGAGGCTCTGGTGGTGTGCTGAGGGGCGGGGAGGCTCTTTGGTGGTGTGCTGGCGGGGAGGGGAGGGTCTTTGGTGGTGTGCTGGCGGGGCGGGGAGGCTCTTTGGTGGTGTGCTGGCGGGGGAGAGACTGGTGGTGTGCTGGCGGGGCGGGGAAGAGACTGGTGGTGTGCTGGCGGGGCGGCTCTTTGGTGGTGTGCTGGCGGGGAGGCTCTGGTGGTGTGCTGGCGGGGAGGCGAGGCTCTGGTGGTGTGCTGGCGGGGAGGCGAGGCTCTGGTGGTGTGCTGGCGGGGAGGCGAGGCTCTGGTGGTGTGCTGGCGGGGCGGCTCGGCTCTTTGGTGGTGTGCGGCGGGGCGGGGATACGTTGCTGATCTGCCCTTTGTTCTTTGCAGGTTGTGGCGGATCAGATTCCGATGCTGGTGCAGGGCGTGCGAGGGAGCCAGTCCCAGCCAGATAGCCCCAGCGCCCAGCTGGCTCTCATCAGCGCCAGCCAGAAATTCCTGCAGGTATGGTGTACTGTAATGGGGGTTCCATGCAGGGGACCCTCATTTCCTGTCGGACATTTGAAAGGTGGTCGATTTGAATAAGTAAATCCTATTGGCTAATCTGCAGCTATACACACCGGTAGAACCTCAAGATTTCCGTCCAGCTTTTCCTTGTATGCGTGAAAGACAAGTGTGTTCATACACAGTGGTTCATCGCCACCTAGAGGCCTTACTGGAAATTAAAGATGTATCAATATTACTTTCCCCTATTTTACTTTGTTGAAAAAGATGCATTGTAAATGTTTATGCATTGTATCTGAGTGGATCGTTAACTCAAAATAACTAAAACAAAAATATACTATATCATTTGTGTTATGCATTTGAAATTCACTTAAAAAACGTCCTTGTGCCGTACCACACATTATAGCCCCTCAAACAGAGCCAATAGCGCTACTCGCTTAAGACCTTTGAAGCTAAATAATGTAGCGTAACTTTGCTTCTCCCCCATCTTGTTTTCCAGCCAGGTGGGAAAATGGTGGCTGCTGGTAAAGCTACAGTACCCACCATCACGGACCAAGCTTCTGCCATGCAGCTTAGCCAGTGCACCAAGAACCTCGCTGCGGCCCTGGCAGAGCTGCGCACTGCAGCGCAGAAGGTAGGCTGCTGGCTGAGTGATGTGGAATCTTAGGCGGGGGGCGCGGGCAAGGACCTAGCAGCCCAAGGGCATCTAGGCGCTGTTGCATGACTTTGTCTTAGTTACATAGGGATACTTGGCTCTTGGTTACAGTGAGCATGATACAGTTCCAGTGAGAGGTACACAAATAGTCAGACTGGAGAAAGCAGTATTCATAGGACAAAGGTGGTCAGGTGAACAGCAAGGTTTTGATTAACTTTCTGAAGGCTAAGTGTGATTCGACATTTCTGATCTTGGGGTGGGGGGAGCAAGGCGTTCCAATGTGTCGTTGCCCAAATAGGGTAACTAGATCCTCCTGCACGTATGCACTCTCCTTGTTTTAGGACAGGATATCCTATTAGTGTAGGCCATTCTTGTGGGTCTGGTAGGAACAGGCTTGACCACTCTTTGAGCCAGGTACAGAGTTGCCTGGTTCTGGACACATTTGTGCGTTGGGGCGAGAGCTTTGAAGACTATCCTCTCTTTAATGAGTAGCCAGTGAACTTGTTTGCTGGTTTCAGATATGCCAGTGGCTGCCCTAAGGGCATTATTCTGGACTGTCTGGAGTTTAGTAAGGTTTTTGATGGACGTCCCCAGAAAGAGGGCATTGCAATAGTCTAACCTAGATCCAATTATTGCTCTTGCATTGGTAAAACAGTTTTGTTCAGAAAGAAAAGGTCTGGCTACGTTGATCAGTCTGGAGTGGTAGGCCGAGGTTGATGCGATGGCATTGGCCTGCCTGCCTGTTTATAGAAAGGACAGAGTCCAGGTAGACCCCCAGGGTCTTTACAGCTTGTGATACTGGGATTGACGAGTGGTCAATTGTAAAGGAGCTGTATTGTTTGTCCAGTTTCCCCGAGGGTGGCAGGAGATCTAATTAGCAGAAGCTTGGTTTTGTCACCGTTGAGGCATAACCAGTTTTCTGCCATCCAAGTTTGGATAGTGGAATATATGGACTCGAGGGTAGCCATATCGGCTTCATAGTCACCCGTAAGGGGGATGAGGACCTGCTTATCATCCGCATAGTTGGTGTGTGATGGCCAAGCCGTCCAGGATGAGGAACAGTGGCCTGGTAAACAGGTTGTACAGGGTGGGCGAGATGCAAGAGCCCTGTGGGACGCTGCATTCAATGAAGCTTGGGTGGGCACAGGCTGAGTCAGAAAAGACTTACTCTTTCTAGGAGAAACAAGGTGATCCAAGCAATGGCCGTTGGGGAGAAATTGGCGACGGTGGCGAGTTGGTGACAATGGGTATTGTGATCCACCAAATCAAACGCTGCGGACAAATCGAGGAGCAGGAGGAGGGCGGGTTTGCCCGAGTCTCTGAAATCGTCCATATGATTTTTTTAAGTCTAGAAGCGCAGTTTTGGTGCCTTGGAATCCCGACTGTCTGAGGCCAAGCAAGTATGGCAGAGGTCTGAAAACTGTGGGGGGCGCCCGCATGGGGGGTGGGGGAGAGGCGTGAGTTCCCAGTCTAATATTTAGACTTTTTTTAAAACTGGAGGAAATGGGCAGGGCGGCTCGCAGGGTCGGACTGGGGCATAAAACTTTCTGGCGCACCAATGAAAGTGTCCCACAGTTGCAAATGGCAATTCATTCCTTTAGTGACACTGTTTGAATAGCACCAAAGGGGGTGTTCTTTGTTAAAATGTAAGCAAATAGTGATATTTAAGGAATATTTATTCAGCAACAATGGTCGAAACTACTAGCTGCATAGTGAAGTAACTCATCGAACTGGCCCACATTGGCCACAAAAGTTGGCCCATTTAGACCAACAAAACTGGCCCACACTTGCATTTTGTATATTTGGTTCGAGCATTGCCCTATAGGCCAGTCTGAGCCTGGCGGCTTATCCATAAGGGGCAAGCAGTGTCGACCCAGTGGCCCCCTCACCCATTATGGAGCCACCGGGGAGCCAGCCCAGTGAAACACTGAGCACTCCCTTAGCTGCTTTCTCCAGCTGAGCGAGTGCTCCTGGGCTGGCTGAACTGTCAAAGGGAAACAATACCCCAGCCGCACATGATCACTGAGCCATGCAAGGCTGAGGGTGTTTTGCTTCGCAAGCATTGCATAGCTCATTGGAAATGCTGGCTGGGGAACTGCATGTCTGTATGTGCAAGGGGGGGATCTCCTGCGCCGCCTCGGCACATCTGGACCGAGCAGCCTGGAGCGTGGTGGAGCAAAGTGCTTGTGTGAAGGCGTTAGTCCATGGAGCTGGTTTTGGCGATTCGGGAAGGGGGAGGGTTGTGCAACAAAGGCATTTTTAAAATGCCTTTGTTGCACAATTCCCCCACCCACCTGCCAAAATCAGCTCTCCTACTGAGGTGCTATGGGGCCCATGGGGACAGGTTTTTTTTTTTTTTTGGGCTGGACATCTATCATAGATGTCCAGTCAAAAAGACCATGCTTTCCCCCAGGGCCCCCCAGCACCTTGCATACACACATAATCATGTTGATGGTGTTAGGCATTGTGGTGCCCAGGGGACAGGGGTGGTATCTTTTTACTGGACATCTGTCAGATGTCCAGTTCAAAAAATATCATGGCTGCCACCTTGGTCCCCCAGCGCCAACTGCAAACTAGCTTTTTGCCCATTTATTTTTTTAAGTATGCTCTAAAAATCATTATTTTAACCCATTATTTTCAAAATAATTCACGGTGGTAAAAGCCACCGAGCCCCCCCCCCCCCTTGATTGTTCCGGGCTCCCTCGCTGCGCTCAGGCGCTATGGCATATCTGGGGGAAATGTTTATTCCCATCCACTTAAACACGTCTCCATCTGCCACTAGCCCTGGGACTGTGCTGGGAGCAGGGTGGTGGGGAGCCCAGGGACTATGTGGGAGCAGGATGGGCGGGAGCCATGGAATAGTGTTGGGAGAATGGTGGGGAGAGCCCAGGGTCTGTGGTGGGATGTGGAGAGCTGAGGCACTGGGTAGGAGTGGGGATGAAGGAGCCCAGAGACTGTGATGGGAGCAGGTGGGGGAGCACACGGAATATACTGGTAGTAGGGTGCAGTGGCAGCGCGCAATCGTTCATAGCCATTTGGATTTACTGTCCATTTGGCATTTTTGGGGGGGTGAGGGGCCCGGCCTGCCCACATTCTGCTTGGTGGAGGTGTGGGGGTGTGGGGGTTAGTGGGGGGCTCAGGCTTAAAAGTTTGAAGACCACTGGTGTATGGCTATGCACTGGGCGTCTTGCCATCTGTGAAGAATGTGCTTTGAGTGGTGTCCGCTCTTGGAGCTGCCCTTTTAAATAGTAAGGATGAGTGTAAATGCAGGCTGGTTACCCTCGTGTGTGTTGAAAAAGATGCCTACTAAATACTCCTGGCCTTTCCATCCAGCGCTAGCACGGGCAGTGGGCGAAATTTGGTAGATTTTCAATTGTAGGTTAGCAGATGTTCTCAGTTAGGTTGGAATAGACCTCTCAAGCTTTCACCCCTGCAGTGGAGAAGGCCACTTGCTTCTATCCTCAATGTCTAATATTTTGAGTATTTAGGTCACATACAGGGAGTTGCTGTACCTGAGCTCATTTTCAAACGCTGGTCCAACATTGTGAACACGCCTTTGGTAGATGCAGGACTTAACCGATTAATGTATATATCAATAGTAAAGTTTTTCTCCCAGCTTTCAGGCAGCTTTGCTAGAAGTGATGTTTGAGGCACACAGGAAATATTTCTGGGTCGGATGAGAATGTGCTGATGTATGATGATTTGGGCTGTGGTTAGTTAATATCCATTGCAACGCTACCCACTTGTTTCATGTTGAGGGGGGATAGCTCAGGGGCAACACGTTTATCTTGGAAGCAAGACAATGCAGCACAGGTCCGAATCCCGAGCCCCGCTTGGAAACCAATCTCTGGTATTAAGCATGTTATAAATCAATTATGTCCTGTCTTTTGTAGGCCCAAGAGGCTTGCGGTCCTCTGGAGATTGACTATGCCCTGAACCTGATCCGTAGCCTAGAGCAAGACCTCCAGGAAGCCAAGTCTGCAGCAAGAGAGGGCAAGCTGAACCCGCTGCCTGGTGAGACGGTGAGTACCTACCCTGTGCTTGTGCAATATAGAGCCTTTGAGCATGAGGAGTACATACATGCCCACACTAGGTAAGTGAGACACCCTTGGCAGAACATTGAGGACTGTCTGAAGAAAGTGAGGCCATGCAAGATCATTGGCCTTCACATTGACTACCATACACAATTGCTGAGGGGATGTACATACATACATACATAGACAGTCTCTGCTTGGCCCGTAGAGAGGCGTGTGAGTTTGATTCCGGGGATGCTATGGGATGTGCGGCTGGGAGGCAGTATGAGGGAATGTCTACATTAGTTCTACACCTGCTAATTGTGTAGTAAATCCTGCTGTATATGGTGGGCTATTTCTATTCTGAGTAAAGAAGACCAGTGTGTGTTCTTATTATAGCTGAATTACATTATTGCAGTACTGTTGGCCCACTTTGTGGCTCTGCTACATTTCTTTTTGATGGAAGTGCACTTCTCACTACAACGCTTTTATGATGTGCTGCCACACAGCAGGGGTACTTTTTAAACACCCCATTCTTGTCCCAGGAAAATTCTATCACACTGTTTATATGAAGCAGGCAGTTTGTAGATGTTATTTACTTTCGACCACACCAGGGTTGTAGCTGTTAGGACAGTTTTTCAGAAGTCCTACTAAGGGCTTAGAAAAACCCATACAACTGAGACAGTACAAAACTCCACTCTTACTATAAGGCTGTATCACCAGAGTATTTGGTAGCATAGACAGAGCAGCCAGGCTCCTCTTAGGAGGGAGATAGGGCTTTAGGAAGTTACAAAGAACCTGTATCATACAAATGGTTCAACAGAAGCACTAACACCCAGAAGTATTATAAACAATAAAGGTTTAATATAAATATAGGCCAAGGTAAATCTTGGTGGTAAGTACTTTGTTATGGAATCATAAACGCATTACAAAAACACAACACTGCTTAATGTACACAGAGCAAAGCATCGATCTTGTTCAGAATCACTAACAGTATTTGTTAGGCAAGATTGTGTGCAGTACCCATTGGGAGACTAGAGCAACCTTGACCTCCTGGCAATAGGGAACCCAACCTTTGGCATAAGTCTGTACTACACAGGTTGGTAGTGTGGCTATGCAGCCAGGATTATCTCAAGAGGGGTCAATGTGAGCAGTAGGGTTGTCGCAGTTTCACAGTGACATGTATTCAAATAAACTCTTTTACTCAAGGTTTCTTGATTAAACAATTATTAATGTAACAGTCCGCTATATATGCCTTCCTCAGAAGGGAGCAAAAATATGTCGCACTTATAATGCACTTCAAAACACCCGGTTTTCTCTAAATCAGATGATACCCATTGGGGATGGCACAGCTACACCCCTAGCTAGGGCACTGTGGACGCTGATTTATCACTGGTACATCTAGAGCAATACAGAGTTTGGTGCAAAATAGTAGATTGGGGGGGAGGAATAAAACAAACGTTAACAAATAATTAATAAACTGGTTAGTACCATTAAAACCCTCCAATGCAAAGTAAATGTAACCCTTTCCTGGAGGAAAGGCAAAAGCACAAAGTCTGAGGTAGAAGAGTCTCTCAGGGAGTCGGGACAGTCCATGTTAATTGAACAAAGTCTAGGGGAGCTGAAGATTTTAAGTAAAAGTCTTGCACAATGTTTTAAGTTTGTAACAATAAGATTCACTTGAAGGGCCACAAGTTGGGAGGCTTGTGAGGGACAAAGCTGCACGCAAATCTGCAATGGCAACCAAGACAAGTCTCAATTGAGAACAAGTAAGGCTACCCAAGAAGAGGTAAGTCCTCCTAGGTTTAAAGTACCTTTGGTTAGAACAAATGGTTCCAGCTGGCTTCTGTTCTTGTGTAGATCAGCAGATCCTGTTGTTCCTGGGCCTCAGTCGTGGGGCAAGAGGGAGGATTTAAGGGGATCCCTGCAACACAATGGGAACGTCGGCGGCAGCAAAGGTCAATTCAGTGGCACTTCGCGGTTTCAGCTCCTTGAGTCTCAGCAAATAGCACCACTGCGGACTCTTGGATACCACGCTAGACTTTCCTCACATCTTGGGGTCCAGCACTCTGTTGGGTGGCTCAGACTTGGGCAATCCTGATTTAAAGGGAGTCTGTAGGATCTTCCTCAGGCTCGGGTCTGAACTTAAAAGCGATGCACTCAATCTGGTGTTCCACTAATTGGCACTTCGGCCACATCAGCAGCAGTGTAAGTACAGCCAGCCGCGAGAGGATGTCCAGAAAAGTTCACTTTGGAGTTGATTGGTACCACCAACTCAAGGGGAGAAGTCGTCTTTGCAGGGCTTCTCTAGTTGAGGCGAATTTGGGGCTTCAGCACAGCAGCAGGGCCTCACCGGGCAAACCCAATGGTCTAGGATTTGCAGCAGGTGTCTCTTCCTAGTTCTTCGGATTCCTTTGTTCAGTGGTCGACTCTGCCTTCCAAGTCAAAAAGCCATACCTTTTTTATCCAGGTCTCTCCCTTCAATCCACCCTAGCTGTCAATCACACAGCAGGGTGGCTGTCTTCCAAAGGCAGCCAGCCAACCAGTCACCGTTGGGTGCATTTCTGTAACCAAGGGGATTAAGCACAGGGAGTTTCGGGCACCTCTCACTTCCTGTCTCTGCCAGACATACTGGAGCCAGAGGCGGGCTTCACTTGTGAATCCCACCAAAGTCAAAACTAACAAAGGGACCAAACCTGGTTTGGCACGCAGAGTAAATCGCAAGAAGGTCCTTTCTGACAAGAAATGGTGAAAAAAGACCAGGCCATTTTGAGAAAATGGGCACCCATGGGTGCCTTAATGCAGCTGCACAAGCATCCCACGGTAAAAACACACAATGGTATTAAAAAGTAAACCACTGCCACCAGCCGTTATTTGTAGAAAGGGTAACGTAAAAATGTTGCATGAGAAACTAGACAAAGGGGATACCAAGTAACTCCTAAAGCACCCTATTGTAAGATAGTATGTGCTGGTCTAGAAAGTTACAAAATGTAAAGTCAATTTCACTTCACTGCTCTTGGAAACAGTTTAAACCTTTGGGAAATCTAAGACTTCTCTGGGCCACTGCACTGAAGGTGCTGTTTGTCACAATGTAAAGATGATGCCTATGGAGTTTGTCAGACTCCAAAGTCAAAAAAAGAGACCAAATCACTGAAAAAAACCATGAGTGTGGAGGGGGGGGGGGGGGGGGGGTGGGAAGGTCTCTCTCTCTCCAGGTTTAGAAATTAAGTCTTAAAGTCCAGCAAAAGTTCTCGGGGTCTCTAAGATATAAGGGAATTGGCACATTTCTGAGAATTCTCCCTAACAGTATTTCTGGGCAAGTCGGACCTAATCGTACACATTTAGAATAGCACACACCTATTCAGGGGGAGTAAACTTGTTATATCTGCAGCCTGACCATTTATGCATGTCTTGGTGAGTGATGATGTCCGTATGGAATGTAGAGTGGAGCCCTGTGTGACTGAGTAGAATATTGTGTGGTTGGCGTTCTGATCTAGGCAGTTGATCAAAATGTTGCCTGAGTGGTGGGAGCCAGTGGGCTCTCCACATTATCTCTTGATAATTACCTGATGTAACCTGATTACTTGATGCGGACATGAAGCTTAATGAATCTGTGAACCATACCACTGAGCAAGCCTGATATTGGGAAGATCACTTCATAACATTGGCAACGAGGTCTGGTCCCATACATGGACCCATGGAGAAACTAAGCAGAGAAGCTATCCAAAGAAGAGAAACGGGTACAAGCGCCAGAGAATGAGAAATAGGCGTGACTGCTGTGTGGGGTGCATTTATGAAGCTGTTTAATGAAGTGAGGAAGAGGGAGACCCACTGCACTCATGAGTTGAGAACCACCACACAGGGCTGTGTTAATGGTTGGAGAGAGAGGCTGCAGCCGGAATTGATAAGGAGAATGGATAAGGGAATGGCCCTGCAGTAGCGTCTGACAGTATGCACCCGGCTCTCGTCAGAATTTGGAATACAGATGATGTGAAAGTTAAGGAGATCTGGATAAGCGGAATGGTCCTGCAGTATGGCAGTCAGTATGTCCCATAATCATTGGGACTGTGCTCCTGCACCCAGAAGGAATAGGGGAACAGGATTTCTCCATGTAATTTGCCAGAAGGAGCACCCTCGGAGCGGAAGGGGGACATACCAGTGATGACCTGTGCTCATGGGGGTGCACCTTGTCCTGTGAGATGCTGTGCGCGTTTATTTAGAACTGCGGGGTGCCCCTGTATCACTCAGAGATGCTGCAGCAGACAGTGATTTTTTTGTCCTTTTCTTTAGAGGCAAAACAGTGTTTGTCAGGTGGCATCACTGTTGCGGCAGTCGAAGCCTGGCAATACTGCTCCTCGTTGAGTTAAGTATCAGAATGGGGATGTCCGTATGTTGCTGGAGGGGTCGGCGAAATCGGCAACCCAATTTATCACTCTGTTACAATCGGTGCATAGACGCATCCAACCCTCTCTGCTTACATCCAACTTAATACTGGCAGTCAACCCGCACATCGAGAAGATGTTCAGATCAGTCCCCTCAAATCTCATATAACTTAGGCGGTAGTTAATCCCAACTCTTTATTAGTTACTACTACAGGAAAGAGGGCTGGAACCACTCTTGCTTCTGCCAAAGCACCTCCTGACAACGAGAGTAAAATAATATAGACCCTGAGCAGGAGTCTAGCTTCTCGGCAGCCTACCAGACAAGGATGGCTAATAACACTGTTATTAGCAAAGTTATAATTCTCCCAAGTGAGATGCAATCGCTTAACAG